>NC_091062.1:8310833-8630000 GCF_000393655.2 Nicotiana sylvestris
ACAACAACTTCGAAAAATATAAATCGTCATTCCGTTCTTCAGGGGGGCTCCTTACATCAACAACAACTTCGAAAAATAAGTCGCCATTCCGTTTTCAGGGGGGGCTCCTGACCTCAACAACAACTTTGAAAAATAAATCGCCATTCCTTTCTTCAGGCGGGCGAGACTTCAACAACAACTTTGAAGTTTAAATCGCCATTCCGTTCTTCAGGGGGGCTCCTGACCTCAACAACAACTTCGAAAAATAAATCGCCATTCCGTTCTTCAGGCGGGGCTCCTGACCTCAACAACAACTTCAATGATAAATCACCATTCCTTTCTTCATGCGGGCGAGACTTCAACAACAACTTCGAAGTTTAAATCGCCATTCCGTTCTTCAGGGGGGGATCCTGACCTCAACAACAACTTTGAAAAATAAATCGCCATTCCGTTCTTCAGGGGGGGCTCCTGACCTCAACAACAACTTCAATGATTCAAACTAGGAAGTGCGTCTCCTACGAATGAACTTAAATGAACCAGACTAGGAAGTGCGTCTCCTAGGAGAAAATCTCAATTTAGGAAGTGCGTCTCCTAAAGCAAAAATATAACCCGAAAGACCCAGACTAGGAAGTGCATCTCCTAGGGGTGAAACTTCAATGATTCAAACTAGGAAGTGCGTCTCCTATGAATGAACTCTCAATTTAGGAAGTGTGTCTCCTACAAGTGTAACTTCAATGACCAAACTAGAAAGTGCGTCTCCTAGTGGTAAAATCTCAATTTAGGAAGTGCATTGCCTAAAGCAAAAATATAACCCGAAAGACCCAGACTAGGAAGTGCGTCTCCTAGGGGTGAAACTTCAATGATTCAAACTAGGAAGTGCGTCTCCTATGAATGAACTCTCAATTTAGGAAGTGCGTCTCCTACAAGTGTAACTTCAATGACTCAAACTAGGAAGTGCGTCTCCTAGTGGTGATGTGTGATCTTCTCAATAGCCTTTGTGTAAGCAGAATTGGGGCATTACACCTGAAAATTTCAACCTTCCAAGCTTTGATATGAACATAGCTTTCGTCCCTGTTTCAAACAAAGAAAACTTGTGAGTTTAAACATGGTGGTTGGTTTGTGGCCTTGACTTTGCGGCGGCTGCTCCTTCACTTGCCATTATAACTTTGATTTCACCTTGAAAGACATTGCTCGCTTTAAAATTTGTTTTGCCTTCTCCCGAAAAACTGCTGGGGATACCGTTTTTCACCAAACTTGTGTTAGAGTTCCCGAAAATTTTCGAAATGAACGAAAATTTTCTGCCCCAGTTTGACAATCTTTCTTGTGGCGCATCTTTCCATCATCAGTAACATTCCCTGTCCCTGCTTTAAATCAAAGAAAATTTGGTCAATTTAAAACGTGGTGGTTGGTTGTGATACTCCTGCTGGGGATGTTATCAACCATTTTCCCATCTGTGCGTTGTCTGACCATCTTGAAGCTTGGCTGATACCTTCTGCCCTTTTTGGCGATTCCTCATTCACAAACCTCTTAACCATTTTCCCAGTCTCCTTATCTGACCTAATGTATTTTCATGACAACCGATTTCACTTGAAGATCTTGCATGTTCATTGATTAACCACTCCCTCCATCGTCTGTGTTACTGAAATACCTTTTCCCGGTGCAGACCCAATGTCTTCTTTTGCGGTACTGTCCGTGAACTATCATTTCCCCAACCTTTGAGTCTCCTATGAATCTCCCAATTATGTCCATTGCTTTCCGCGTTGTTCTTTCTTGATTTTCCGCTGGCCTTGGACTTATAACCCTCGATTTCCGCGGGGGATATCCTTCTTGACACCGGTCCATCTTTTTGTCAATCTCATCATTGAATATACCCTCGGTTCAATCCCCCTGGCTCTCTTTTTGTTGTACTGTGCCTGAATTGATATGGACCAATCTTGGGTATTTTGCGCGAACCTCAAAGCACGTTGACTATTACCAGCTCATTGCGCTTGTTCTTTCCTGACTTATACCACTTTGATGTACTAGTCAGATCTCGTCTTGCATAATTGGAAAGCTGATGGCAAATTTTGAAATCATTTCTCACTTGTTCTGACCAAAGAGACTCAAGAAGAAGAAATGACAAAGTTAAAAGGAACGGAGTAAAAGACAAAAGGAAGAGATGACTCCCAACGAGAAAAACTACAAAGTAAAACCTATCAGATGTGGATACCAACTCTATTGGCCATGACATGCACATGTGGCCTATCCTTCGTCGTTAATCGCCTTTCTCAATCTTCGTCTGGTGCTTTCCTATTGGATTCTCAATATTTATTCGACTTGTAGTGCCCGAAGGGTTTTCACTATCAAGCCTCTCTCATTTTGATTTTTCTCTCAACTTATAGCCGCTTCAAGGTGCCCGTAAGGGTTTTCACTGATAAGACTCATTTTATTACTTTTCTGTCGGGGATCAGAGTGTTATTCTCGACTTCCATTTGCATGACTTGGCATCTTTCGAAGACTGGTCAAAAGGTCTTTCTTTGGACCATAACGTGGGGTTTTGGATAGGGCTAGAAAGAAAGGGTATTAGCGGCTCAAAACGAATCAATTTGGGTTCAAAATTTACAACCTTCGGAACCAGATTTCTTTACATCAAACACGACTTCTGCCCCAGTTTCTTGCTTGAGGATTTTTTATTTTTGTTACACTATGTTACACTATGCACACTATATTATACTATGTTACACTATGACCGAACTGTGAGGCGCCTACGTATCCTTCTTTGAGGAATCAGGTCAAACGTAGTTCCCAATTCCTTTTTTCCACTTATTTATTATTTTCTTTTCTTTTCTTTCTCTTTCTCATTTCTCCTTTCTCCTTTGTCATTTTGTTGTTTTGTTGTTTCTGTTGTTTTCTTTTCTTTTTTTCTTTTTTTTCTTTTTCTTTATCTTCCATGCTTGTGTTTTCTAGTCTTTGCTACTGATTCCGAACGAGGGGTACGAAAGAAAACCAATAAGGTTCAAAAGGGTTAACGAAGGATAAAGTGTCTAGATAGCAGAATAAAATGCCTTCATCATTCCAATATTCAAAACATGCCAAGCACAAACAACATAATTAAACACTCGCCACATCTTCTGATTGTGCCGGATTTGATAACCATATCCCCACATTAACCTTTTTTATTTGTCATTTTTAAAGCACCGTTGGGCAATACTCTCCACTTTCGTTACCATGAATGGCCCCTTTGGCAATATGGCTAACTTTTTCTAATGGTTGTTTTTTCTTTATGTTTTACTTGCCCCAGTTTCACGTGGCTCGGGCTTCAAAGGATCTCAAGATGTTCTTATTTCCCTTAAGAGTCCCGAGCATCTACCAATGGCTTTATAATTAACTCTTAAGATTAGGCCCAAACTGTGCGCGCATATCATGTCACTAGAATCAGCGTTGAATAAAGACAAACTAAACAAAGAAGATGACTGGAGGTAACAAAATACCGGAATTTGCATTAGACAAGCGGTGAAACGGTTCGTATAACGAAACAAGCAAAACAACTGGGGTACAACCTTGGAACAAACCTAACACAATCCTAGACAATACTAAACAAACCACTATGACAAAATGGAAGGATAAGAGGGTTTGACACAAGACAATGTCTGGATTTCAACCTTGCAAATAATTCGGACAACAGAAATGATAACAAAATGAACCACCAAAACTCCTCCCTGACCAACCAAGAAAGGAGCATCTTTCCAATTGCCAAGCTCGACATCTTAGCCACTGAATTCGACATCAACATTATTGGGACCTCCACTAGCTTCCATCTCATTGTTCGTAACAAATTGCTCTTGGGTTCCCTTTGCGGGCTCAATCTTAGGAGCAACCTCTGATAGCACTGAAAACTCTGCAACGCGCGGACCTCCGAGGATCTCAGAAAACTTCTCATATTCCTTTTCAAAACAAGTCATATTCAACATATGCATCTCATTACGATTAGGCGACGGACTCTGGCGAGTGTCTGTTGCATCTGGATTTTGCATGACAATGTCACTTGCATCAATAAGCTTCTGAATTGCTTTCATCAGCTTCCAATACTTCTCTGTGTCATGCCCCAGGGCATCTGAGCAATATGCGCACCTTCGAGAAAAATCAAACTTCTTTGACAGAGGGTTTGGCATTTTTAATATGAATCGGCTTCAGCATGTCCAATTGCTTCAACTTTTGGAACAAATTGGCATATGATCCTCCAACATGGGTGAAAGCCTTTTCTTTCTTCAGCAACCTCTCATTCTTAAATGCTTGATTGGGGCGTAAACATGATCTAGAGGTCTTTCAGTAGGCTTGTAAGGATGGATAGGCATTTTGTGGAGCTGGGTACTGGGAAAGTGAAGCATGTTTTTGGGAGTCCTGTGGAGAGAAGTAGCGTTGGGGAGGGGAGTAGTGTTGGGAGAATATAGTTGGATGACGAGTGATGGAGCTACTTGGGTGGCTGGGAAAGTTGTTATAAGCGGGTAGATATGGAGAGTATGGGGGATCATCCGTTATTGTGTTAGGTGCTTGGGTAAGGACAGAGTTCGGGAAGCTTAGGCGGTGGCGGGGGTGGTGCTTTCCCAGTCATCCATGCCCGATACATGTCTGCCACATGCTGTCTCAACATTCTTACCTCTTCTACCAACCCGTAGTCCTGTTCAACCAACTGTTTTCGGGCATCGGTACCAACCCGCTCAGTTCTGTTGCTCTCTGCCATTGTCTTTTGCCTTTGTGTTGCAGGGAAGCGTTACTTTAGAATCACAACCAACCACCTTTCTGATTATTGAAAGAGGACAAAATGGAAACAACCTGTTAGCATTAGGGTTTTCGATTGATAAGAAAACACACATTAAGGATGCAATGCAACTAGGCAATTGACCCTTTCTATCATGCATTTGCTTCAGTTATGTGCGTCATTCCGGCTTCTTGTAATTGTGCTCCCTTTTTCTTTTTCTTTTCTTTTTCTTTTTTTTTCTATTTTTCTTCTTCTTTTTTTTAGTGGTGGTCGAATCTTATATGGATTGCCTATGTATCATGTTCCCGCATGAATCAGACCGTGCGTAGTTCTGACACATAAATGCGAAAGCAAATTTTGGGAATTTTCCATTTTCTTTATTGAAACATTATAATACAAACTAGACATTTTTTGGAAAGGAGAACAAACCCGAAGTAAAACCAATTATGGACTAAAAAACTACTGACACATTTGATGCAAAAGAGAATATACAGACAGACAACAGACTCTATAAACAAAACACTGACTCGAACTATGAACACATTAAAGCTCCAAAAGTTGGTGCCCGTGAGGCATCGTTCGGCCTTGCCGCGGGCTTAGGTGCGAGATCCCTTTGTAGATCTTTTAAATCTTCCATAACCTGGTGGACATGAATCATTTTTGAAGCAAAGAAGGTGGTACAGGACATATCCTCACAAGCTAGGCACTTTATGGTGATGTAGTGACTGATATCCTCACAATCAATATTTCTGTCTTTCTGTGGAAACACCACAATGCCCCAGAATGCTACCATGAAGGTGAATCGCCTATGTTTATCCTATTTTGTCCGATTCTCTTTGCTGCAAACCCCATTTTTGGATCGTCGAACCCTCTTATATGTCCATGAACTGCAGAGTAGGGAAACTTTATCCTACTCGGGACTCCCTTGCTTATCTTTAGTAGATCCATGAACTGGTGCATATCAACGGCTCTTCGAGTAATCAGATATTTGTTCCTTAGCCCCTCAATAATGTCCTTATAACCTGCTACCTCTTTGGTTGGGGTGAGTTCAAAATCTGAGAAGTGGAATACATTGTGGGCCGTGTTCCCAAAATGTAACCAAAGCTTTTATGATATTCCCCTAGGATTAATCTTTAGCAACCCAGTGAGGTCTCCCAGGTATAGCTTGACCGTGTCGCGTCCTGATTCGCCCAAGTCATCCCACCACATGTGCAACTCCAAAGAGATCTTGTTCACTATTATTACGTATAAATTCTGACTTGTGCTCATTCTGCACATTTATTAGGGTGATTTAAGAAATAAAATTTATTTGACTCAACAAATTGACTATTTTTTTAATTTTTCACAGATTAAAAAGGAAGATCCGGTTCCGCACATGGCTTTTCAGCACTTCGGGAACGAAGATTTTAAAGCTGGGTGAGTCAACCGGTCAAAAAATCAAAAAATGACTAAAAGTGGCCATTTATGCAAAGTCAGCCTTCCGACGTCCCTTTTGGGAACATTCAGCTATTCTTTGCCAAAAACGGCATCACCCGACTTATTTATGTTGACAACTAAAATTCGACATTTTTTGGCTATTTTTGTAAAAGAGGAGGTTGGACCCGATGAGGGTTGCCTACGTATCTCACGCCCTGTGAGAATCAAACCGGCGTAGTTCGCCCAACATAAACTAAACTTGTAAACAAGACTCCTTTCTTTTGTTTTTCAAATAAATCAAACTAAAAAAGACAATTCTTTTTTCATTTTTCAAAATTTCGGCAGGGTTTTGACACTACTTGGACATTGGTTTTATTTTTCTAAATATAAGTATTTATCTCCCTACACTGCTATTTTTCTTTTTCTCTTTTTCACAATTTTTCAAAAATTCCCGATTTCAGAAGCCGGTCAGCATGCAGATCTGAAGCAAATAAATGTGCAAAACAAACAGGATGCAGCAGGATGGTCTTTTTTCATTTCAGGTTGCTTGTCCTAGACGGACCCAACCCCTGTGTTGAGTCCCCTAAGTCAAATGCAACATGATGCAAATAAACGTTCCTACTAGGGATCCGGCATGAAGTCAAGTTATTCTAGGTTCAACCTGGGTATATGTTCTAGACAGTGTACCTGAGCGGACAACTCGAGTTGAGGAAAGAGCTCCTTTCCGGGAACCAAAAGGTCAGCCGGCTTAGAAACTTTCCGAGCCTATTTTATTTTAGGGTATGACACTAACAGAATAGGGAGTCTCAACCAGTAAGCACATCCCCGGAGGTGAGAAAAGAAGGTTTCGACACAGTTTATATGTACAGTTCAAATAATATCAAAGTGGTAAAAAAACATCATTTTGCACATTTAAGCTTAATCATACGATAAAGCAAAATACAACAATTATTCTAAGCTCGAATTTCTAACCTGAACCAGTGGTTCTGGGTTGTCCCCAGCAGAGTCGCCAGAGCTATCACACCTCCATTTTACCTGCGCTCGCCTCAAAGGGGCGTGGAAGGGGAGTTTTTCCAATTAAGGGACAATCGAAACGGGATTTATTTATTTATTTCAGAGTCGCCACTTGGGAGATTTATGGTGTCCCAAGTCACCTGTTGAATCCCGAATCGAGGAAAAGAATGACTCTGTTTAACAGTCTGCGCACCAAAAATCCGGATAAGGAATTCTGTTAACCCGGGAGAAGGTGTTAGGCATTCCCGAGTTTCGTGGTTCTAGCACGATCGCTAAACTGTCATATTCGGCTTGATTATCTGATTTTATACAATTATGAACCTACGTGCAAATTTTAACTGTTTACCGCTTTGTTATTATTTATTCAAAAAATTGCAACGTCGTGAGAATGCATCTCGAATTGCGCCACATAAATATACCCTCAATTTTTGATACGTTCCAATTTCGTTGAGATTTGGATTTGGGTCACATAAATGTGCACCCGAGTTTAGGAAAATAGCATTATTAAATACGCGCCTAAAGACTAGCGCGTTGTTATTTTGAGAAAAGCCGTAAAGTTCGCTATGCGGCCTGTCTCGA
Source organism: Nicotiana sylvestris (assembly GCF_000393655.2). NCBI lineage: Eukaryota > Viridiplantae > Streptophyta > Magnoliopsida > Solanales > Solanaceae > Nicotiana > Nicotiana sylvestris. Next base: position 8,318,560 of record NC_091062.1, read on the forward strand.
AATCTAAGCATTCAAAATAACTATCCATTGAGGGCCCCGCAATTTGTGTATTCTTGTTTGTCTAGGTTCGTATCATTCATTATTTTTTAAAGGAATTTGCAACGTCATGGACATGCATCTCGAACCACGTCACAATCAATGTACCCGTGATTAGCGACACATTTCGACTCCGTTGAGATTTGGATTTGGGTCAACTAAATGTGCACCCGAATTTTAGGAGGTAAATTATTAAAGTACGCGCCTAAAGAGACTAACGCGCGGTTGTTTTGTGAAAAGGCCGCGAAGTTCGCTAAGCGGCCGATCCCGAGTTCTAAGTAATTAATACGTACATTTGTGAGGGCCCCACAATCTGTGCGTTTTGCTAGGCTCATCTCATCTCATTTATTTTAAAAGGACAACCCTAAAGTGACTACATTTTTATTAAGTTTGTCTCTAAAAGAAAATCTCCAAATTAATTACATGCTTAAAAAAAGGGACGTGACTTATTAGTTATTAGTCTAAGACAAATGCAAATGGGAAATTATAATCGAGCTTGTACAAAGGGAGATTATTTCGTATCTTATTCTATAAGTGAATATTACCAAAAAAAATTGAAATTATAAATAGAAATACTGAATTGACGAACAATAATACCAAAAACGAAACTAATTACTCTTTACCAATTTTAGACCCACCTTACTAATTTCAGCTCAATTTATTTAATACAAGTGAAATTCAGGAATTCCAAAACACTTTCCTGTTTCAGCTTGCAGCTGGCCTCTAATCTCACAAATTATACTACGAAACAAAACTAAACTAATATGACTATTACATAATCATATTCCAAGATCCAAACAGTCCCGGTCCATATTAATTTAGCAGTCCAACAAGCTTATTTTTAACTACAGGAATCAGTTACCAGATGCTAACATGTTTTAATAAAAAAATCTCTCATACAACTCCGTTTCAGTCCACTTACTACATACTAACAGGGATCTACCTATCATCAGCGACTGAAGAATTTAAATACACAAGTCATATTGAAACCAAAGCAGAATTTCAACTCTTCACGTATATTCAAACTTCATGTTTTCAGCTTACAAATGTCAAAGTTACAGTTGTGTACCTAGTATTGCCAATACAAGAAGAGGAAGGTCAGCAAAGTATTATGTAACACAGCAACAACAACAATAACCAGCAACAAACAACGAACGGAACACTCAACGACAGATTTGAAAACCAACATGATTCCAGCACAATCAACGAAACAGTATCAACACAAACCAATGCAGGCTAGGAATAACAAACTCAAAAAATCCACTTAAAACCTCAGTGAAATCTCAGAAATAACCAGCCTCGCTTTTACTCTCAGATTACTAAACTTTTTAAATTTTAAAAATCCGGCCTAGACTCTCTCCAAAATATCCCCAAAATCCTCTCCAAAAATCCCCTCTTTACTGCTTATTAATCACTCTATTTATAACAAAACTCTTGCCTTGAAAGACTTAAACTAATCCGAAATATTCTCCCCACACTTGCATGTCTTGTTCCCCACTACTGCATTCTTTGTCTCCCACTATATTAAACAAATACATTAATTCCACTACCACATGTCTTTTCTTTATTTAATTCCCTTATTCCCCACTACCGCATGCTTTGTCCTCCACTATATTAAACAATGTATTAATTCCCACTACCACACGTCTTGTCCCCCACTATGTATTAAATAATATATTATTTTAATATTATTAATACTTAGTGAACAGAACACTCGAATCAATCATTTTTTTTAAAACTTAAAATCCCGAAAATGCCCCTGAAACTACTGAAATTACCATTCTACCCCATCAGCTATATCCAATCCTCCTAAATCAATTAACCAAACTACAGCAGCTATAACCAAATCAAGCCTGACAATTGACAAATTAAACACATGAAACTAACTCTTAATTCCGTTTATCATGGTCAGATTCATATCAACAAACTTAATAGGACAAACAAGTAGATTCAAATCACTAAACTCAATCATCAGTTGACCTCAAACTAAATCAAACAACATCATAACAAAGATGAATGATTCAAACTAAATTATGCGGAACTGCTATGGTCAGATTTTAGACTACGATTGATACACAAATACATGGGCTGATTTAACGACTTTCTAAGTTAAACCTGTAAAAAAATTTAGGAATATTGAAAGTATATCGACATTAAATCGTAGTCTATATTCCTGGGTTCGAATTCAAACTAATACAAACTTCAAACAAAAATGAACATGAATTATCTATAATACAAACAAAGACCTGGGTTAGAATTCAAACTAACCCATCGGAACACAAATACAATCATAGAAAGAAGAAAAGGAGCGGAAGATGAATTCGCTGAACGAAAACTAAAAGAAAAGAGAACAGAAACCTACTAGTTTGAAGTCCGGGTTCGAACGGAACCTCGACGTACTGCCTCGACGTATGACTGAGCATGACCTCGAATGCATGACCTCGACGTACTGCCTGGAGATGGAGTTCGGGTGAGCAGTTGTGGCTTGTAGATGGAGGGGTCATTTTAGGACGATGGGTAAGGCAACAGAGGTGAAGAAGCAGCAACCATGAAGGAAACAGCGGCCATGGCGGACTGGCTGTGTAGGTCGTGACTGGAGGTGAACGATGACGAGGATGGGCCTTTTTTGAGGCAGAAGCAAGCAGTAGCTGATGCGTTTTTGTCGCGTGACGTAGCTGTATTTTTGCTGCTTCTTTGAACTGTTTTTAGGAGCTAAACTCTAGCTATTTCATGGTTGATTTTGCCCGGTTTAGGGCTGAAGCTTGTTCGTTGTGGTTGCTGGATTTCTGGCGGTTTGGTGGTGAACGAAGATGGTCGTGGTGGACGTGAGGAGGAGCTGCCGGTAAGGACGATGAAGAGGCTGGGCTTTTTCGAGAGGGACATGTTCGTTTAGACGAGCTGGTGGTCGACGAGCTTCGAGCTGGAGTTGCTCAGAAGCGAAGAAGAAATAGCTGGTCGTTTGGGTTGTTCGTTGGTTGAAAGAAGATGGACGACGGGAAGCTGCTGCATCAATGGATACGTGAGTTGAGTGGTCTGGTTTACGACGATAAAATGGAGCAGAAAGGGTGGTCGACGGAGGTTCGTCGTTTGGGGGACTGCTGGTGGTGAGGGGGAAGGGGCAGCCATGGGAGGGATGATGGGGACGACGGGGAGGGCAGCCATGGATGGCGATGGTTGCTGCTGGACGTAAGGGGGAAGGGGGGTGGTTTGGGGAAAATGAAGAGGAGGGGGGGCGGGTGGTTTTTAGGTTTTTTAGGTTAGGGTTTTTTCAAAAAATGAAAAAATGAAAATGGAAGAAGGGGGTATTTGTTTGGGGTTATGGGGCGGACCGGGTCGGGTCGACCCGGTGGGGTTTTTTGGGTTGGATAAGGGGTTATTTGGTTTGGGCCTGGTTGATTTAATTTAAAAGGTGGCCCAGTCTGATTTTCTTTTTATTTCTATTGCTTCTTTTTCTTCTTTTATTTGCTTTAAATAAAACTAAAATTCTAAAAATCCTAAATTAGCCTATAAAACTAAATTAATTTATAAGAACGCTAATTAACTCTTAATAATAATTTACACACAATTAAATAGCAATTACGATAAAATCACACAATTTGGACATTAAATGCTAAAAATGCAACGTACATTATTTTTATGATTTTTTTGTTCTTGTAAAACAAGCTTAATTGCTCCTAATTGTAGAATCAAATCCTAAATGCAAATGCGATATATTTTTGTATTTTTTATTAATTTAATAAATAAACATGCACGGACAAATACAAATAATTATCCAAAAATGCCACGAAAATTCTCAAAATTGCACACAAAGGAAAATTGTTTAATTTTGAATTTTTGAGAGTAATTCTCACATAGGGCAAAAATCACGTGCTCACATATAGTGAGCTGGAAAAATTGGACAAAAATACCCCTGTGGGGTCAGTGCGGGCCGCACAAAAGCAACCGCGGCCGCACTGGCTCTTTTGACTTCAACTTTAAGTTCTCTAAACTGGAAGACGTGGACCGCGTGAAAGTGCAGCGCGGCCACGTAGAGGGTCTGGCGCGGTGTGCACAAACAGGACGCGGACTGCGCGGCATGGTTTTGGTCCCTTGCCCAACTCTCTGAACCTTATGAACGCGGATCGCACAAAGCAGGAGTGTGGCCGCGAAGCTTCACCGCAGACCGCAAAAATCCTATCGCGGCCGTGTGACTTTAATCCTGAATATCTCTGAACCTCCTAGTGCGGCTGTGGTCTCTATTGTGCGGTCCGCACTAGGCCCTTTCTTCTTTAATTCTCTTGGTCTTTGATACTTGAACAGGTTTCACTCCTTTTTGAGCCGATCTTTGACATTTCGTTACTTTGTCGATCAAACCTGCAATCAAGCACAACTTGTGAGCATTTTGGGACTATTTTGTAGCAAAATATATTCAAAGCATAGGCAAGTAGAGGCATAAACACGTTAAAATCCTAACTTATCAACTCCCCCAAACTTAAGCCTTTGCTTGTCCTCAAGCAAACAAAATAAGACCCACCCCTTAAAGGAACATCCAAGTAATTCCAGCTATCCTAAACTAACCTCAACAAACATCAATTGGGACTAACAATTGCCTTCAATACGAATGCATCATTAACACATTTAAAACTTTGAAAACTATGGATCAAGTGTGACACAAGAGCATCAAGAGTTGACACATTTCATCAAAGAGCTTATCTCAATTACTTTGGTCATTTTGGAACCCAAACTCCCACATCCTCAACTCTCCCTAAGCGAGCCTCACCTTTTAAGTATTGACACATAAACTGAGGTTAATGGAATTTCACTCATCTCTCTCAAGAAGAAGGTCACAAGTCCGGCTCTAAGTACCTTATGCTTGCCCCTTATGTAAGTATCCACTAATGTAACTCCCTTCAACTCGAGATCAAATAGGGCTTTTGTGGAGTCATTGTGAAAGATTTTAGGTAAGGGTAGGACATATTTTTATTCAAGTGGGTTCAATCTTCCCTTAAGCACTTCTTTTGATTCAATTTGGCACAACTCTCTAAACTCTTTTAAGTATTTCACTTCTTTACAAGGGGTTAGAGAGACACATTGTCACTCTTTCTTATACAGTTCAAAACATTTCTCCTTTTTCTACTTTTTCCACACATCTTTTTCACTTTTGTTTTCCTTGAGTCCCTTTTTTATTCTTGTTTACATTGGACTTTCTTTTTGTCTTTTTATTTTCTTGCTTTTTCATTGCCTTCCTTTTCTTTTGCTTTTGTACCTTTTTACCACTTTGCTTCCTTTCTTGTCTCTCCCCCAAACTTAGATATTTGCCATTACTCAAGGGAAGATTTGGGTTCCAAGAGAGGGTAATCATTTAGAACGGGTATAGGTTTGTAGCATTGGTTCTTGAAAGAAAAAGGTTTAAAGCTCAAAAGGGTTAACTAGGGATCATCTCATTAGTAGGCTATGGAATTGTTCAACTTAACATTTGAATCAATGAGAGCCTATAATCACTTCTCAAGTCAAATTTCACCTAGGATTTTGCCTCAACAAACATTCAGGGCAAGTTCTAGACCATTGGCTTGGGACTTGGACTCACATTTCGATTCCTCACCACACACGCTAGGGGATTGCTAAATACATCGAGTCGAGGGCCCACCACGACCTTAGTTACGATTCAAGCACACAATGGTCCGAAAAGACCACATGATGATTGTTTGGTCAACGCAAGAGTCTCAAAGCCACGACTTTCACCATCCAGAACACAACATTATGTCTTTGACCATGGGATCAGAGGCAAATGTGCTAGGCCCAAGCGAAGCTTTGCTTGAGGTACCTTTAACTACAACTATCAAAAACAAAGGAAAAATCAAAGAAACGGACTCAAACCCTTAAGAAGGTTATCATGCCATCTATCATTGGGAAGAGCCACCCGGTTCGCACAATACTCCACCCTTAGAAAGAACCGTGGCATTAAGAAAACCAAGGGCTTATTGGAAGCGTCAAAAACAAAACAAGAGGCTACGAGCCTAACTACAAAGCTTAAAACAAATTTTTTTTGCAAAAATAGAAAATAGAATGAATATGTACAATAGGGGAGTAGAATATACAATGGGGATGAATACATACAGAAATGTAAAGTTATATACAGCCCAAAATAAAAAAAATCAACAAAAACATAAACTAAGAATCTATATATACAGTCATCCAGATAAAAGTAGGGTGTACCCCCACGAATAAAAGCTGGCATTGTCCTCAATGCCAACTATCAAATAAGCATCAAAAACAAAGTAAAGGATATAGGAGCTCCCTAGGCCTGGTCCGTCTGCATGGGATCATCAGTGGTCTCCAAGTCCTCTATATGTACGGGAACCTCAGACTGGTTCCCGATCTCCTGCTGCTCAGCTGCTGGGAGTGGGGCCTGCTCTTGGACCGGCTGGATGATAGGTGCATCACTGGAGGGGGTCTCTTTTGGGTCTGCTAGCTCAATAACTGCACCAACTGAACTGGAGAGCTTCCTCTTCTTCCTTGGAGGCTTGGGTGCCTGCTCCTGCTCATGCTATGACTGTGGCACTGGTGGTGCTGCTGGGGCTGGATCCCCGAATAGCAAGTCTAAAGGCATTTGGTCTGCCAATAGCTTGTCCACATCAGTCCTTAGCACTTTCACCAACTCCTTGGAAGCCCTTGACTTCCTCATCTTCTTGTGCTCCTTGGCAAGCTTCGTCAAAGCCTTGCCATGTGAATCCACCACCTTAGTCAAGGCATCCTGAATCCTCATAATCTTCTCCTGATTGTCCAGGAGCTTTTTCAGTGTATCCTCAATGGACTGAGGAATTTGAGCAGTGGAAGGTGCTGAGTGGGCCTCAACTGTAGCAGACAATGTAGACAACTTAGATGTCGTAGCTGACATCCAGTTGTTCAAACTGGCTAGTGTCCGACTCAACTGATGGGCCGTGAAAGGATGAGTCCGGGAAGAAGGAACCCCCGGGCCAGCTGAAGTACTGGGGCCAGTAGAAGAGGAGGGTCATGGAGGCAAATCATCAACAGTGGTGGCAGCAGGCATGGTGGAAGGCTCTGTGGAGGGCTCAACAGAAGACTCTACCGCAACTGGCTCCTCAGACTGGCCAGCTGGGGTAGAAGCAGACGACTTGTAATTTTTGTTCTTGGGGTTGTTTGATCCCTTCAAACTGTACCAGGAGAACGGAGCCACAGGTTTGACCTTGACATCAAACAGTCTCTTCTCCACTTCCAAGTCCCGGAAATACATAGTGAGGGTGCTGGGAAAAAGGTAGTTCCGGTCATGCCCAACCCCCACTGCAGAAATAGTGTGGGATATCACATTGCCCATGTTGATAGGATAGCCTGCCATAATATAAGCAATAAGAACCGCCCAGGCAAGTGGAATAGTCTGATCATGGGTGGTTGGGTCGAGCCGACTACACACAAAGGTCAACCACCCTCTAGCCTCGAAGTTGAAAGTTCTCCGAAGTATTTTGGCCCCTGCTTGTAACCACTCTGGAACTGTACCCGGGATTGCCAGGTATAAAGCTAACCACGAACGAACCTCCTCGCCTATTGCTAACTTTTCATTGTAAAGGGACTCATCTTCATCAATAAACCCCAAGTATTCATTCAGTGCCCTCCCGGTGAATACCACATTTTTGTTTTTCACCTTAGTCACCTTAGTGCCCTTCAAGATATGGGCCACATTGCTGTAAAATTCCTTGACCATATGCTCATTCGCCTTCAAACAATTGTCTTTAAAGAACTCCCAAACCACTCGAGCCTGAAACTGTCTATGCACATTGGGGTGTAGGGGTAGAAGGTCATTGTCAATGAAGCTTCTCTCAAGAATCAACTTCAGTGACGACCACCATTCCCTAAACTTGTGGAACATCACCTGGCTGACAAATCGATCTTCCCAAACTTCAAGTTTTCTAGTTCGTTGAACACCCCCAACCTGGGGCACACCACTGTCTGGTACCTCATTATCACTATTAGTCCCACCTTCTGCACTCTCCCCAGATACTGAAGTTATGGGGGAGGTGGAGTATTCATCGCTGCCTGCTGCTGAGCCATCAGACGACTAAGAAGGTACACGTTGTAGGGCTTGGGCAGTATGTGAAGCTGGGACTGCAGGAGCTGGTCCAGAGTCAGAAGAGAGGTCTTGAGAGGGTCCGTACTCACTCCTCGATTGGTCATCTATAACAACTTGTTTCCTTGTTTTCAGTTTAGGTCGAGGAGTGAGTTTAACTTGTTTTCCTTTTCCTCCCCAGGAGGGGTCACCTCGGCCGGGTTGTTTGGCACCTCTTCCTCGTTGTTTTACCATTGTCTGCAAGCAAACGCATCTAACATTGTTAGTTTAAGCACAGGCAGTGAAGAAGGTGAATGAATTAAAGTTGCAGACAGCAAAAAGATTATTGCAGACACTGTTGCAGATCCAGGCACCGCGGCCCGCGTGCAAGGGAGCGCGGCCGCATTGGGGGTACCACGGAACGCGCAAAGGCAACTGCGGTCCGTGTTGATCATGTATAAACTAAAGTCCCTCTCTGAATCTAAGCACCGCGGTCCGCGTAAAATGGGTACGCGGCCGCATTGCGCCAGCGCGGACTGCATAAAAGTTACCACGGCCGCGCTGGGCATAAGTATTTCCTCAGTCAATTAAGCATCGCGGACCGTGTGGAAGTGTAACGTGGACCGCGTTAGGGCACCGCGGACCGCGCTAAGGCGACAGCGGGCCGCACTGGGTCAATTTTAGGGACTAAGCTAGGGTTTCATGTTTTCTTCTATTTTTGTTCAAAATTTTACCCCTACTCAGTTACCCAATCCTTAGTTACTTTAAACTAACATGAAATCTAACCTAGACTAACAATTCGAAAACAATTGTGAAGAAAAAGAAGTTACAGACTACTGGCAAGCAAATAAAATGAAAATAAGAAAGTAATTAATCATGAATGCATTAAGTGTTACCAGGATTAGGAAGAATGGATGCAATTTATCCAAGCAAGCAATAATTTCAGTGTTGGAAGAGGATGAACAGTAGAATTAGGGTTCTGGGTTTTCAAATCGCGAAAAGGGTAAAATGATACCCTTGGTCTCTATTTATAGACACCCAGTGGGACTAGTACTCACCTACCAGTGTGGCTGCACAAAAGCGACCTCGGACCGCATTGGGTTTATTTGTGTGACCCTTCAGTAATCACCCTACGTGGACCGTACAAAAGTGGAACACGGCCGCGTAAGTCCTCCTGACTTGACCGCGACTGCGGTGAAGAACTTCAGAGAGTCCCCTTCTAAACTCATGCCGGTGCGGACCGCACAAAGTGCACCGCGGCCGCACTGGCAACTTCAGAGACTATGCAATTTTCATACTTTGTTTTGCACTGCTTCAACACAATCCCTGCAACATCTCACAAACAATTAGCTCAAAAATCCTAAGCTACAAAGAAAATCAAAGAGAAAGAAAAAAAGGACATAGGCTGCCTCCCAAGAAGTACCTGATTTAATGTTGCGGTACGACGCATGTTAACACCACATCACTTTAGATGAAGAAGCGCCACTACGTGGCTGCCATCGAACTTTCCAAGATAATGCTTGACCCGATGGCCATTAACTCTGAAGACTCACCATTTTTGTTTTTAGATCAAGAGCACCAAACAAGGTCACGAACGTAACTTCAAATGGCTCACTCCACTTTGACTTGAGCTTACCCAGAAACAGACGTAACCGGGAATTAAACAAGAGAACCAAATCCCCAACTTTGAATTCCTTGCCCCGAGCATATTTTTCGTGAATGTACTTCATTTTGTCCTTGTACAAGGATGAATTGAAGTATGCATGGAATTTAAACTCATCGAGTGCATTGAGTTGTTCAACCCTCAGATTTGCAGCAACATCCCATTCTAAGTTCAACTTCCTCAAGGCCCACATAGCCTTGTGCTCCAATTCCATCGGAAGATGGAAAGCTTTCCCAAACACCAACCGGTACGGAGACATACCAATTGGGGTCTTGTAATCTGTCCGATAGGCCCAAAGAGCATCATCCAATTTTTTGACCAATCGGTCCTATTATCATTGACAGTTTTAGACAAGATACTCTTAATTTCTCGGTTGGAGACTTCCACTTGACCACTAGCTTGAGCATGATAGGGGGTGGTAACTTTGTGATTAACTCCATATTTGGCAAGCAATGAATCAAAAGCCTTGTTGCAAAAGTGAGACCCCCCATCACTATTGATAGCACGAGGAGTGCCAAACCTTGTAAAAATACTCTTTTTCAAAAATGCTATCACACTCCGGGCTTCATTATTGGGCAAAGCCACGGTTTCAACCCACTTGGAGATATAATCTACCGCCACAAGAATGTAAGTGTTTCCACAAGAGCTCACAAAAGGACCCATGAAGTCGAGGCCCCAAACATCAAAAATATCTACCTCGAGAATCGTATTGAGGGGCATCTCATCCCTTTTTGAAATTCCTCCGGCTCGTTGGCATTCATCATATATTTTGACCACATCACTGACATCTTTAAACAAGGTAGGCCAATAAAATCCGCAACTGAGTACCTTTGAGGTCATCCTCGTCCCGCCATGATGTCCACCATAGGGTGAAGAATGGCAAGCCTCTAGGATACTCAATTGTTCCTCCTCCGGGACACATCTACGAATCACACCATCCGTGCAAACCTTGAACAAGTATGGCTCATCCCAATAGAAATCCAAACTATCCCGCTTGAGCTTTTTCCTTTGGTTAGAAGAGAGCTCACACGGGATGATTCCAGTAACAAGATAATTTGCAACATCGGCGAACTACGACATTTCACTCATTGACACCGCAAGGAGTTGCTCGTCGGGAAATGTATCATTGATCTCAAGGCCGTCACAAGGCCTCCCCTCCTCCTCTAAACGGGACAAGTTGTCCGCCACTTGATTCTCACTACCCTTCCGGTCAACAATTTCTAAATCAAATTCTTGAAGAAGAAGAACCCATCTCATCAATTTTGCCTTTGAATCTTTCTTGGTCATCAAATACCTAAGGGCGGCATGGTCGGTGTGCACAATAACTTTGGCCTCCATAAGGTAAGGACAGAACTTTTCCATAGCAAAAACAATAGCCAATAACTTCTTTTCGGTGACTGTGTAGTTCCTTTGAGCCTCATTCATGGTCTTACTTGAGTAGTACACTGGGTGGAACATCTTGTTGATCCTTTGGCCTAAAACCGCCCCCACCGCAACGTCACTAGCATCGCACATGAGCTCAAATGGTAAGCTCCAATTTGGTGCGGTGATGATTGGGGTAGTTGTCAACTTTTGTTTAAGGAGCTCAAAAGCATTCATGCACTTCTCATCGAAAACAAACTTGGCATCTTTCTATAGCAAGACAACGGGTTAACTACCTTAGAAAAATCTTTGATGAACCTCCGGTAGAAACCCGCGTGCCCAAGAAAACTCCTCACCCCTTTGACAGAAGTATGGGGATGAAGCCTTGAAATAACCTCGATCTTGGCCTTATCAACTTCAATTCCTCGTTTCGAGATCTTGTGACCCAACACTATACCTTCTTCTACCATAAAATGACACTTTTCCAAGTTTAGAACAAGGTTGGTATCTTCACACCGAGCCAACACTCTATCCAAGTTTACCAAGCATTCCTCAAAAGAATCCCCAACCACGTTAAAATCATCCATGAAGACCTCCAATATATCCTCCACCATGTCGGTGAAAATAGCCATCATGCAACGTTGGAAGGTTACCGGAGCATTACACAATCCAAATGGCATCCTCGAGAAAGCGAATGTGCCATAAGGACATGTAAAGGTCGTCTTCTCTTGGTCCTCCGGGGCAATGAGAATTTGATTGTACCCCGAGTAACCATCCAAAAAGTATTAGAAAGCCCGGCCAACCAGACGATCAAGCATTTGGTCAAGGAACGGCAACGGGAAATGATCTTTTCTAGTCACCTTGTTAAGCTTCCGGTAATCCATACAAACTCTCCAACTCGTCACTGTCCGAGTCGGAATAAGCTCATTGTTGTCATTGGTCACCACAATCATTCCACCTTTCTTCAGTACATATTGCACCAGAGAAGTCCATGAACTGTCAGAAATGGGATAAACCACAACGGCGTCAAGCCACTTGATAACCTCTTTCTTTACTACTTCTTGCATAGCCTCATTTAGTCTTCTTTGATGCTCAAGTGAAGGCCTCGCATCCTCATCCAATATGATTTTATGCATGCAAAAGGCGGGGCTTATACCCCGAATATCAGCTAGAGTCCATCCGATTGCCCTTTTTCGCTTTTGAAGAACCGCCAAGGTGGCCTCGACCTGCATGTTAGTAAGGCAAGAAGAAAGAATAACAGGTAAAGTAGAATTTGAACCCAAGAATTCATACCTGAGGTGTGGAGGAAGTGGCTTCAACTCCAACACTGGTGGCTCCTCAATCGATGGCTTTGTTGGTGGAGTTTTGCGGTTTTTAAGATCTAAAGATAGCCTTCTAGGCTCATAAGAATATGACCCCATACCATGCAATGAATTCACGCACTCCACTCTACTAGCATCTTCATTGACATCCACATTAAGAAGCACGACCTCAAGAGGATCTTCAACATTGATCATGGAACTTGTGTCATCCACTATCACAGCTGTGACAATGTCCACAAATGAACACACCTCCATGCTATTGGGTTATCTCATTGATTTGAAAACATGGAATACCACCTTCTCATCCTCCACTCGAAAAGTCAACTCACCCGCTTCAATATCAACCAACTCCTTCCACATGGCTAGGAAAGGTCTCCCAAGAATAATCGGCACTTCAAAGTCCACCTCATAATCTAATATGACAAAGTTGGCCGGCAATATGAATTTATCAACACGGACAAGAACATCATCAATTATTACTAAGGGTTTCTTCATCGATCGATCCGCCATTTGAAGTCTCATTTAGGTAGGTCGAGGTTGCCCAATTCCCAAAGTCTTGAAGACCGAGTACGCCATCAAATTAATACTAGTCCCCAAGTCACAAAGGGCCTTAGCAAAATCCGTACTTCTGATAGTACAAGGGATAGTAAAAGCTCCGGGATCCTCAAGCTTGGGTGCCGTTGAATGCACTATGGCACTCACTTGATGAGTCATCTTAATTGTTTCACACTCCATCGACCTCTTATTTGTAACCAAATCTTTCATGAACTTCGCATACCCTGACATTTGCTCAAGTGCCTCAACCAAAGGGACATTGATTGTGAGGCTCTTCATCATGTCAATGAATTTTTTGAATTTATTGTCACTCTTTTGCTTTGCTAACCGTTGAGGATAAGGTGGAGGTGGTCTAGGCAAAGGTGCCTTGGCCTTTTGTACAACCGGCTCGGGCATGTCAATCACATGTTCCCTAGACAGGTTCACGGCATCTTGAGTCTCTACCTCTACTTCATCATTAATATCAATCCGCACATCATTGTTCACATTTTGATTAACCACACCATCAACAATCAAAGGTACATCATCATCCCGCAACTCAACATCTTCATCCATAACTTGCTTATGCATTGAGGCATTCACATCACCACCTCTCCCACTTCTTGTTGTAACCGCCATCACATGATTATTATTCCCACCCTTCGGGTTCACCACCGTATCACTTGGTAGAGCACCCTTGGGATGAGTATTCAATGCTTGAGAGATTTGGCCTAATTGCACCTCCAAGTTCCGGATGGATGTGTTATGCGAAGATAATTAGGCCTCAGAATCTTGGTTCTTTTTCATCATTTGCTCGAACGTGCTTTCAATTCTCCCCATGTCACTTCTGGACGAACTCGGACCTTGAGAAGTAAAGGGGGTGGATTGTTCGGTTGTTGGTACATAGGGGGCCTTTGAAAGCCTTGCCCCCTGTTACCTTGGTTCCCGCTATTGTTCCACCCTCCTTGATTGTTGTTGTTGCCCCAATTATTGTTATTACCATTCCAATTCCCTTGGTTGCTTTTATTACCCCAATTGTTGTTTTGGTTGTTGTTATTCCAATTACCTCCGTCTTGTTGTTGATTGCCCCAATTTCCTTGAGGACGTCATTGTTGAATCGAAGCGTTGCCTCTATTTCCTTGGTAGTTATTGACATATTGGACCTCTTCGCTTTGATCATTATAGCACTCATTTGAATAACCACCACTATCACTGTTGTTGTCATATTGTTCACAATTACCTTGAGGTTGTTGTCCTCTTTACCTCCTTTTCAACATAGAAACGCCTTCCATTGCATTGACTTGGTGCGGGTTTTGGACTTGTTGCAATTGCGCCTTTGCCAATTGATTCATAGTTGTTGTAAGCTCGGCGATGGATTGGCCATGATCGTGCAATTCCTTGTGTAAATGGATGACAGTGGGGTCACCTTGGGGCATATTTTCTCGACTTTGCCATGCCAAAGAGGTTTCGGCCCTTTCATCAAGTATATCACATGCCTCTTGGTAAGAAAGTTCATAAAGTTCCCTCCGGCCAATTGGTTCACAATGCATTGATTCGTGGTGTTGATGCCCCGATAAAAGGTTTGTTGAATCATAGCTTCGGTCATGTCGTTATTAGGGCACTCTTTCACCATTGTTCTATATCTTTCCTATATCTCGTGCAAAGGTTCCGTTGGCTCTTGCTTGAAAGCTAGAATTCCATCCTGAAGAGCTTCCATATGACTTGGAGAAAAGAACTTGGCAATAAATTTGCCCGCCAATTCATCCCATGTTGTAATAGAATGATTGGGGAGCCTTTCTAACCAATCCAATGCTTTACCCCGAAGAGAGAACGGGAAAAGCCTCAATCTCAACGCATCCTCGGACACATTTATCTGCTTGCTACCCCAGCATGTATCTATGAACCCCTTCAAGTTCTTGTAGGCATTTTGATCGAAGGCACCCGTGAAATACCCTCTTTGCTCGAGCAAGGTCAACATAACATTTGTGATTTGAAAGTTCCCCGCCCGGATTCGGGGAGGAATAATAGCACTGGCATATCCTTGATTTGGTAAAACTCTGGGAGCCACTCTCGGCAGTGCCGGAGGAGGGTCTGGAATATTGTTGTTCTCATTTGCATTTACATTGGCATTTCGGCCTCTCCGTGGAACTTGAGGTAAGACCTCATCTCGTTCTAGATCCTCTACCTCCTCCCCGCTATCACATTGCCGAGAGGGTCATTTTCATTAATATCCATTGTACCTGATTGATCGACACAAAAAAAATTAGTAAACAAAAAGAAAAGAGAAGCAAAACACAAAACTAACTAAACAGATAGTCAACACCGTAAGCTCGCCGGCAACGGTGCCAAAAGGTGATCGCTGCCGACTCGACACTACGCTATGGTAGGAAGAGCGGATCGCAATTGCTTTTACCTGAATAGAGGTACGAGATCGAATTTCCACAGGGAGCTAGTAGTGGAGTTGTATTTTCTGTCTATCCTAGAGTTGCGGTTGTGCTTCTATTGTCACTTCAAACATTTTTTGAGTTTTTCTATTTATAACTACTATTATAAAACTAAGGATTAAAGCTAAATTATGCTAAGAGAATATTGTTAAGTTGTAATTAATGGGTAGAAGAGCACTAAGGTCGTAGCATCACCTAGGTGGCTAATTGACGGGTAGATGTTACTAAGGATAGATTGACATATTTGGGGATTATGCTGTAACCGTTGCACAATTGCACCCACTCTCACACCTCTCGGTAGAGAGAGTGATTTTGCATAATTGACTCTCTCGAGATCAATTGGGTAGGCCAATGAGACCAAGCAACTAGGGTTCAAGTAGGGTGATTACTCTCTCGAGATTTAACCCGTTAATTGGGACTACCATTTCTCATGGGCCCATCCCAATTCCTTGTTGGGTCAATTTTGGGGTCATAAACTCTCTCTTTCGAGAAGAGTTAAACCCACTAAACTTGAATCAGTGTTTGCAACCATCAATTCTTGAATAAAAACATAAAATCAACCCAAATAGCAAAAACCCAATATCAATCCAATCCTAGATGGCAACACCCATCAATTACCCACACTAGGGTTGAGCTACAACCCTAGCTAATAGGTTTAGCTACACATAATTAAAGAAGACAATGAAGAAATAGATGAAGAACTAAACATATTAATTAATTACTAAGAAGAAACTACAATAATCTATTGTTAATGGGAAGCAAAAATGCCAAAGAAATGGCTACAATATCGGTCTCACGAGCTCAACTGCGTTTCTGAATACAAAACTTAACCTAAAAATGGTAAAATATCCTATTTATAGTGGGCTGAAAAAACTGGACAAAAATACCCCTTCGGGGTAAGTGCGGGCCGCACAAAAGCAACCGCGGCCGCACAAGCTCTTTTGACTTCAACTTTAAGTTCTTTGAACTGGAAGACGCGGACCGCATGAAAGTGCAGCGCGACCGCGTAGAGGGTCTGGCGCGGTGTGCACAAACAGGACGCGGACTGCTCGGCATGGTTTTGGTCCCTTGCCCAACTCTCTGAACCTTACGAACGCGGACCACACAAAGCAGGAGTGCGGCCGCGAAGCTTCACCGCGGACCGCGAAAATCCTACCGCGGTCGCGTGACTTTAAGCCTGAATATGTCATATCTCTGAACCTCCTAGTGCGGCCGCGGTCACTGTTGTGCGGTCCGCACTAGGCCCTTTCTTCTTCAATTCTCTTGGTCTTTGAAACTTGAGCGGGTTTTTCTCCTTTTTAAGCTGATCTTTGACATTTCGTCACTTTGTCGATTAAACCTGTAATCAAGTACAATTTGTGAGCATTTTGGGACTATTTTGTAGCAATTTATATTCAAAGCATAGGCAAGTAGAGGCATAAACACGTTAAAATCCTAACTTATCACTAGACACTTCCTATCAATCCGCAGATGGGAACCCAATTTTGTACCAGTGAAATCAAAATTAGCCATAACGGCGGTATGGATAAGGCTGCCACAGTTGCCAACAGAATTCTATGACAAATCAATACTAGAATATGTGGGTAAAGAGTGTGTAAACTACTAAAGATTGATACATGCACCTCTTCTATACTAAGAGGTAGATATGCTATAATATGCGTACAGGTTCCATTAGATATTCTTATAACCATGAATGTTACTATTGACACCCATAACCAATCAGTCATGTACAAAAGGGAAGGAATATTATGTACGGGATGTGGGAGAATTGGCCACGCCCTTAGGAACTGTGATTTTATTACCATTCCCACTCAATAAAACCATCAAGCCACACCCCTCAGCAACTTCAGTAGTTATGCTACCACAAAGGACCAAAGTTCTCAATGGCGCATTGTCCCTTTCTCTAAATACAGACACAATACAACTAAGGGTGCACAACAACAAAGATAAAAACATGAGAAAATGCCAGATGAAGCCAATACCCAAGTAAAGAGGTTCAATACCTACTCAGGTACGTTCCATGAACTCAAGCCAATATGGCCATGGATTCCGACGACCACAGCCCAAAAATAAGGGGGCTACGTATGTTCTGGGGCCCAACAAGAAGCCTATTAACCCAACTAAAGGGAAAAAAGATATGAACCTAAAAAGGGGCCTACCTCACAGTGGCCCAATCCCAAGCATCAACACGAGCAGTACACATGCTAGCCCACAAAAGAAATTCACCGGTTAAAGCTATATCTATACGCACCTGACCCAATGACAAAAGATACTTTTTTGGAAAAATGGGTTCCCCCCAAAATCCAAATAAAGATAATCGTCGGGGAGAGGTGAAAGAGGCGGACCCTACACCAAACTTAACCACTATCTTCCCCAAATCGAGCAATTTCTTAAAGTCAGAAGGCGCCCTCCCATTTGGGAAATTATGCTCTGAAAACCAAAAATTTTGATGATGTGGGCCAACACTCCTCTACAGCGCCCTAGCCCAATACTACCCCAAACCCACAGTCCACCGATCTTGATACCCTCTCTGACTTGGCCTCTCACAATAGAGGTAATCAATTGCCGGATAAAAATCAATTACACCCTCTGAGTTATAAAGTGACACTGGGCGTCAATCCTTCAAGATTGAGCAAAGATCTCAAAAGCCACAACACGAAACCCAACAGTCACCAAACGAATTATAACCAAAAAACTAAAGGGATGCCTCTGTCATTAAGTGAAATCGGAAGATTACCCAAAGAATACTTTCCCAATAGCGAACCCAAATAACCTTTGTAACCACCAAAACACCACTCTACTATTGGTGTCTACCCTACCACTGCCACCAGATTTAATGTCGAAATCTTGGTTGGACATGGCACTGTAGGGACACTCCCAGTCACAACAAATGATGATTGGACCAGTTATAATATCCATCACCATCTAAGACCTACGCTACCTTGCAAGGCTAGCAACCCACTTTCTTTACCAAGGTCTATCGAACTTCGGCCACCAGCTTTGGCTGTCCACATTCCTCCAGGCCTAATATATGGGCACCCAACAACCACTATCATTGAGGAACTCAACAGCCTGATAGGCCAACTATGCCAGATCATGCCTTCATTTCCCCTGATGAACTTGGAAACACCAGTCCGATCACCTACTTTCACCTTGTGGCCATAGGTGGACCAGCCGTTTCCCCCAACCTCAAACTAGTCAATGGCGATGGATAAATTAATCAAAGAGAAAAATCATACCCTAGTGTACCTCAAGGAGTCCAAGGCAGACCTAGAAAACATATTGGAAAAACTAGGAGCCACAAAGACAAGAGTACTTATGCAAGAAACTTAGGAGATCGAGTTCAAAGAGCCGTTCGGAGAAATGCTTATTGCTCTATGCCCTAGAAAGCTCATAAGTTGCAAACTAGATCTTCGGGTTCTCTCATCTCCAAACTCAAGGAACTCGTCAGTAGCCTTAAGTCAAATGCTGGGACGAGTGAAAGCAACCATTGTGGGAAAGGGGAAGGGCCTCAAGAGGAAAGCCCCATCTCAAATCTCATTATTGATGAATTTCATAATATGGAATGCGAGGGGAGCCAACAGTACTGAGTTCTACAGGCATTGTGCCTATATGGTCAAGCTGCACAACCTTGTTGTTCTTTTTCTCCTTGAGACAAGAATGGCAGACCATACACACCTGACTGTTGAGATCCAATTATCAGCCCAGTTTCAGTCCCCTACCATAGGGCAATATGTGGGTATTGTTGTTATGTGGAAAGATAACCTAGTGAAGCAAGAGGCAGTATGTACCACGCCTCACGGTGTTCATGCAACAATTAAGGTAGCCCCTGATGACTCTAAATGGCTCTTCTCTGCTATTTATGCTAGTGGTCATATTCATGATAGAATTAGATTTTGGCAGTCCCTTGAGGACATGGCCACTGTTTATAAAGGTAATTGGTTTGTAGCAGGTGACTTTAATGAAGTCCTAAAAGCCAGAGATAAATTTGGTGGTAACAATACTAATAATAGTAGAAGCACCCATTTTTGGAATTGCTTGAACCAATGTAGAATAGTTGACCTAGGCTTCAAGAGATCTAAATATACTTGGTCTAATAAAAGATACACCAATATGCAAGACCTAATCTTAGAAAAGCTTGATAGATGTTTTGCCACTGATGAATGGATTGAGTTATACCTTGAATCCACAGTAACACACCTTCCTAGGGCCCACTCTAATCGCTGCCCATTACTCATCACCATTACAAGTCAACAATACAATGACCATAGGAGGCCATTTAGATTTGAGTCTATGTGGTGTAGCCACCCAGAGTTTATATCTATTGTTCATAATCAATCCACAAGCGACCTTTTCGGGAACACCAATATTTCTAAGACCAATGTTACCACCTGGAATAGGCATGTTTTTTGTGACATCTTCCACAAAAAGAAGCACATTTTGGCCAAGATCAACGGCATTCAGAGATCTAATGCATACCCTTTCAGCAGATAACTTCAGAGCTTAGAAACTAACCTCCAACCTGAGTTCTCAGCTATCTTTAAGAATGAGGAGGATTTTTGGAAGCGCAAATCTAGGATTAGCTGGCTGTGTGAAGGAGATGTCAATACTAGTTTCTTTTGCACCATTACCATTAACAAAAGAAGGAGAAACAAGATCCCAAGCTTAACAAATAAAGTAGGCAACCAAATTAAAGACCCCTAACTCATGGAGGAATCCATCAGAAGGTTTTTTGGAAACCTCTTGACCACATCCCATGTCTCATCTAGCTACAAAAGCAATTGTTATGATGACACTCCACTGGTCCTAACTGATAGCATGAGAGAATCCCTTGCACTCCCTCTTAGGTCCTCTGAAATTAAAGCTATTGATTGTTTCAAACCCTTTAAGGTACCTGAGCCTGATGGATTACACCTCTTCTTATGCCAAAAGTACTGAAACATTCTCTCTACTCAAGTCACCAACTTCTGTGAGAAGGTGTTTTCCACATCAACAATGCCACCTGAAGTATATAAGACTCTCATGTTCTTGATCCTTAAATGTCAAAATGCCACTATGCTAAAAAAAATTTAGACCAATTGGGTTGTGTAACACAATGTATAAGCTTGTCAAAGAGATCATTATGAATAGGATTAAACCCATACTCAAGAACATAATTGGCCCCACTCAAGCCAGTTTCCTCTCCAATAGGAGAGCTGCAGATAAGAGTGGCAAATGGGCGGGTCAGATATGGATTGGGTCGAAAAAGGGTAATGAAAAATGGATAAATTATCCAACTCGACCCATATTTAATACGGATAAAAAATGAGTTAATCGACGGATAATATGAGTAATATATTATCCATGACTTCCTGAATATGATCACTTTTGGGAGAATTCCTAATCTCCCAAACTTGAGGAACCCCTAATTTGAGGTTTTATAAATGTAAAAGTTAAATTCATTATTTATCCATTGGTTATTATTTTCTAAATGGATAATATGGTTCTTATCCATATTTGACCCATTTTTAAAAAGGTCATTATCCAACCCATTTTTTAATGGATAATATGGGTGGTTAACTATTTTTTTAATTATTTTGCCACCACTAGCTGCGGATAATACCATTATTGTCCAGGAATACATCACCCAATTCCAAAAGATAAAAGGCAAAAATGCTAACATGGTCCTAAAGATTGACTTAGAAAAATCCTTTGACAGACTTGAGTGGTCTTTTACTAGGGACTCCTTAATGTTCTTTAAGTTCCCACCAAATATGACCAATTTGATTCTCTCTTGTATCTCTTCTAGTTCCATCTCCATCTTGGTCAATCTGAAGCCAAACAGAGCCTTTCCACCCTTCCAGAGGAATCAGGCAGAGAGACCCAATCTCCCCATATTTGTTCATTGTTTGTATGGAAAGGTTGTCAAGGAATATTGACCAAGTGATATTGCCCAAACTCACACCACAATTATAGGTAATGAGGCGGTTGAAGCAATAATAAAATTCAATGCGAGTCGGGGTCGAATCTTCAGGGAATTAGAAATAGGATTAGGTATACACCTAGTGTAGTTGTATAATGTGCCTCAATTTACACTTCCGCATTCTTGTTTGTTGTTCTATTTCTACTTTAAGCTATTGATTGCAAATAATAAACTAGAAGATAATGTTTTTGGTTTTGGTTGTTTTTTCAAATGATAAAGGATCTAGGGTTGTGACTTCCACCTAGGTGGTTACCTAACGGGTTGTAAACTCTAGGCAAGTTTGATTAGTCGGGTTCGTAATATAACAATCACACGGAATTACCTACTCTACACTTCTCGGTAGTTTGAATGATTTTGCCCAATTTGGCTTTCTCAAGTCCAAATGGGTATTGCACAAATCAAGTGATATATGCTCAAGTCGGGTCTTACTATTCTAGATTTGACTCTTTAATTGGGGCTATTAATTTCTTGAGTTTACCCCTATTTCTTGTTAGCCAAATTTTCCTAGACTTAATCTCTCTTTCTCAAGTAGAGTGTAAGTCAAATAGGCATGAATCAATGTTTGCAACCATTAATTCTGAATACAAGTATGAACAAGGCTAAATATCGCTAACCCAATCACAAACAATCCCTAAATCAAATACCAATTAAGTACCCATGCTAGGGTTGGGCCACAACCCTAGCTAGAGATTTAGCTACTCATGAAAAATAAAGAAATACAAGAAATTAAGATAGAATGCATAATAATTGATTAGAGAAAGAAAATCTAATGTTTAGAAGTTAATCTACTACAAAATTACTCAAAACAGTAAAGAAAACGGCTCAGGTGATCTTCCCAAAACTGAACTTAACCTAAAAATGATAAAACGTTTATTTATACTAAGCTGAAAATATCTGACAAAAACGCCCCTGCGAAGGTTGTGCGGTCGCATAATTCTGGTGCGGTTCGTACAATGAGCTTCTGCAGCCGCACAATTATCGTGCGGTCCGCATTCCTAGAACTTGGGCTTGGTACTTCAGGACTTCTGCGGTCCGCACAAAAATGATGCGGCCCACACTCCTTGACTTTGGACTTAAACCCAGATCTCTGATTCTTCACTTCTGCGAACGCATAACAATGAGTGTGGTTGTATATGACATCATGTGACTGCACAATTCATTTGCATGCCTTCAGCTGGCCCAAAGACTACTCTCTGAATCTCTTCTCTACGGCCGTAGTAGAATTGTGCGGTCTGCACTACTAGCCTTTTTGCCCTGTTTTGATTCTTGTTCACTTTTGACTCCTTTATGAGTTGATTTTGACTTCTTTGGCTTGTTTTCCAATATTCCTGCAAGCAAGCACATTTCGTTAGTTTCTAGGAATATCTTTAGGCCTTTTTGAGCTAAAACGGAAGTAAAAGAGAGCAAATAAGTGGTAAAATCCCTACTTATCACTAAGCACTCCTCAGGAAGAACTCGATCCCCACTAGCATCAGCAAGAATGGTCCCAAAATATCTCATCTTTTCTTTGCTGATAATCTCACCCTCTTTGGTAGATCTAATAAGAAAAATTGTGATATTATATTGGCAACCTTAGAAGAGTTTAACGGTGCTTCAGGCCAAAAGGTTAATTTTAAACAATTTAAGGTAATCTTCTCTGCTAATTGCAAGGAGGACTGGGCAATAGTTGTAGTTTTATGCTAGGAATTAGGAAAAGCTGTAAGTTTGGTAAGTATCTAGGGTTCCCCATCTTTCACAAAATGCCTACCAATAGAGACTTCCAATTTATTAATGATAGCATGAACACTAGGTTGGCTGGATGGAATACTAAGCTGCTAAACATGACTGGTCGTAAAACCTTGGCAGAAGCAAGCATGTGAAGCATCCACAACCATGTGATGCAATATATAAATCTGTCTTCACACATCACTAACCAGATTGACAGAATCCAAAGGAACTTTGTATTGGGAACCATTGCAGAAAAAAGGAAGTGCACCTGATCAAATGGGTTACTATGACTAAGACAAAGAATGCGCGCGTGGGGGGGGGGGGGTTCTTGGTCTACAGTAAGCCCAGATGAAAAACAAAGCCAGTCTCACCAGCCTAGCTTGGCGATTATACCAAAACACTAACACAATCTGAGCTAAGGTCTTAATGGGGAAGCACTGTAGTGGAAGCCAGGTTAGGATTAAAGCAAAGACTAGGACTTGGCAATGCATACAAGAAGGATGGAAAGTATGTATTAAGGCATCCAGATGGGTTGTCCATAAAGAGTATAGAGTCAACTTCATTGCTGACAACTGAATCCCCAATATACAACCCCTAAACTCAATCATTCATGGACCTTGGCATAACTCTGACTTGATCCTAAAGATAAGCTACATCATTCATAATGGGAAATGGAACCTTGGTGTTGTTCATTACCCTTTCCCCATGGATATTACAAGTGTGATCCATTCCACATTCATCCCTGCTTCTATCAACAGTGATAAAAACTTATTTGGAACCTCAATGGTGATGGGCTTTTTAGTACTATAAGTCAGCCTACAATCTTATTAGCTCTGAGCTAAACCCCAGTAATGGGCAGGATGATTCCTTTGGCTGCATTTGGAAACTAAGTGGGCGTTTGGACATAAGAATTATAAAATTCCAAAAAAAGTAAAATTTATTTTCAAGTGAAAATGGTATTTGAAAATTAGAGTTTTATTTAGACATGAATATAATTTTTTAGGTTGTTTTGAAGTTTTGTGAGTGATCTGAGTGTAAATCTTGAAAAACAGTTTTTTGAAATTTTTTAAATTTTTGAAAAATTTCAAAATTCATCTTCAAGTGAAAATTGAAAATTTTATGGCCAAACACTAGTTTCGAAAAAAAAATAAAAAAAATCGAAAAAAGTGAAAAAATTCTTATGTCCAAACGGGCTCTAAAATTCCCTAATAAAATAAAAATATTCACATGGATGATGCAGCACAACAGGTTTCCCACTGCCAAGCACCTAAATAGCATTATCTTAAATATAAGCCATGTATGCTATTTTTGCACCTCTAGAGTGGAGGACATTAACTACATTTTCTTTGAGTGCATCAATGTGAAAACCTTCTAGCATTTACTGACAGAGGAGTGTACAAACCATGATTGACATTCATACCTTGTGTTTACATTGATCAATTGGGAACAAACATGGAATAAGGTCAAGAACATGCATTTCAATTCTTCTATTGACCGGAAAACGCTAATGCCTTTCTGCTTTTGGAGCATCTAGCTCACTAGGAATAATAATGTCTTTGACAAAAAGAGGAATTTCACCGATGTTTCCCAAACCATTGCTAGAGCTACAAAGTACTACCTTGTTGTTGTCCACCACAATAACAAGGAAAAAAATATTGCAATACACATCCAATGGGAACCCCACTTAATGGCATCTACAAACTCAACACATATAGGGTTGCTTGACCAAAAACAGGTGTAGGAGGAGCTAGGGGCGTCTTCAGGAATAACAGAGGTGACTGGGTGGTAGGATACATAAAGGATATACCACATACCACCAGTATAGAGGCAGAACTTCAAGCCCTCTGGCAGGGTCTAAAAATAGTCCTTGACCACAACTTCACCCCTCTACAAATTAGCACTGATTCTGAACAAGTCATAAGATTAAATGAGGGAAACCTCCACTATAACTCCATTATTTTTGAATGCAGATCATTGATGGAGCAATTGGGAATCCAACACTTGGACATGATTTCAGAGAGCTGAACTAGGCAGCGGACCTCCTCGCAAAGGAAGGAGCAGTAAAGAAAATGTTTGGATGGACAAAAGTTTTGGCAGTTCTTCCGGTGTTTGTAAACAAAATTATGTGGGCAGACATCGTAGAAACTCTTTTTGCATGTAATATTAGGGGTAACCCCAATGTAGTGCAAAACAATTACAATGCAACTGTTGAGAGTTTAGCCTCTCAAACTGTAGTGTAACTATTTTTGTTATATATATAATTATCCAGTTTACCAAAAAAAAAAAAAGGGAAATGCACTAGTAGAATGTTCGGCTGAAATTATTCTAATATTGAAGAAAACAAACTTCAATAAAATAACTCACTTTAAATTTTCTGGAACGATTATCTTAACTCTCTTCAAATTTTGACAAACGATCATTTGGAATTTAATTAATTTAAATTGATATATATATATATATATATATATATATATATATATACTGAGTGTTCAGGTGTAGATAATTTTTTCATGGAGTCAGGATTTGAATCTTATGAATTTGAAATTCTAGTTCTTCTAAGTTATTCAATTATAAATTAATAATTTGCACATATTCGATGAATATATTAAGACAAATATAAAATTTGGACAAAAGTTACTAAATATCACGGAACCCGTAAATGAAGCTCTAGCTACGCTAAATGAAGTGCTCAAGAGAAGCGTGTACGGTGTTGAGCAGGGCTAGTCATCGCCCCGTAGTGCACAAAATACCAGCTCGTATAAGTACGTCAGGAAGCTTGACGTGACAAAAATTCGAGTCAAACTAGACTAACAGATTGGTAGTTCGTAGCTAATTTTTCCTGCAATTATGCAATGAAAAAGAGAAAGAAAACCCATGGTTTAGTTGATAACTCCGTAGAAGCTGGCCAAGTCGAGCCTTTCCATTAGTCTCATGCACGTTATTTCATATTAACCCCAAGCCGTGTCCCAGCCGTGCTACTTCTATTTTGCAACCTTTTCATAATCTTCCAACAATATTTACCTCAATTAGTTCTCAAACTAATTATTTATAGAATATATTCTAAATATCCTCTCTGTTATACAGTAAATAATTTATTATAACTGATTAAATAATATATTGATAGTACAAATATTACTTACCCTGTCTTTAAATTATCAAAAAGTTCTAATTATTTTTAGACTCATGTCCGGCTGTAACTTCAATTATATTCACTAATATTTCATTCTTTTTTTCTTGCCCATACATCAGCTGATTCAACATACATGCAACCAGATTTCTTAATAATTGCCAAGTGCCTATTTTGAACAATAAAAACCATAACCTACTCAACTCTTAGAATGTCAATTTCAGACGTGGACAGCAAAATATATAAATAGAAAGGGTCTTAATTTTCAGCTATATAAAGCCTACACAGCCTAAGAGCAAAACGTGCCATTTCAAGTTACTCACAAATTTATAAAGATGGCCAAATTCATAGCTTTTAATTCCTTGGTTTTGATCATTGCAACATTTGCATTTCATTGTGCTATAGTCAATGCAAAGATCTCAAGTAGCATGTATATCAATTGGGGTGCTCATCATTGTCAAATGCTTGGGGATGATCTTCAACTTGTCCTTGATAAATCTGCAGGCAAGTTTAGTTTTCTTTTCATATGTATGATATGTGCAAAAAAATACTTAATTACTTGTGTAGCCTTCCCTTGTGACTGCTCGAGCTGTAGGGGAATCCAGAATTTAGAGTCTGCCGGTTAAGTATACGTGTGATCTTACTATATATGTGGATATATTGAAAAGAATTTCAAATTATTTTTACATATGTATTCATATATAGTTTGCATCATGGAAAAAAATGGTCGCTTTAGTTGAAATCACAGAACCTGCTCTAAATCCACCTCTGGCTCGTGGCGAGTGTCTGCCCAAATAACTAAGTGAAAAAGGGGTTACAAACAATGACAACTTATGTTTGATCGAGCAGAAGATAACTAAATTTTGAATCTTCGGGTTGACAATATTACTGACTAATTTGGTTTTAACTTCAGGTTCTGGTGCGCAATCAAAGAGAACATTTCTCTTTGGTAGCTTTGAAATGCTTATCAAGTTGGTACCTAACAACTCCGCTGGAACTGTTACAACATACTATGTAAGTACAATTGTACAATATTTAAGTTTGAATTTTTCTTAATAAACCTTTTTGGAATTCAACTTACTACATATAAAAGTTGTTAGATTACTCAACCAGTTGTACAAAAAATTAGGAGTTTTAAACTATTTAAACTACTAGTGTATAATAAGACATTGTTTGTTTATTGATTCGTGCAGCTATCTTCTACTGGCACCAAACATGATGAGATTGATTTCGAGTTTTTAGGAAATGTATCAGGACAACCTTACATTATCCACACAAACATTTACACCCAAGGTGTTGGAAACAAGGAGCAGCAATTCTATCCTTGGTTTGATCCAACTGCAGATTTTCACAACTACACCATTCATTGGAATCCTAATGCAGTCGTGTAAGTCTATTTTTTTCGACTATCTTGTTTGCTATATATATCATTATCAAACAGACGTCCAAGAGTATATATATATATATATATATATATATATATATAAAGAGCTAGATAATCTTGAAATTTGATGTGTCACTACTTATTTTTTCAGATGGTATATTGATGGTATTCCAATTAGGGTATTTAGAAATTATCAACTCAAAGGAATTCCATTTCCAAACCAACAAGGAATGAGAATATACTCTAGCCTTTGGAATGCAGATGAATGGGCAACAAGAGGTGGACGTGATAAAATTGATTGGACAAATGCACCATTTATTGCAACATATCGTAAGTTTAGGCCAAGAGCTTGTTATTGGAATGGACCATTGAGTATTGTTCAATGTGCTATTCCTACTAAATCCAATTGGTGGAATTTTCCTTTATACAGTAAATTGAGTGCTCCTAAAGTGGATCAAATGAACTCAATTAGGAGCAAATACATGATTTATGATTATTGCAAAGATACTACACGATTTAAGGGAGTTATGCCTACTGAGTGTACATTGCCACAAAACTAGAAGGATGTCAATATTGAAACGATACAGGAAAGATTAGTATGGACTATACGCAAGGATGACACATGAATCGAGAAGGACGTCAAAGTGAAAGCTGCACTTTTTCCATTTTCTTATTTTGCTTCTCATGTTTGTTATTTTTTGTTATCAATTCTTTCTTTTTGGTTGTTTTCCGCAAGAAGATCTTGCTGAGTTGATCTGAGTTATGTATCTCATTCTTTTCTAATAAAATTTGAATGTTTGTATTAAGCTCCATCTCAAGGTCCATATTTTGTGAAAGGATCATCATCTACTATGAAGAACTAGCCTAAATTGTCATTCACCTAATCACTTAAATTAAAAATAGCAGGCAAATGTATAATATATGTATATTTCATATATAATATATGTATCGCCTTGTATTATCAGTGTATAATTATGTATAACAACTAGAAAAAATAAATAGTAAATCAATCACTATTCGCGTAAAGATCCCATCTACCATTAGTCATCCATAACTATATATTTTTAAAAAAACAAACAGTGGAAAGCAAATTATAGCAAGGAGACTCTGATAATCTAAATTTTAAGACTTCTTATATACGCTAAAGTATTTTTGCAATGTTGCAAAACAACGCTATGACGATTTTGGAGCACTAGTTACACTTTTTAATTTATTTGGACACTTCAAATAATTAATCAACTTAACAATACTTTTTATTTTGTAACAATTTAAGCCAACCATTGTACTTCTTGATATGAGGCTCCAATTTTGTAAAGAATTTATGATGTTTATTGGCTTATTTTATATTTTGAGTAAATATAGTGTCATCAAATATTATCCTATAAATATGAAGAGAAAAAAAATCAAATTAACGTAAAATAAAACACTTTCATACAAAGTATTCATAGTCAAGAAAAGAAAATTGAAGAAATAAGTTAACCTAACTTTCTTCAGTTTGTGACAAATGATTATTAATCAACAAGAATTAGATTAATTAGATGGTGTATATAATATGCTTTCTATATGGGTGGGTGGGGTGGGGTGGGGTGGGGTGGGGGGGAAATAGAATTTAGTTTATAATATTTCTTATTTGAACATGGAAAAGAGAAATCTTCTTTGAGCCCCGTGCATACAAGACCGGCTCTAATGTTCTACCTACTAAGGCTTGTGCCTTAAAGCCCCCCAAATTTGGGGTGCCCATTTTTCAAAAATAACCGATTTATAGGTACTTTAAAATAATACTCCTTCCGGTTCAAAATAAGTGATTTTTTGGATGTTTTCATACAGATTAAGAAATTCATCTTTTAGCATTAATTAGCAATAGAATTGACCATATTAACCTTTTATCTCACATAAACACTCCTAACACATATTCCAACACTATTTACTCCAAGGACAATGTAGGAAAAAAATTAATTCATTCATTCTTGAAATCTGGAAAAATCACTTATTTTGGACTACAAAAAAATAGCCAAAAAATCACTTATTTTGGACTGGTGGAAGTAATATTTAGTACTTTTAATATAAATGTAGACTTTTCATATAGAAAGAAGGATATTTTTTAGATATTTAAATAAAGTAATCCTTTGACTTACTTATAAATAGGTAGCGTGGATAATTTTTCTAACATCTAAATTTGATGAATTAAAACTGTTAATATACTCCAATATATATATTGAATTAAGTAAAAAGACTTTGATTCTTTTCCAAATGCTTATATTGTCCAAGACCAATAATACCTTAACAAAAATTTAATGTGTGGCCAAATTATTAATTGAAAATGAATTATTAAGAGAAAACGATTATAAGAAAATTGTTAATAATTTTGCATCTCAAAAAGTTAGAAAAATAGACTTTAAATAAAAATATATTATAATCTTTTTTTTTTTTGGAAAAATTAGGCCTCACATTAAATTTTGACTTTAGGTCACGTATATGTATATGCCGCCTTTGCAAGTACAAAGTCACTTTTATTAGGGTGTGTTTACTCTTAAGTTCTAACATAAAATTTC
Source organism: Nicotiana sylvestris (assembly GCF_000393655.2). NCBI lineage: Eukaryota > Viridiplantae > Streptophyta > Magnoliopsida > Solanales > Solanaceae > Nicotiana > Nicotiana sylvestris. The sequence continues at coordinate 8,348,694 of NC_091062.1, forward strand.
GAGCGTAAATTTGAATTTAATCATCGAATGAGAAACCAAAAGAAGAGGGATTTACATCTATACCCGCTTTTTGTGTCACGTTTTAACTTATGTCCGCTTTGCAAAAAAAATTGCAAGCGTACCCGCTTTTTCGCATAACTTTAGCATATGGGGCTGAAGTAGCAAAGGCAATCACGCAAAACTTCAGCCTTTCTAGTAGACGGGCCTAAAGTTTAACTCTAGAGCTGAAGTTTTTGTTTTGTAACTGGCGAACTTCAGCTCTAGAGCTGAAGTTTTTATTTTTGTAACTAGCAGTTTTGTTTTACAACTGTCGAACTTCAGCTCTAGAGCTGAAGTTATTTAGTTCAATTGTAAAAACGTCAGCACTGTATAAGCTATTACTCATTTCCTAAAAAAACTAATAACGTACTCATCAACATGAGCACTACTATTGTGGAGAATATCTGAGACAAGCATAAGCCGGGCAACTTTTGTTGGTATTGGAGTTTCATTAAGCGTCAAAGACTCCGTTAGAATTTCAGCTACCTGCAACTCAGTAGCAACAGGGTAACTGTTTCAGGAAAATACAATGGAAACAATTACGATCACAGGATCCCTCAATTCATTCATGGTCCTATTTATTACAATTACAATTAATGTTCAAGTCTCATCTTTATGCTAAATAATATTTTTAAAAAAACTTCAAAGAACTGATATAAATGCATTTGGAAAACGGGTTGGAGATATATTGTAACCGAAAGAAGAAAAAGAAGAAGAAAACGAAGGAGGAGAAAGAGGAGGAGAAAATGGGCTGAATTTATTTAAAAAGTGGATACAAATTAAAAAAGAATTTAAAAAAATGGGTATAGGTTAAATGAGAACGACCAAATAGGGCGCCTCGTGCAATTTTTACAAAAGTTATTTTAGTTGATAACTTGCTAAGTCGAGCCTTTTCATTAGTCTGATGCACGTCATTTTATAACTCCAAGCCGCGTCCCAGCTGTAAAACAAACGTCAAATTCTATAAAATAAAACACTTTCACACGAAGTATTAAGTCAAGAAAAGAAAATTTAATAATAAGTTAACCTAAAGCTCTTCAATTTGTGACAAATGATCATTGATCAGCAAGAAATAAATTAATTTAGATTTGTATATAAGGGGAGCATTGGAGCAACGTTAAATTTGTTTTTGTGTGACCTATAGGTCACGGTTTCGAGCCGTGGAAGCAGCTACTAATGCTTGCATTAGGGCAGACTATCTAATTCATACCCCTTGGGATGTGGCCTTTCCCTGGACCCTGCGTGATTTGTATATAAGAGGAGCCTTGAAACAACAGTAAAATTTTCGTGTGATGACCTATAGGTCACGGGTTCGATCCGTGGAAGTAGCCAATAATGCTTACATTAGAGTAGGTTGTCCACATTATCCCTTAAGGTGCGACACTTTCCGAATCCTGTGTGAAGGCGAAATGTCTTGTGCATCAGACTGCTCTTTTTAAATTTATATATACATGGAAAAAAGACTTTATTAGTTAATATTTCTTATTTGAACATGGAAAAGAAAAATCACCTTCGATTATTAGAGAATGTTTTATTTCTATTATGAGTTTTTGGCGCGAATTTGAATTTAATAACCGAACGTAAAACGAAAGACCCTATGGTTTAGTTGTTAACTTGCTACGTACATCTGGCCAAGTCGAGCCTTTTCATTAGTGTGATGCACGTCATTTTGTAACTCCAAGCCGCGTCCTAGCTGTAGGCTACTACTTCTGTTTTGCAATCTTTTCATATTCTTCTAACAATTACTCCAATTATATTCTCCAAATATATTTTCATGTAAAGAATATATAGATATATTCTAGCTGCTATATTCCTTCATTTAATGCCAATTTTTTTCTCATGAATTACGGCAACCTTTCTAAAAACCAAAAAAATAATATTATTCCGTTTGTCCCAATTTACATGGTGCACAACATTTAAGAAAGAGAAAATAACTTTTAAAACTTATGGTTTAAAACAAGTTATAAATATTTATGTAATTGTAAATCACCTCATTAGGGCAAAATAAAAAAAATTAAATTAAATTATTTCTAAATAATAAAATATGACGGTCATTTTTGAACAGAATAAAAATGAAAGTATGACGTATAAATTAAAACAAATGAAATATTAAGTACGATATTTAAATACTTTTATGCCCCTCCACCTAATTTCTCCTTAATTATTGGAAGCAAAATATGTGCTGCAAATCCAAGCTGATCTGTAAACCTATAGGCTATAACTAAGGATATGGAAATCAAGACGTGGTCAGATCATCTACATTCTCTATAGGGTTTTTCTCATAATGGTATTATTTAATTTGATTATGACATGTATAAAAACATGGTCATATTCCTAAGAAGAAAAACACACAATTAATTTCCAGGTTTAATTTGCAGAATTAAGAGAAGCAAGAAATCTATTACAGTTCCATGTTCAAAATTATGGCCAGCTCTCGACTTCTTTCTTTGTCTAATTTGTTCATTTTGGCAATTGCATTTCATTTGGTTTCAGTCAATGGAATGTTCTCAGATAACATGTATATTAACTGGGGTGCCCATCATTCTTGGATGCAAGGAAATGATCTTCAGCTTGTCCTTGATCAATCCGCAGGTAAAGTTTCATTTACCTTTTCTTTTGTATGTTTAAACTTGTCGCATATGTCGCAACTGTAAAGTTGTCTCAGTGTGACCTATAGGTCAAGGGTTCGAGCTAGGGAAGCAGCCACTAATGCTTGCATTAGGGTAGGTTGTCTGCATCATACCTTTTGGATACAGCCCCTTCCCGGACCCTGCATGAATACGAAATGTTTTATACATCGGGCTTCGTATGTCAAAAGTTTCTAATAGCATTTAATTTATATATAGTGACACTATCTTCCTTTTAACATAAAATAGACAGATGAATTGGTATATTTATTGAATTCGTCAAAACTTACTGAGCTGACCTCGGAGTTTTATCAGGCTTTCATTTTTTGAGTGGTTTCTTTGTTCTCTATTTGGATGGGAATAAAGCAAAAAAACTTCTCTTTTTCTATTCTTTATTTTTGTTTTATCCCTTTGACGAATTTCGACTATGGTAATGCGCCACTATTTAGGCGTAAGAAAAACTTTACCTGAAAAAGCAAAATGCACCTAATGTTTATTTTTTACCCTATCAATGTAATTTAACTCGCTATAACAAATTACCTCTCTTATTTTCATATTACTACTAATTGTTTCACTCATTATGAAATTACCTGTAAATATTTTACCCTGTTAGAGTATAGAAGTTAAACTTTTCATGATAAATGGTTTGTCAAAATAAGGCTCAGCAAAAGTTTAATCTAATCAAAAACTAGGAAGTAAAAACAGAATTCACAGATTGACTAGAAAGTTTTCCAACTTCTGCCTAAATATAGCATAATCAAGATCCCATTCCAACCCCTCCCCCCCCCACCCCACATTGATTTTTGCCTTATTGGATTATGTCACTCAAAAAAAAATGCTACTTTGGTTTACATTTTCAGGTTCGGGTGTACAATCAAAAGGAGCATTTCTTTTTGGAAGCATAGAAATGCAAATAAAATTAGTACCTGGAAATTCTGCTGGAACAGTCACAGCATACTATGTAAGTGTTAGCTTAAATACTCAATAGACAACACTATAACAAATGATCAAAGCCTTTTTCCTGCTTAATTCTGTTTATAATTTTTTCAAATAGATACCATGAGAAGTGTCTGATTTCTGTTTATTTTTCCACAGTTGTCATCTACTGGTGACAAGCACGACGAGATCGACTTCGAGTTTTTGGGAAATGTATCAGGGCAACCATATATTATACACACAAATATTTTTACTCAAGGTGCAGGAGGCAGGGAACAACAATTCTATCCGTGGTTTGATCCAACTGCTGATTACCATAACTATACCATTCATTGGAACCCCAGTGCAGTTGTGTAAGTCGTTCTATTCCATAAATTTTCCTAATAGTCCAGGGGCGGATTTAGGATTTTAAGAACATGAGTACACCATTAGGATAAGAAAAGAAGTATATTTAGTGTGAATTGATCTCTCTTCCTTTGGGTAAATAACTCAGCATTTGACCAAATGCATCATTTAACATTTTTGGAAAATTGGAGCCAACAGATAATAATAGATCAGTTCTAGGAAATATATAATACATAAAATATCAAGTTTGACGAAAAGTCCACGGGTCCACGTGTACCGCAATTTGGGCCTAAATCTGCCCTTGTCTAACACTAAAAACACAAAACACCCAATTTTCTCAAAATTCCTAAGTGCCTTAGCTTCCACGCAGACATGGATGTAGCATGTCTACCATGGATTCAGTACATATTCGATACAGAATATAGATATCTTCGTAAAAGTTTAGTACTAAAATTTCAACAAATATCATATTCTGACAATAAGTTCGGCACCAAGAACCTTAAAAGTTGAACCCATCAAGTTTAAATCATGGATTTGCCGCTGTCTACAGATTAGTAGCCAGGTAGTTCTTGACTCATTGTTTAACCATTCAACAAATATAGATTCTGACAATAGGTTCAGTGCTAAGAACCTTAAAAGTTAAACTTATCAAGTTTAAATCCTGGATTTGCCGCTGTCTACAGATTAGTAGCCAGGCAGTTCTTGATTCATTGTTTAACCATTCATGTTACAGATGGTACGTTGACGGTATACCAATCAGAGTATACAAGAATTATCAGAGCCAGGGAATTCTCTATCCGAACGCACAAGGAATGAAGGTTTACTCTAGCCTTTGGAACGCCGATAACTGGGCAACCAGAGGCGGCCTTGACAAGATTGACTGGACCAATGCTCCATTTATAGCCAAGTACAGAAATTTCGCGCCGCGAGCTTGTCCCTGGTATGGACCAGGTAGCATTCGCCAATGTGCTGCTCCAACTCCAAATAATTGGTATACTTCTTATGAGTATAGTCAATTGAGCTATGCTAAGCAAGGGCAAATGAATTGGGTAAGGAACAATTACATGATCTATGATTATTGTAAAGATAAGACGCGATTCAATGGACAGATTCCAGGAGAATGTTTTAAGCCTCAAATCTAACAAGTGAATTGAGTTCGTTGGGATTCCCATTTGTGGGAATATACTGAGTTTGTTATTATTGTTGTTGAGTTGAGTCCGCTGGTATACTTTGTGCAAAAGATGTACTATTATACTCTTTTTTCCTGATTCATATTGTAACAATTCATTCTTTTTCCTGTTTTATTACCAAGAAATTATATGTATGCCATTCTTTTTACAAATGTTGTTTTTGTTGGTGTATTTGTGTTTTACAAATGTTGTTTTTATTGCTGTATTTGTTTTTACAAATGTTGTTTTTGTTGGTGTATTTGTCTCTGAGAAGTTTATGTATATCATTGGTCAAGACGAACTCGTAGATGAAACTCTAGCTCTGTCCAACAAAAAAAAAAAGAAAAAAAAAGGGAAGGGCGGGGGAGAGGGGGGGCGCCAAACACAAGAAAAGATTGTCATTTTAATTCAGGATAATAAACAAATAGAACAGTTTTTTAATTCAGGATAATAAACAAATAGAACAGTTAATGGTCAAAATACAATGAAAATTGATTTGTTTATACTCACGGCTTATTCATTTCAAGGTTCAATTGGATTCTCAAAAGACTTAAGTTGCAATTAGTTGCACCATTTCCACCCTACGATGTAACGAAGTACTTAAAACAAAAACACAACCTGTAATCTATTACGAAGATAATGAATACACATCCTGTATTCCCCTCTAGACGCAACGGCTGGACTTATAATGAAAGATAAGAATATTTGTTTGGTTGCAAAAGATTGAAATTATATAAACTAAAAAGGCAGCTCGGTGCACTAAGCTCCCGCTATGCGCGAGGTTCGGGAAAGGCTGGACCACAAGGGACTATTTAAAATGATATTAATATGACTTGTAAAAACTCGACGTGTATGCAAGTAGGCCAGAATACCATTGTTAGAAAAATATAAAAATTGTAATTTATTATAAATTTTCTATAATTTCTAAATATGTAAATTGCATTAAGAAACAATAAGAAATAGAATTTTTAATTCACATTGTAAATGTGTCTATAAATTCTAATTTATACAGCAACAACATACTCAGTATGTTCCCATAAAGCGGGGATAGATTTTAATTTATATGGCATTTTTTTTGGTTTCTCACCCGGTATCTGATACCCTTATTGGAGCCCGATTATATCCGGATTCGCGTCGGGTAGGGCCCCATTTGGGAGGTAGCGCTCCCTACCAAGGATTTTTTTATACACAAGACTCGAACTTGAGATATCTGGTTAAGGGAGGAGCAGCTGCCACACCTCCTTTTTCCGCCCTCGCGGGGGTACAGGGGTTTTTTCCAATTAAAGGACAGTCGAAACGGGATTTGTTTATTTATTTTAGAGTCGCCACTTGGGAGATTTAGGGTGTCCCAAGTCACCAGTTTAATCCCGAATCGAGGAAAAGAATGACTCTGTATTACAGTCCGCGAACTAGAAATCCGGATAAGGAATTCTGTTAACCCGGGAGAAGGTGTTAGGCATTCCCGAGTTCCGTGGTTCTAGCACGGTCGCTCAACTGTTATATTTGGCTTGATTATCTGATATAATACGTATTATAAACTTATGTGCAAATTTATCCCTTAGCCGCTTTTATTATTATTATTATTATTTATTGTTATTATTAGCCGCTTTTATTATTATTATTATTATTATTTATTGTTATTATTTTACGAAGAATTGCAACATTGTGAAAACGTATTTCAAATCACGTCGCAATCAATGCACCCGTGATTATCGACACATTTCGACTCCGTTGAGATTTAGATTTGGGTTACATAAATGCACACCCGTATTTAAGAAAATAACATTATTAAATACGCGCCTAGAGCGACTAGCGTATCATTATTTTGGGTAGGGCCGTGAAATTTGCTAAAACGGCTCCTCCCTAATTCTAAGCGATTAAATGTACATTTATTGAGGGCCCCGCAATCTATACATTTCATTAAGCGAGGCTCATCTCATTTATTTTAAATGGACAAATCTTAAAACGACTACATTTTTCTATAAAAATTAGTCTCTAAAATAAAGAAAGAAAATCCTAATTAATTACTAGCTTTTTATTATTTTAAGAAGACATGACATGCTAATTGCTTGATTAATACAAATATTGATGAAAAAGGAATTTTACTCTTAATTTCGAAATTATAAATAAAATAAAAATTCAACAACTAATATTCAAAATAAACAAATATAGCTAGATTAAAACTCAGCATTGTTATTTTTTTAAAAAAATATTATTGAGATTAATTATTCACAATCATTTGAAACTAAATTTAACCATAATTACTAAAGCTTATTAGAAAGTTTATTAGACTTAAACGTTCTTTTAATCTTGCTTAAGCTCAAGTCATGCCTTAATGCCTAATTTACGATGTTTAATTTAAATTCGTGTCTTAGCTAAATTTAGCTACTTGTTCATGATCAACCTATAATCTTGAAGCCTTCATAACTAGTGAATTAACCTATTTTGCCGAACTGATTTATTACAGACTAACTTATGATATTATTTTCTTATTCCAGTTATTATTTAGTAATTCATGAAATAGCTTAAATACAATCAACAAAAGGAACAAAGAAAAAACGAAATTAAAACTTCAAATTTTCATTCTTCATATGTATTCACGCTTCATATTTCGGATTACAATAAACAACTTTTCAGTTGTGTACCTAATATTGGAAGCAAAAGAAAATGAATATGAGAATCAGCAGCAGCAGTAAAATCAGTACAACACAGCAACAATAGCCCAGCGACAGTAACAACTCAGTAACAGACCGGTGGAGTAGTAATCCAAAAAAAACAAAAGCTTCCAGCTTTTATGAAACAACAATTAATTCTGATTTCAAACAACAAAAGAAAGCAGAATATTTTTTTTAGTTTTTTTTTATTTGAAAGCTTAAATATTTTTCGGAATTTTCTATCTCTTAAATGTTTAGCCCTTTTCTCTCTCTTATTTTCAGATTTGTTTCTCTCTCCCGTTTTTTTTTTGTCTGTGTATGTTTTTCTATCTATCTCTCTTCCTTTTAAATCTGATTTCAAGACTTCTTATATATAACTCATCCCATAAATCTTTTAATTAATTAAAATCAATACTTTTTCTCTACCCAACCCATTATTTTCCCACTCATCCCCATTACATTAAATAAACATATCACACCACCCCATTATATTTTGTCCCCCATGCTTCACTTAAAATAATACAAGATTCCCCCCACTAAATTTTGTCTTGTCCCCCCTTTATGTTAAACAACTATATCACAACTCACCCCATTTTATTTTGTCTCTCATGCTTCATATAAACAATTACAAAATGTACAATTCCTAAACTACCCCTCCGACCTTACTGAAAATTACCAAACTACCCCTGAACGTACTACAAATTACCAAACTACCCATCAGCTATAACACATCAATTAATCAAACTTAACCAAAATATAGGCAATATGATTAATTTCTAACAATGTTCAAACAACAAATTTCATGAACATGATTTCTTCAACATTTCAATAACAAATCACATGAACATGATTTCAACCACAAATCATATGAACACAAATTGAACAACCAAGAACAACTAAAATTTGATTGAACAATATTTTTAGCAACAACAAACCTATTTTCGGATTTAAACAACAACAACAATCAAACAAGTATATTTAGATTTCTAAATTCAATAATATTGAACTTAAAATCAACCATAACAACATTACAACCAACAATTCCTATATCAAACTTAAACAAGATTATGAGACAAATTCAAGAGATAATCATAAATGATAAACAAGAAATCAAACTATACAAATTTCGGATTCAAGATCAACAAACATAATATGAACATGAATTAAATCTAAAAATAAAAACGACGGATTCAAATGATTAAAACCAACATACTTCCTTTATTACAACTAAATTCTTTTAGGCAAATGACAAAACAAAACCTAAGAAGAAACAATTATGAATTTAAACTTGAACTTAACAATATTAACAATTTCCGGAAAATACATAAAATACATTAAACAAATTGAAGAAACAATTAATTAAACTTCAATTTGTATCTAACTAATATTAAACTAACAAATATTCACTTAAACAATAATACAAACATGAAATAAACATGAAAACAACTAATTAAACTTCTATTTTGAAATCTGAAAATTAATTTTAACAAAGCACATGAACATGAACAAACTAGAAAAATGATTTCAACGATGAACAACAAACAAAACAAGAATCGAATATTTAACGATTTTAACTTTGAGAAATATAAAAACGAAAATGGACAAAATAAAATTCAAAACTACTAACCGGATTGAAACGAAATATGTATGGACTGACTCGACGAACCTCGACCAAAGCTCGACCAAACGACGACGAACACACGACGTACAGGATCTTGACTCGACGAAAAACTCTCGACCTTTGCCGGACTTTAACCGGACTGCCTTGCGTCGTCAACAACAGTACGATGGTGAGCAACCAAACAGCAGACTCATGGGGTCGTCGACGGCAGTACGCAGCAGTGAAGAAGACGAAACAGCGGCGACTGGTTGTGTGCGTGAAGGAGATCGAGTGAAGCAGAAGCAACAGCTCGGCGCAGCAGAAGGGATGAAACAGGAGCAGAACTCGTCGAGCCATGGACGTCGAGGGTCATCCATGGACGTCGAGCTCGACTTTGAGCTTGACGTTGAATGACGACGATGAAGCATGAGCAACTGGGAGATGAAGCAACAGCTCGAGACGATGAAACAGTAGCTCGAAGGTGAGGTAGCAGTTGTTCGAGCTGTCCGACGAGGAGCTGGGCAGCCATGGGAACAGCTGGGTCTGGTTTGTTGGTGGTGGTCGACGAGTGGTTTCTGTTTGGTGGTGGTCGACGAGTGGGTGCCGGACTGGACGACGGGAAGTGACGGGTTCGTGGGGGAGGGTGGTCGACGTTGCAGGCTGGGGTTTGTGGGGGTAGGCAGCCATGGATGGGGGTGTTTTGGAGTTTTGAGGAAGAAGAAGGAAAATGAGGGGGGGTGGCGGATGACTTAGTAGTTTTAAGGTTTTTTTTTTTTTTTTTGTTTTATTTTGTTTGTAAAATAATAGGGTCGTTGGGTTATGGACTGGGTCGACCCAGTTCGAAATGGACTGGGTTGTAGGGAAGATTGGACCATTTTTTGGGCCTATGGCTTGAAATCGAAGAAGAGGCCCAATTCCGACTTTCTTTATATTTTCGCTCTCTTTCTTCTTTTATTTCTCTAAAACTAAATTATAAAAATACTTAAACTATTATTAAGAATTAAATTAAGTTATAAAAGCGAAAATTAACTCCCAATAACAATTAACGCACAATTAAGTAATAATTAAGCATAAAATTGTATATTTGGACATTAAATGCTAAAAATGCAAACGATGCCTATTTTTGTAATTTTAATTTTTGTAAAACAAATTTAATTACTAACAATTGTAGAATTAAATCCTACATGCAAAATGCGACATATTTTTGTATTTTTATTAATTTAGCAAATAAACAACGCACAGACAAATACAAATAATTATTCAAAATATCACAAAATTGCACACCAAAGAAAAATCATTTTATTTTTGAATTTTTGGGAGTAATTCTCATATTGGGCAAAAATCACGTGCTTACAGCTGCCCCTCTTTGCCCGAAGACACGAAGGGTTTTCGTGCAAAGATAAAGCGAGCGATTTTTGCCCATCCGAGTACTCCGTGTGAAGCATTTTTTGAAAAAGATTTGACCGAACCTTTGCTTCAAAGGTTTCCTACATATCCTGGGCTAAACAGGAATCAGGTCAATGTAGTTCGGGAAGTTTTGGTAGCTGGGACTACCGTGGGACTGCAATGTTACTGTTGTTGCATGCTATTACCACTGCTTACCGATCTCTTTGTTACACCGTGCTTAAAAGAAAACAAGAAGCTAGGCTAGAGTACAATTTGTTTTTGTTGCCTTGCTTCCTTGTCTGCTTGCATTTTTTCCGGTGTTTTTCTTCTTTTGACACATGTACTTGAGTTTGTACTGTGACCTCTTGTTGCAACCTTCTGTTTCCCGGTGCCGGGGAATTTTGTTGTTTCCTGCTGGGGATTCCTATTGTAACCCTCTGTTTTATTGTCCTCTGACTTGATCTTGAAATGTATGCCTCTGTTCTATGGGCGGGCTCCCAACTTCAATACTTGAAATTAAAGACTGAAATGTATGCCTCTGTTATCTGGGCGGGCTCCCAACTTCAATGCTTGAAATATAAAGACTGAAAGTATGCCTCTGTTATCTGGGCGGGCTCCCAACTTCAACAACTGAAATGTAAAGACTGAAATGTATGCCTCCGTTATCTGGGCGGGCTCCCAACTTCAATGCTTGAAATGTAAAGACTGAAAGTATGCCTCTGTTATCTGGGCGGGCTCCCAACTTCAACAACTGAAATGTAAAGACTGAAATGTATGCCTCTGTTATCTGGGCGGGCTCCCAACTTCAACCAATACTTGAACTGTGTGTCTCCGTTCTTCAGGCGGACTCCTAATTTCTAAATTTAAAATTAAATGTCTCTATTCTCCAGGCAGACTTCTGACTTTTAAAATTTAAACTATGTGTCTCTGTTCTTCAGGCGGACTCCTTACACCAAACTTGAAAAGTATGTCTCTGTTCTCCAGGCGGACTCCTGACTTTTAAAATTTAAGCTGTATGTCTCCGTTCTTCAGGCGGACTCCTGACGTCAAACTTGAAAAGTACGTCTCTGTTCTCCAGGCGGACTCCTGATTGCTAAATTTGAAATGAATGTCTCTATTCTCCAGGCGGACTCCTGATTTTTGAAATTTAAACTGTATGTCTCCGTTCTTCAGGCGGACTCCTGACGTCAAACTTGAAAAGTATGTCTCTGTTCTCCAGGCGGACTCCTGATTTCAACCAATAAATCGCCATTCTGTTATTCAGGGGGGCTCCTGACTTCAACCAATACTTGAACTGTGTGTCTCCGTTCTTCAGGCGGACTCCTGATTGCTAAATTTAAAATTGAATGTCTCTGTTCTCCAGGCGGACTCTTGACTTTTGAAATTTAAACTGTATGTCTCCGTTCTTCAGGCGGACTCCTGATTGCTAAATTTAAAATTGAATGTCTCTGTTCTCCAGGCGGACTCCTGACTTTTGAAATTTAAACTGTATGTCTCCGTTCTTCAGGCGGACTCCTGACGTCAAACTTGAAAAGTATGTCTCTGTTCTCCAGGCGGACTCCTGATTGCTAAATTTGAAATTGAATGTCTCTATTCTCCAGGCGGACTCCTGATAACTTGCATTTATCCTGATTAGTGCTTGTTTTTCCCTCCTGGAGAATTCCTCTTCAACAACTAACTTTTCTCCCCTGCTCAATCAAAGAAAATTTTGTCAGTTTAAAACGGTGGTTAGTTGATGACATTCTTGCTGAAAAATCCTTCCACTGCCTTGCTTTGTGTTGACTAATTTCCACGCACTGACCCTAAATCGCTTGACTTTCTGACCAACTTTTAAATTTCCCAACCTCTGGCGACCTAAATGTTTTACACCCCTGCTGTTATTTCACTTTTCTGACCTTTTTGTTTGAGCTTTCGCCTTTCGCACGACATTTCCCAATCATTTCACCGATGAAACTTCCGTTAGTTCCCTGTATTCCACTTGACATCAAGTTGTTTTTGACATGCTCTGACCACATTGTGCTTTACAATTCTAGAAGCTGGTAGTGAACTTTGAAGTCCCTTCTGATTGCATTGAACAAAACTGGCACTGAAACATCTCAGCTAAATAAAACCCTCAAAAGAAAATGAAATGCAATGATTTTTGAGTTAAGGATAAGAAGAATCCAAAACCAGATGACTGTTTGAAAAGAGAAGGAAAAGAAACTTATCTGAGCGAGACAACTAGTACCAATGGTCAAGACATGCATTTTGGATTAATCAGCCCAATCTATCCAACCAAACAACTCTCAATTGTCGTACCTCATTGCCCAGAACTTCCATCACTTGTTTGATTTATCCAGACCTTAACCTTGTTTCCCTGCGGTACCGCGAAACGGTTTCTATCAACAGACCTTTCTCAGTTTTCCATTTCTTATCTTACCTTCGCCTTGAGGTGCCCGTAAAGGTTTTCACCAACACGACTCTCTCATTTATTTTTCTCTCAGCTCCCGTCGCCTTACGGTGCCCGTGAGGGTTTTCACCCATAAGACTCTCTCATTTATTTTTGTTCTTCTTGCTCGAACCAGAGTGTTGCCCCTGTCGTGGGTTATTCCTACCTGTTCATCTTGGCATTTCTCAAAACTGATCATAAGGTCTTTCTTTGGACCGTAATGTAGGCTTTTGGATTGAGTTAGAAAGAAAGGTATAAAAGGCTCAAAACAGTTCAAATGGGTTCAAATTACAACTTTCGGAATCCCACTTTCATAACAATCACCACTTCTGCCCCAGTTTCTTGCTTGGGGATTTTTGGATTTCTATTTGGTATGACTGAACCTCGGAGTAAGGCTGCCTACGTACTCTTTCGGGATCAAGTCAAACGTAGTTCACTTCATAGAGACTACGTTGTTATGTTTCTCTTCTTTCCTTTTTTTTCTTCACTTTTCTTTCTTTTCTTTTTCTTCTTTTCTTTTTCTTTTTTTTTCTTTTTTTTTCTTTTCTTTCCTTCTTTTCTTTATGTTTGGCACTTGTGTTCTTTGATAATGCCGCTTATTCCGAAAGAGGTGTATGAAAAATAAGTAAGGCTCGAAGGGGATAACAAGGGATAAGAGTGTTTGGATAGCAGAACAAAATGCCTTCATCATTTCAATCTTTAAGATATGCCAAATACGAACAGATACATTCAGAAAATAAAGAAATCATACATAATATCTCTTGACCGCATCGGAATTGATGGTCATTTCTACACATTTTCCTTCCACATCTGTCAAATACAATGCTCCATTAGACAACACTCTGGTTACCACAAATGGTCCCTGCCAGTTTGGGGCAAATTTTCCTTTTGCCTCAGCCCAATGAGGCAAGATCCGCCTCAGTACTAATTGCCCGACTTCAAATTTCCTTGGACGTACCTTTTTGTTGTATGCTCTTGCCATTCTTCGTTGGTACAGTTGGCCATGACACACTGATGCCAATCTTTTCTCATCGATCAAACTCAACTGCTCAAGACGGCTTTTCACCCATTCATCATCATCGATCTCAGCCTCTGCAATGATTCGCAGAGATGGGATTTCCACTTCTGCGGGTATTACTGCCTCGGTACCATATACCAATGAGTAAGGAGTCGCCCCTACCGAGGTACGCATGGTGGTGCGATATCCTAACAATGCAAAAGGCAATTTCTCGTGCCATTGTCTAGATCCTTCAACCATCTTCCGGAGTATTTTCTTTATGTTCTTATTGGCCGCTTCAACCGCACCATTTGCCTTGGGACGGTACGGAGTAGAGTGCCTGTGAGCAATCTTAAACTGCTCACATGTCTCCTTCATCAAATGACTATTAAGATTAGCCCCATTATCTGTGATGATTACCTTTGGGATCCCAAACCGACAGATGATATTTGCATGCACGAAGTCAACTACAGCCTTCTTGGTCACAGACTTGAATGTCTTCGCTTCCACCCATTTGGTAAAATAATCTATAGCTACCAAGATAAACCTGTGCCCATTTGATGCTGCTGGATCAATTGGCCCAATAACATCCATGCCCCATGCAACAAAAGGCCATGGCGCGGACATCGTATGTAATTCTGATGGTGGAGCATGAATCAAATCTCCATGTATTTGGCATTGATGACACTTACGCACAAAACTGATACAATCTCGCTCCATCGTGAGCCAATAATAACCTGCTCGGAGAATCTTCTTTGCTAGAACATACCCACTCATATGCGGTCCGCAAACTCCGGAATGCACCTCAGTCATGATAGTTGTGGCCTGCCGTGCATCTATACATCTCAACAAACCGAGCTCTGGCGTTCTTTTGTACAGTACTCCTCCACTAAGGAAAAACCCACTTGCCAACCGTCGAATTGTTCTTTTCTGATCACCGGTGGCCTGCGTTGGATACACTCCCGCTTTGATGTACTCTTTGATATCATGGAACCATGGCTCTCCATCGATTTCCTCTTCTATCACATTGCAGTAAGCATGCTGATCACGGACTTGAATCTGCAATGGATCAACATAGGCCTTATCTGGATGGTGCAACATTGACGCCAAAGTAGCCAAAGCGTCAGCAACCTCATTATGAATCCTTGGAATGTGTCTGAATTCTATGGCCTGAAAACGCTGGCAAAGCTCATGCAGACATTGTCGATACGGTATAAGCTTCAAGTCCCGTGTTTCCCATTCCCCTTGAATCTGGTGTACCAGTAAGTCCGAGTCACCCATGACCAAGACTTCCCGTACACCCATATCCACAGCTAATCTCAATCCCAATATACACGCCTCATATTCTGCCATGTTGTTTGTACAGTAGAAACGAAGCCGAGCTGTAACAGGGTAATGCTGACCTGTTTCCGAAATAAGTACTGCTCCTATTCCCACACCCTTCATATTTGCAGCCCCATCAAAGAAAAGTTTCCATCCCGACTTCTCAGCTTGTTCTAATTCTTCAATGTGCATTATCTCTTCATCAGGGAAATAAGTTTTCAAAGGCTCATAATCTTCATCAACGGGGTTCTCAGCCAAGTGATCGGCTAATGCCTGTGCTTTCATGGCAGTCCGTGTCACATAGACAATGTCGAACTCTGTAAGTAAGATCTGCCACTTTGCAAGCCTTCCTGTGGGCATGGGTTTCTGGAAAATATACTTCAACGGGTCCAAGCGAGATATAAGGTAAGTGGTGTAAGATGACAAGTAATGTTTCAATTTCTGTGCCACCCAAGTTAGGGCACAACATGTCCTTTCCAGATGAGTATACTTGACCTCGTAAGATGTGAACTTCTTACTGAGATAGTAGATAGCCTGCTCCTTTCTGCCCGTAACATCATGCTGCCCCAGTACACAGCCGAATGAACTGTCCATAACTGTCAGATACAGAATCAAAGGCCTCTCTGGTTCTGGTGGGACCAACACGGGTGGGTTTGACAAATACCCCTTTATCTTATCAAAAGCCTCCTGGCATTCATCAGTCCATTTGACCGCGGCATCTTTCTTTAACAATTTGAAAATTGGTTCACACGTTGCCGTGAGCTGAGCAATGAACCTGCTGATATAGTTCAGTCTTCCCAACAAACTCATCACCTCGGTTTTGTTTCTTGGAGGTGGAAACTCCTGAATAGCTTTGATCTTTGACAGGTCTAATTCAATACCTCTCCGGCTAACTATAAATCCCAACAACTTCCCAGATGGCACCCCGAAAGCACATTTCGCAGGATTGAGCTTAAGATTGTACCTGAGAAGCCTTTGAAAGAATTTTCTCAAATCTCTGACATGGTCAGATTGCTGTCTAGACTTCACGATCACATCATCCACGTATACCTCGATTTCTTTATGTATCATATCATGGAAGATAGTTGTCATGGCCCTCATATAAGTTGCCCCAGCATTTTTCAAACCAAACGGCATGACCCGATAACAATACGTTCCCCACGGCGTGATGAATGCCGTCTTTTCTGCATCTTCCTTATCCATTAGAATCTGATGATAACCCGCATAACAATCCACAAAAGAGCCAATATCATGTTTGGCACAATTGTCGATCAGTATATGGATGTTGGGCAGTGGGAAATTATCTTTTGGGCTTGCCTTGTTAAGGTCTCGATAATCGACGCACACCCTGGTCTTGCCATCTTTCTTTGGCACAGGCACGACATTGGCTAACCAAGTGGGGTACCGTGTAACCTGAATGACCCTTGCCTCAAACTGCTTGGTGATCTCTTCTTTGATCTTCACACTTATGTCTGTTTTGAACTTTCTCAACTTCTGCTTGACAGGGAGGAGTGCTGGATCAGTGGGCAATTTATGAACCACCAAATCGGTGCTTAGACCCGGCATATCATCATATGACCATGCAAAAACGTCTTTGTACTCATGCAATACTTTAATTATCTCCTCCTTGAGTTGTGGCTCCAAATGAACACTTATTTTAGTTTCCCGTACATTGTCTTGGTCCCCTAGATTAACTGCTTCTGTGTCATTTAGGTTAGGTTTGGGTTTTTCTTCAAAGTGACTTAATTCTTTACTAATTTCCTCATAAGCTTCATCATTATTACAATCCACCCCATCATCACACTCGATCTCTTGTATTATTACTTCTGAACTAGATTGGCTTTTAAAACTGGGCCGAAGATTCCTCATGCATGTCATGTCATTGATATCAGCATAAAAAGAACTGTACAAAGAAAAGAAAAGAAAATGGAAAGAGAATTAGGGACGAAGAAAATTGCATTTCATTAAACGTAAAGACAACAAGGTTTTAACTCATCCAAACGGACGGAACATAACAACTGGATTACAAACCCTGGAATAATCCAGGTGACAAAAAGGAAAACAAAACCCACTACCATGACTCCCTCCGAACTGGAAGAGGAGTAGCTTCCCAATTGTTGATGTTAGCACGTGGTCCGATGTACTGTATGTCTGCTCTGCTTGACCCTTCCCCGGCCTCAACCATGTTTACTTCAGCAAATACTTTCTCAAACACCTTATCCAAATTCCCATCCGCCTCAATTAACGAACCTGACATCTTTGCCAATGACTGTTTCTTAATACTCGGTCTGACGAAGGACCTGGACAATCGAGGAATTGGTTTAGGGAGCACCCAAGCTTTCTTCTTCAATTTACGGGCCTTTCTGACATCTGCCGCTGTTGGTTTGAACCCTAACCCGAAGGTGTCCAGATTTTTGGGCAAAGACACAGGTTGAGTAATGCCCTGCAGTTCAACCCCCAAACCCTTCCCGGGCACGAACCCGTTATTCAACATTTCTGACACTACCATGATGGTCGCAGCTGACACTTTGGGACATGGCATGCTTTTACCCTCAGGCACCCTGCTCACCGGAACCGTGTCGAGGATCTGATACACCCATGGCCCCTTATCATCTTCGGTCTCTATAAAGGGTACAATGGCATCATTCATGGCGCATGTGGGATCTTCCCCATGTAACACAATTTCTTGTCTGTCCCACTCGAATTTGATCATTTGGTGCAGTGTGGAGGGCACGGCTTTTGCCGCATGAATCCACGGTCGACCCAACAAAAGATTATAGGATACTGCAGCATCCAACACCTGAAATTCCATCGTGAACTCGACTGGGCCAATAGTCAATTCGAGTACAATATCCCCTACTGTGTTTGTTCCCCCTCCATCGAACCCTCGAACACAAATGCTATTTTTGCGGATTCTATCCTCATCAATCTTTAACTTGTTCAATGTGGATAACGTGCAAATATTAGCGCTCGACCCGTTATCGATTAGTGCCCGAGTAACCATTGAACCTTCACATTTGACCGTCAAATAGAGAGCCTTGTTGTGTTCTGTGCCTTCCATAGGCAATTCATCATCAGAAAATGCTATCCTGTTCACTTCAAAGATCTTGTTGGCAATTGTCTCTAAATGGTTTACTGAAATTTTGTCAGGCACATGAGCCTCATTCAATATCTTCATTAAAGCTCGGCAATGCTCATCAGAGTGAATTAATAATGACAACAATGAGATTTGGGCCGGTGTTTTTCTCAGTTGCTCAACAATGGAATAATCTTGTCCTTTTATCTTTTTTCAGAAACTCTTCTGCCTCTTCTTCCGTTACAGCTTTTTTAACTGGCACTGGATTGTCTTTTGCGCCCTTAGCTTTTCTCAACTCTTCAGGGGCGAAACAACGTCCTGACCGGGTCAGTCCCTGTGCTTCACAACTTTCTTCCTCAATTTCCTTTCCTTTGTATGTCACCACTACTTTGTCATATTTCCAGGGTACGGCTTTGCTATCAACCATGGGTAACTGGACTACCGGTTTTATGACAACCGGTTCTACATAGGCTCCCTTCACAACCACCACGGGCGTGGATACTGACCTTGGTACCACTATCTTGACTGGCTCCTGCTTTTTCTCGGCCGCAAACGGTCCCTTTCCCATTACTAGCACTGGCTTGTCTTTTATTGCTTTCAACTGAACCACTGGCCTTGCACTCACTGTCTTTTCTTTGGTTTCCGTAGAACGAATCACCATAACCACCTGCGAAGGTTTCTTAGGCTCTGCCCCTTATGTATCAGTTCGATCATGTTGGCCTCATAATGTGCTGGTAACGAATTTTGATTGATGTTCGAGGCCTCTGGAGCCTGTACCTCAATACGGCGATTATCAATGAGCTCTTGGATTGCGTTTTTCAACTTCCAACATTTTTCAGTATCGTGCCCCGGCATCCCTGAGCAATACTCGCAGCTAACAGAGTGGTCCAGGTTTCTGGGAAGAGGATTTGGTGCTTTGGATTCAACTGGGGTCAGCATCCCCAACTGTTTCAATCTGTGGAAGAGAGAAGTGTAAGATTCTCCTAGCGGAGTAAATGTCTTTTTGTTTGGGGCCTTCTCATTTCTAAAAGCTTGGTTTGGGCGGAAGCTGGTTCCTGGTCTGTTAGCCCTAGGAGGTGGATAGGTGTTTTGTGGGTGTGGCTGTGTATTTTGGGGACTTGGTGTACGCCATTGCGAGTGCACTGGGGGTTGAGTGTAGGTTTGGGCGTGGTGAATAGAAAAGTGTGGTTCTGGTGGTGGATAATAGTGTTGTGGTAGACCATATGGGGAATATTGATAGTTTGGGTGGTGGGGTCTGGGTTGGTTGTAGTAGAGTGGACGATTATTGTGCCTGGACCAAATATTAGCTTCAACTGTAGCAACTTCTTCTTTCTTCTTCTTCCCTAGCACACCACCAGTACCGCTTTGGATGGCCTGGGTGGTTGCTTTCAACGCAGAATAGCTCAAGATCTTGTTAGATTTCAATCCTTCTTCAATCATGGCTCCCATCTTTACCACTTCATTAAACGACTTCCCGACAGATGTCACTAGATGACCAAAATAGGTAGGTTCCAATGTTTGCAAGAAGTAATCTACCATCTCACTCTCCCGCATGGGAGGATCAACCCTTGCAGCTTGTTCCCTCCAGCGGAAACCAAACTCTCTAAAACTTTCCCCAGGCTTCTTTTCTAGTTTCAACAATGACAGACGATCAGGGACTATCTCGAGGTTATATTGGAAATGGCCAATGAATGCCTGGGCCAAATCATCCCATGTATACCATCGGCCGGGGTCTTGCCTCGTGTACCATTCTAGTGCTGACCCGCTCAGGCTTTGCCCGAAATATGCTATCAACAACTCATCTTTTCCCACAGTCCCTCTCATTTTGCTACAGAAACCACGCAGATGGGCTACTGGGTCACCGTGCCCCTCATATAAGTCAAACTTCGGCATTTTAAACCCCGCAGGCAACTGTACATCAGGAAAAGGGCACAAATCTTTGTATGCGACACTAACTTGGTTTCCTAAACCATGCATGTTCCTGAAGGATTGCTCCAGGCTTTTGACTTTACGAATCACCTCCTCTTGTTCTGCATTCTTAACCGGTTTCTCAACTTCTCCCGGGATTTCAAAATGGGGAGAGGAGGTATATGGCTCAGGCGCTTTGAAAGTGGGTTCGGGAGGGTAATATTGGGTGTCGTGAGCTTGGAATAGCGGCTCACTGGATGATCTATGTAGTGGAGCTGGGGGAGGTGCCACAAAGACGGGAACATTTGGTGGAGGAGGGTTTTGAGTGGGAGGTGGAGCTGGGGGAGCGTATGACGTGGTACCATAACCCTGGGCCTGATAAGGGAAAACTGAAGATGCGTGGGGAGTGATAGGCTCCTGAGCTTGAGCCAAGGGTGGGATGTAAGAGGGGTTGGCAGGATATAGTGGTGCTGGGTGTCCCTGCGACCATGCCTGATGCATTTCAGCCATTTGTGCTTTTAATTTCCTCATCTCTTCTTTCATAGCACCCACATCTGTTACCTCAACCTCATTCGAAGGGTCTACGATGCTGATTTCCGAATCCTGCCCTGTCATTTTTACTTGATCTTTCGACCGGGTGTTGTATGGATGAGTTGCCAGAATTGCCAATCAATTAACCACCTGCCTGATATCACACATTTAGACAACCACTTTGTTAGCGATTAGGTCTTAACAGATTTAACAACCACACGTTGGCATGAATGCACTTATACAGTTATTCCTTTCTATTATGCGTTTGCCCGATTGCATGCGTCATCCCGGCATTTCATTCCTTGTTTCATTTTTCTTCTCCTCGCCTTATCCCTCTCTTGTGCTTTTTCTTTTCTCTCTCTTGTTTTTCCGCTCTTTTCTTTCTTTCTATTTTTCTTGGTTTTCCTTATATTTTCCTTTTCATTCTTTTTGTTTTCCTTTTCGGTTATGGTCGAATCTTATGGAGATTGCCTACGTATCGTGACCCCGCACGAATCAAACCAAGCGTAGTTCATGAAGATAAATGTAAAAATAAGGGTGGAAATAAAATGCTCAACTTTCATTAATAAACAGACTCTTACAAACTCGACATCTTTTGTTTTGGAAAGAAACTAACAAACGCAATCTGAAAGCAAACAAAAACTCTAAGCTGCAAACATACTCAATCCGGACGTACAAAAGACTGACTCGACATGGTAGACACTCAAAGACACGGACTATGCATATTCTAGTGCTTCAAACTTAGGTATCCGCGGGGCGTCGTTCGGCCTCGCCGCGGGTCTAGGATCCAAATCCCTTTCAAGCTGCTCTAACTCATTCATGGTTCGCTTCACATAGATCATCACTGCTGAGATAAAAGTAGTACGGGTCATGTCTTCACAAACCCGACATCTCCTGACAATAGCATGAGCAATGGCTCTAATCCTGTCTTTTGTTTGCTTCTTTTCTATGAGCAAGCGTCTTATCTGATCGCTGCACGTCTTTAAAGCTCGGGAGTCTTGCAAGTGCTGGTCTTGCAGCTGTTGCACTTCTGCCTCCATTTGGGCTAACAAGTTGTAACAATGTCCGCTTTCAGTTTCGAAGTCTCTAGCCTGCCTAACCGCTCTACCTTCAAGGGCAACTACTTTTCTCTTTAAATTGGCAACAATTTTCTCATGGTCCCTTTTCAACTGATTCAAGTATTGGCGACGCTCTTCGGTTCTTGTCGCCCATTGTGCTTTAAGTTCTGCCATGACATTTTCAGCTTTTCCTAGCTCATCCCGCCATTCTCTGACTTCGCTTTCCAATCTTTTTACCAATTGTTCATCGGATCGGCTCCTCGGTTGCTTATCGATGGTTATCTTCAACTGTCGGACTTGGGCTTTAAGAGCGTCATTTTCTCTGGCTAGTCTATTCTTTTCACCTTGATCCTCGGCAACCTGTACACTGCTCTCGAATTTCAGACTCTCGACTTGTTGCTTTAATTTACCAATCTCAACTCGATAGCTTTCTTCCTTTGCTAACCAATCCCACTGCTCTTGGGATGACTTGGCGAAATCTTCGAGATGAGGTCTTTTAGCCGGTCTTCCATATGTCACGTCACCTCTGAACCATTCGTGATACCCTGGAGCAATTTCCCCCCTGACCCTATCAGACACACAAGTGTTTGCCATCAAATATTGACACTCACTCCAAATTTGACTAATTTCGACCACTTGGGTACTCAAATCTTCATCTCTTGGTATTACTTGATATCTACCGAGTTGCCTCAGAACCCGATACGGTGCATAAGGTTGTATGCTTTTGAGTCCCATTAACAAAAAATGCGGTCGGGCTGCTGGCATATATATGACTTCCTCGACAGACAACCATCCAAGCACCCACTGTATCTGGATAGCCTCGAGGTTCCGAAATAATAATGCCCAAGCCGTGACTCCTTCAGGTAGACTAGCCCCTTTGATTCTCGTACAAAATTCCCCTATACAAGTTTTCTCAGCCAAGCCATAACTCAATAACTGAGAGCGCGGGCACAATTGCTCAATCATACACATTTGTAACAATAAGTTACATCCCTCAAAAAATTTGCCCCCAGCTTCGCACGCAGTGAGAGCTCTGAAGATATCAGCCACAATCATAGGTGCTAAAGTGCTTTTCCCCATGGTTTGCAAAGTACTGACGACGCCTGCTACTTTCAAATCAATATTACCATCTTTCCTTGGGAATATTACGAGACCCAAAAAAGCTACCATAAATGCCACTCGCCTGTGTTTCTCCCATTTTTGTCGGCTATTTCTGCTGCAAAGCTTAAAGTCTGGATTATTGAACCCGCCCACATGGCCATATCTATCATCACGAAGCGGAAAATGCAGAAACCCTTTGCAAAATCTGGGTGATGAACTGTTCGGGGTACTTTCAAGGAATCCAGGAATCGATGTATGGTAATGGCTCTAGGAGCAATCAAGTATTTGAATCTCAATGGAGCTTGGTCACTTCCAATGTACCCCGCTATTTCTTCTATTGTTGGGGTGAGTTCAAAGTCTGAAAAATGAAACACATTATGTGCCGAATCCCAATGGGCGACCAATGCCCTGATGATATCCCCCCGAGGCTGAATGTCTAATAAATCCGGAAGGTCTTTCAAATATTTTCTCACTTCGTCTTGCCCTTCTTTGCCCAAATCATTCCACCACAATTGCAGCTCAAAAGGGATTTTGGTCATTATTGAAAAAGGCTCATTTATTGTTGTGCTCATCCTGCACATTTATTAAAGCGTTTAAGCAAAAGAAAACTTTTATTTAACTCCAAAAACTACTATCTATATTATCGACTCAAAATTAATCCTATATTTCAAATGAAGAACTCAATTCTTAATTCTAATATTTTTAGATAAAAGACCCGATATTGCAACACGGCCTTCCTGCGCCTCAGGGGCGAAAATTTTAAGGCTGTGAGGGTCAAAAATCAAAATACGACCAAAGGTGGTTGTTTATGCAAAGTCAGCCCTCCGGTGCCCCGTTTGGGAATATTTGGCTATTTATGACATAACAACATCACCTGACTTATTTATGACTCTTTTTTTATCGTTTTTCAAATTAGGAAACTCAATATTGCAAACACGGCCTTTCAACGTCTCGGGGACGAAGATTTTTAAGGTTGTGTGGGTCAACTAGACCAAATCTTAAATATGACCCAAAAGTGGCTGTTTATGCAAAGTCAGCCTTCCGGCGTCCCCTTCGGGAACATTCGGCTATGTCTTCATAAAACAGCGTCACCCGACTTCTTAGAAATTTGACATATATATTTTGCTATTATATTTTTTTTGTAAAAAGGGAAGTTGGACATCATCCGACTTATTTATGACAAAATTAAAAATCTTGACATGTTTTTTTTTTTTAAAACTCCAACATTCCTGAGATTCAGAAACCGGTCAACATGCAAGTTCGAAACAAATATATGTACAGAGCAAGTAGGATGCATCAGAATGGTCTTTTCATTTCAGGTTGCTAGTCCTAGACGGACCCAACCCCTGTGTTGAGTCCCCTAAGTCAAATGCAACGTGATGCAAATAAGCGTTCCTACTAGGGATCCGGCATGAAGTCACGTTATTCTATATTCAAAACCTGGGTCAGTGTACTAGACTGTGTACCCGAGCGGACAACTCGAGTCGAGGAGGGGGCAACTTACCGGGAACCAAAAGGCCATCCGGCTTCGTAACTTGTCCGACCTCTTTCTTATTTCAGGGTATAACACTAACAGAATAAGGAGTCTCAACCAGTAAGCACATCCCCGGAGGTGAAGAGAGAAGGGTTCGGCACAGTTTATATATACAGTCAAATAATATCAAAGCGGTAAAAGCAGCATTTAGCACATTAGGCTCAAACATGTAAAAATCAGATAAAGCCAAATATAACAATTTATCTAAGCTCGAATCTCTAACCCCGAACCAATGGTTCTGGGTTACTACAAAATTCCCCAGCAGAGTCGCCAGAGCTGTCACACCTCCTTTTTCCGCCCTTGCGGGGGTACAGGGGTTTTTTCCAATTAAAGGACAGTCGAAACAGGATTTGTTTATTTATTTTCAGAGTCGCCACTTGGGAGATTTAGGGTGTCCCAAGTCACCAGTTTAATCCCGAATCGAGGAAAAGAATGACTCTGTATTACAGTCCGCGAACCAGAAATCCGGATAAGGAATTCTGTTAACCCGGGAGAAGGTGTTAGGCATTCCCGAGTTCCGTGGTTCTAGCACGGTCGCTCAACTGTTATATTTGGCTTGATTATCTGATATAATACGTATTATAAACTTATGTGCAAATTTATCCCTTAGCCGCTTTTATTATTATTATTATTATTATTATTATTATTATTATTATTATTATTATTATTATTTTACGAAGAATTGCAACATTGTGAAAACGTATTTCAAATCACGTCGCAATCAATGCACCCGTGATTATCGACACATTTCGACTCCGTTGAGATTTAGATTTGGGTTACATAAATGCACACCCGTATTTAAGAAAATAACATTATTAAATACGCGCCTAGAGCGACTAGCGTATCATTATTTTGGGTAGGGCCGTGAAATTTGCTAAAACGGCTCCTCCCTAATTCTAAGCGATTAAATGTACATTTATTGAGGGCCCCGCAATCTATACATTTCATTAAGCGAGGCTCATCTCATTTATTTTAAATGGACAAATCTTAAAACGACTACATTTTTCTATAAAAATTAGTCTCTAAAATAAAGAAAGAAAATCCTAATTAATTACTAGCTTTTTATTATTTTAAGAAGACATGACATGCTAATTGCTTGATTAATACAAATATTGATGAAAAAGGAATTTTACTCTTAATTTCGAAATTATAAATAAAATAAAAATTCAACAACTAATATTCAAAATAAACAAATATAGCTAGATTAAAACTCAGCATTGTTATTTTTTTTAAAAAATATTATTGAGATTAATTATTCACAATCATTTGAAACTAGATTTAACCATAATTACTAAAGCTTATTAGAAAGTTTATTAGACTTAAACGTTCTTTTAATCTTGCTTAAGCTCAAGTCATGCCTTAATGCCTAATTTACGATGTTTAATTTAAATTCGTGTCTTAGCTAAATTTAGCTACTTGTTCATGATCAACCTATAATCTTGAAGCCTTCATAACTAGTGAATTAACCTATTTTGCCGAACTGATTTATTACAGACTAACTTATGATATTATTTTCTTATTCCAGTTATTATTTAGTAATTCATGAAATAGCTTAAATACAATCAACAAAAGGAACAAAGAAAAAACGAAATTAAAACTTCAAATTTTCATTCTTCATATGTATTCACGCTTCATATTTCGGATTACAATAAACAGCTTTTCAGTTGTGTACCTAATATTGGAAGCAAAAGAAAATGAATATGAGAATCAGCAGCAGCAGTAAAATCAGTACAACACAGCAACAATAGCCCAGCAACAGTAACAACCCAGTAACAGACAGGTGGAGTAGTAATCCAAAAAAAAAACAAAAGCTTCCAGCTTTTATGAAACAACAATTAATTCTGATTTCAAACAACAAAAGAAAGCAGAATATTTTTTTTTAGTTTTTTTTTTTATTTGAAAGCTTAAATATTTTTCGGAATTTTCTATCTCTTAAATGTTTAGCCCTTTTCTCTCTCTTATTTTCAGATTTGTTTCTCTCTCCCGTTTTTTTTGTCTGTGTATGTTTTTCTGTCTATCTCTCTTCCTTTTAAATCTGATTTCAAGACTTCCTATATATAACCCATCCCATAAATCTTTTAATTAATTAAAATCAATACTTTTTCTCTACCCAACCCATTATTTTCCCACTCATCCCCATTACATTAAATAAACATATCACACCACCCCATTATATTTTGTCCCCCATGCTTCACTTAAAATAATACAAGATTCCCCCACTAAATTTTGTCTTGTCCCCCCTTTATGTTAAACAACTATATCACAACCCACCCCATTTTATTTTGTCTCCCATGCTTCATATAAACAATTACAAAATGTACAATTCCTAAACTACCCCTCCGACCTTACTGAAAATTACCAAACTACCCCTGAACGTACTACAAATTACCAAACTACCCATCAGCTATAACACATCAATTAATCAAACTTAACCAAAATATAGGCAATATGATTAATTTCTAACAATGTTCAAACAACAAATTTCATGAACATGATTTCTTCAACATTTCAATAACAAATCACATGAACATGATTTCAACCACAAATCATATGAACACAAATTGAACAACCAAGAACAACTAAAATTTGATTGAACAATATTTTTAGCAACAACAAACCTATTTTCGGATTTAAACAACAACAACAATCAAACAAGTATATTTAGATTTCTAAATTCAATAATATTGAACTTAAAATCAACCATAACAACATTACAACCAACAATTCCTATATCAAACTTAAACAAGATTATGAGACAAATTCAAGAGATAATCATAAATGATAAACAAGAAATCAAACTATACAAATTTCGGATTCAAGATCAACAAACATAATATGAACATGAATTAAATCTAAAAATAAAAACGACGGATTCAAATGATTAAAACCAACATACTTCCTTTATTACAACTAAATTCTTTTAGGCAAATGACAAAACAAAACCTAAGAAGAAACAATTATGAATTTAAACTTGAACTTAACAATATTAACAATTTCCGGAAAATACATAAAATACATTAAACAAATTGAAGAAACAATTAATTAAACTTCAATTTGTATCTAACTAATATTAAACTAACAAATATTCACTTAAACAATAATACAAACATGAAATAAACATGAAAACAACTAATTAAACTTCTATTTTGAAATCTGAAAATTCATTTTAACAAAGCACATGAACATGAACAAACTAGAAAAACGATTTCAACGATGAACAACGAACAAAACAAGAATCGAATATTTAACGATTTTAACTTTGAGAAATATAAAAACGAAAATGGACAAAATAAAATTCAAAACTACTAACCTGATTGAAACGAAATATGTATGGACTGACTCGACGAACCTCGACCAAACGACAACGAACACACGACGTACAGGATCTTGACTCGACGAAAAACCCTCGACCTTTGCCGGACTTTAACCGGACTGCCTTGCGTCGTCAACAACAGTACGATGGTGAGCAACCAAACAGCAGACTCATGGGGTCGTCGACGGCAGTACGCAACAGTGAAGAAGACGAAACAGCGGCGACTGGTTGTGTGCGTGAAGGAGATCGAGTGAAGCAGAAGCAGCAGCTCGGCGCAGCAGAAGGGATGAAACAGGAGCAGAACTCGTCGAGCCATGGACGTCGAGGGTCATCCATGGACGTCGAGCTCGACTTTGAGCTTGACGTTGAATGACGACGATGAAGCATGAGCAACTGGGAGATGAAGCAACATCTCGAGACGATGAAACAGTAGCTCGAAGGTGAGGTAGCAGCTGTTCGAGCTGTCCGACGAGGAGCTGGGCAACCATGGGAACAGCTGGGTCTGGTTTGTTGGTGGTGGTCGACGAGTGGTTTCTGTTTGGTGGTGGTCGACGAGTGGGTGCCGGACTGGACGACGGGCAGTGACAGGTTCGTGGGGGAGGGTGGTCGACGTTGCAGGCTGGGGTTTGTGGGGGGAGGCAGCCATGGATGGGGGTGTTTTGGAGTTTTGAGGAAGAAGAAGGAAAATGAGGGGGGTGGCGGATGACTTAGTAGTTTTAGGGTTTTTTTTTTTTTGTTTTTTTTTGTTTGTAATATAATAGGGGTGTTGGGTTATGGACTGGGTCGACCCAGTTCGAAATGGACTGGGTTGTAGGGAAGATTGGACCATTTTTTGGGCCTATGGCTTGAAATCGAAGAAGAGGCCCAATTCCGACTTTCTTTATATTTTCGCTCTCTTTCTTCTTTTATTTCTCTAAAACTAAATTATAAAAATACTTAAACTATTATTAAGAATTAAATTAAGTTATAAAAGCGCAAATTAACTCCCAATAACAATTAACGCACAATTAAGTAATAATTAAGCATAAAATTGTATATTTGGACATTAAATGCTAAAAATGCAAACGATGCCTATTTTTGTAATTTTAATTTTTGTAAAACAAATTTAATTACTAACAATTGTAGAATTAAATCCTACATGCAAAATGCGACATATTTTTGTATTTTTATTAATTTAGCAAATAAACAACGCACAGACAAATACAAATAATTATTCAAAATATCACAAAATTGCACACCAAAGAAAAATCATTTTATTTTTGAATTTTTGGGAGTAATTCTCATATTGGGCAAAAATCACGTGCTTACAGCAGTCCGATCTACTGCATTACATCCTTTGGTTTTATCATGTTAAGATGCTCCAAGGTGTTTGACACCACTGTATTTCAATACTTTCAAGAATTTGTATAGAGTGAACTATAAAAACTTTAACTTCGATATGACAATATCTCTTTTTTCAACCATTATATTTGTATTTTCTTTGATCATTACTAATATATTGCATAAGTTTAATATACATTTTAAACTCAGTACCCATTCAAACAATATCACATAAAATAACAATTGTAGAATTAAATCCTACATGCAAAATGCGACATATTTTTGTATTTTTATTAATTTAGCAAATAAACAACGCACAGACAAATACAAATAATTATTCAAAATATCACAAAATTGCACACCAAAGAAAAATCATTTTATTTTTGAATTTTTGGGAGTAATTCTCATATTGGGCAAAAATCACGTGCTTACAGCAGTCCGATCTACTGCATTACATCCTTTGGTTTTATCATGTTAAGATGCTCCAAGGTGTTTGACACCACTGTATTTCAATACTTTCAAGAATTTGTATAGAGTGAACTATAAAAACTTTAACTTCGATATGACAATATCTCTTTTTTCAACCATTATATTTGTATTTTCTTTGATCATTACTAATATATTGCATAAGTTTAATATACATTTTAAACTCAGTACCCATTCAAACAATATCACATAAAATAAAATGGATGAAGGCTTTTTTCTGGGGGGGGGGAGGGAGGGGGGAGGGGTGGCATTGTCTTACCTATCTATCAAGGAAATTATTCAATATAATGCTTTATAATTTAAATTTAAAAATGACCACACAAAGATCTCTCGTGTTTTATATTGAAATTTTTTACGAGTAAAAATAAAAATCTATGCGGAGATTTAACATATAAAACTAAACAAATTTTGCAACGGGCCACAAAACTAATTGGCCTCCACAAGAATCCTAAAAACTATACGGCCGCCCTATTTGGTCGCCCCCATTTAACCTGTACCCACTTTTTATTTTTTTTAACTAGTACCCAATTTTTATTTTTATTTTTGGTAATTAGAAAATTTTATTAATTACCTGTGAGAATTACAAGCCAGGGGAGATTACTCCAGACCTACCACTCTAAAAAATAGCACAAAATATCCCTACCATTGTCTACTCTACACCATCCCATTCTAGACACAATTTCTATTACAAAGAACTCACATACTCATATAAGACTCTATTGTTTCTAATTCTAATACATAGAGTAGTCTTCAGTGAGTGTACTAGAGCCTCTGCGTCCCTACAATTGTTCTAAAACACTCTTTCATTTTTTTTCTATCCACACATCATATACTATAGCAGCAATTTGAAATTTGCCTTGATGAATAATCTGACTATGAACATTCATGTCAGGCATGTGCTTTCTTATATTAAAGATTTTCTGAACCATCCAAGATGCAGTTTTTGGGCTTTTCATTAGGTTAACATCCTGTTTCTTTGTATAATACGTGTGGATCCAGCAATCCACAACTTTTCCTTATTTTGACTAAGTGCCCAAAATAGCTTACATAGAGCATCTTGGTTCCAGAGCCTCATATTCAATACATTGAGGCCACCTGCATTCCTAGGCACGCAGATTTTTTCCCATGCTACCAATGCCTTTTTAGAGATGCTAGCCTCACTAGTCCATATATAGCTTCTGCATATAGCCTCAACAAGCTTAATTATCTTTTGAGAGAGTAGGAATAGGTGTTTCCAATAAGCTTGAACACCAAACAATACCGCCCTTAGGAGCTGGAGTCTACCATCATAAGATAAACTTCTAGACATCCATGTAGTGATTCTTGCAGTGATTTTCTCAACCAAGGGCTTACATTGGGCAATGGTCAGCTTCTTGGTAGACAACGGTATACCAAGATATTTGAAAGGGAGCTCTCCTAACTCATATTCTAGTAGATGCAGAACAGCTTGTTTGCTAGCTTCATCCACCCCTCCGAAGTATACTTGTTTTTTTGACATGTTAGCTTTTAATCCTGAAGCTGCTGAGAAGATATTAAATTTGTTCCTAAGAAGTTGAACAGAAAGCACATCTCCTTGAGCAAATAATAGGAGATCATCCGTAAAGCAAAGGTGTGTAATCTTCAGCTTTCCACATCTAGGATGAAAACTAAAATCAGGATTTTCTGCCAATGTCGCCGAACATCTGTTCAAATATTCCATTAAGAGGACAAATATATAAGGGGACATAGGATCCCCTTGTCTTAGTCCCCTCTTAGCCTGTATAGTGTCTGTCAAAAGTCCATTGATCAAGAATGTATAGCTAACTGTAGTAATACAGGTCATGATCCATGATATCATTATACTGGAAATCCAAGTTCCATAAGTATGTTTCTAATGAAGTTCCACTCTGCCGAATCATATGTTTTTTGTAAATCCACCTTGATCATACATCTAGGGGACAAGTTTATGGTATAAGCCTTGACCATCTCATGGCTTAAGATAATGTTATCAGCTATCAACCTCCTTGGGATAAAAGCTGGCTGACTAGGTCCTACCAGTACACCAAACATATTTTTCAATCTCTTAGTAATCACCTTGGATATGATTTTATACAATATGGAACAACATGCAATTGGTTTGAAGTCTCTCACTGATTCAGAGTGAGATTTTCTTGGGATCAAGGTTATCACTTTATCGTTTATAGCCCTCAACATCCTATTCCCCTTAAAGTATTCTTGTATTGCCAGACAAATATCACCCCATATGATATTCCAAGTTGTCTTGAAAAAACAAGCATTAAAGCCATCTATTCCAGGGGCCTTGTTATCCTCTATTTCGAATAGAGCGTCTTTAATATCAGTATCTATGATCTCTCTGGTCAGATCTTGCTGTTGTGTTATTGATAAGCTTGTACCCTTTCTCATGATATTCATATTCACACCAGGGATGGACTCAGCAGCTGAACCCAAGAGATTGATGTAGAATTGTAGGAAAGCTCTTTCAATATCCTTATGTTGTCGAAGTAGGTTTCCATTGTCATCTTTCAGTACAGCTACATTGTTAACACTTGCCCTAGCCTTCATACAAAAGAAAAAATAGTTATTATTGCCATGAATAGTCTGACTACATATTGAGGCTACTTCTGGTAGAAACTTATCATGTTCAACTAATATATTGATAAATCTGAAGGGCTTCCTACCTTGGGGCTTATTAGTTATGAATTCTCTGTGTATGGGTGAATAGTCAGAGAAATGGTTCTCTTTATATTGAGCTATAATGTTACCATACCCCAAAGTCCACTCATTATTGCATAAAGCCCTATCAATTCTGTTCCATACATGTCCATTAGTCCAAGTAAAGAACCTACCAGTAGCTTTCATATCCACCAGATTAAGAGAATCAATAGTATGCTAGAAATCTCTAGTTTCTGCCTCAGCCACTAGTTGTCCTCCAATTCTATCATCCAAGCATAATGGAGTATTAAAATCTCCTGCTAGGCACCAAGGTCTAGTTATGTTTGTGCCAACAACCCATAGTGCTTTCCTTTCTTCAATAGTATTTCTAGCATATATCACAACGAATCAACATGAAAACAAAGAATACCTATCCGCCAAAAGACAATGGATGAACTGAGCATTAGTTTCTATGATAGTGACATTAATATGGTTCTGCTGCCATAATATCCAGATTCTCCCATTATCTGCCTCAACATAATTATTAGCAAATGTCCATCCCTTTGCTACTCTAGCAATACTACCAGCAAAGTTATGTCTTCACCATAGTTTCCAACAAACCAGCAAATACAATATTAAATTTCTTAAGATATTTACACATTTCCCCTTGTTTGAAGGGCTTATCCATGCCCCTCACATTCTACACTACACCATTTATTGAGCAGGTATTTGAGTTTAAACAACTTGAGGTCTTCTTCTTCTTCTTCGGGTGACAATGATTTTATATGGTGTTTTTGAACATATCTTAAGGTAGTTTATGATATTTTACAGTGGCGACCTGTTGTGGCGCTTATTTTTATTGGCCTTAAGTGCATGAAATCATTTGTTGCACTTCAGACCTATTTGACCTTAAGTGCATCTGAAGTGTAGATTTTTCATTTCAAACCTCTTTAACCTTAAGTGCATGAAAATATTTATTGCACTTCAGACTTATTTGGCCTTAAGTGCATCTTAAGTGTAATTTTTGCAATTTAGACTTAATTGACCTTAAATATATTGCACTTCAAACTAATTTATTTTTTAACTTCAGACTCGATAAGTTTGAAATTGGTCGTAAAGTGGGTAGCCTTATAATTTTTTTGCAAAGTAGGTATAACTTCAATTGTGAACTCAAAACTGGGTATAGATGCAAAAACCCCACAGGAATGGTTGAATTCACAAAAAAAAAAAAGAAATTTGCACAGGCTAGGCCCAGATCCTTAACCAAAGTCCAGCCCATTATTTCAAATGGGCCAATTAAACTACATTATTCAGTCCCACGAAAGTCAAATCAACCACAATTTGGTGATCCACGTGGAAACTTTATCCTCTTTCCTGATTTGTGCGCTCGTGAACCGTAACGTAATCACAGCGCATATACACGAAAAAAAAATACTCTAATCCCTCACCTCGTCAGTCTTCACCACTTCATACCTACCCCCGCCCCCCCCCCCAAACTCCGCCGTCTTTTTCACCGGAAAATCCTCACGTTCTTCGCTGGCGTTATTCGTTTTTCCGGAGATAATTTCAATTACAAATCCTTCTTTTATTTGTGTATTTCGATTTGCGACTACTCCGAATCTTCAAAAAAACACCTTTTGTTTTTCATGATCTGGAAGAATCTGATCTGATCTAATCTGAGCCGTCGATCTAAGCTATGGAAAGGATCGTGGGAGGTAAATTCAAGCTTGGTCGTAAAATCGGTAGTGGATCGTTTGGTGAAATTTTCCTCGGTAAGTGTAATTTATATGTTTTGAGCATTATTTTATTAATTGAGCTTGGATATTTTTAAATTTGATGTGATTTTTGATAATTATGTGTGGATTTGTATTTGTTTTGCAGCTACGCATATTGATTCGTTTGAGATCGTCGCCGCCAAAATTGTGAGTTTTTATTTTTTTATTTTTAATTTGCTTAAAGGCCTTGAATTTTGTTGATTTTGTTTTATGTTTCCTTTTCATGTGATAAGTGCTGTGTGTATCACGAAGTTAAACTAGTTAAGTCTTATTATTATTGGAATTTTGTACTTCCTTTGTGGAATCCTCATTATGTGCATATGAGATTAAAGACAGCTATTTACCATCCGGAGAAGTAGCCTGGTGGTCGGTGAAGTGGGAGGAGAACCATAATACATGTGCTGGCGGGAGGTAGTAGGTTCCCGGTGGAAGTGTCTGGCCCTGACACCATTGTTATAAAAAAAGAGAGCTTAAAGACAGCTATTGTGGAGTCTGTCTGCTATATATGATAACTAGAGTTTGTTAACTATTTTTAAAATGTAATCTTACTAATTTTTCCTAGCCAAAGCATTTAATTTATTAATCGCGGACTCAGATTTCCTTGATTACAGTTATAGTAGGATGATCTTGGAGTATTTTCACGGTTTTCTGTGTTTTTCTTCTTCTTCTTTTTTTCCACTTTATTCCACTGGTTATTTGCATTATTAGTAACTTTTGCTTTTAATCTTATTGTATTCACATTTTGCTGGGATCTAACATGACTCCTTCCCCCGAAAATAAAAACTTTTTGCAGGAGAATAATAAGACTAAACATCCTCAACTTCTGTACGAGGCCAAGTTGTACAATATGCTCCAAGGAGGAAGTATGTTTTTTACTGATTTTTTTTGGGTGATGCTGATGTATATTTTGTGCACTTTATGGTCAGAAATACTGATAATGTGTAATTTATTATCTGTACTTTTCTAGGTGGGATACCTCATATAAAATGGTCTGGTGTGGATGGTGATGACAACGTTCTGGTCATGGATTTGCTGGGTCCTAGTTTGGAAGATCTCTTTGTCTACTGTGACCGGAAGCTTTCATTGAAGACTGTTTTAATGTTGGCTGACCAGATGGTAACAACAGTTTCCCTCAACACTCTTATAACATTTGTGTGACTACTATGTTTCTGTACAATTAGAACCTGTCTGCCAATAGCTGCTATTTCTACCTATTGGACTCCCCCCTTCCCAATATTCTTATCCATTATGGCTCTCAGCAATTCTTTTTAAGTAAAATTGTTGGGGATACAGTCTAACATAACTGCACCAAAGTCTATGTTTGATCTGTCTGATTTTTGTGTCAATGATTTTCATGTCACATAGATATTGGTGAAATATTAAATCTTGATATATTTTTTAAACAGCACAAAAAGATTGGTGCCTTTTGCAACATGTTCAATTTATTGTTTGAACTTTTTTTTTGTTAAATTAAGCAATTTATTGTTTGAATTTCTTGCTGGCTTTTCCTTTTTAGCAGCTTGGCTAATCAGGTTCTTGTGCCTCTCCTATTATCAGATTACCAGAATTGAATATGTACACTCTAAAGGCTTTCTACACAGGGATATTAAGCCTGACAACTTTCTGATGGGTCTTGGTCGAAAAGCAAATCAGGTACTCTACATTCCACCTCTTTTTATTGGTTTTATTGTTGGGTTTCTTTTTCTTTTGTTCTGATTAAATGCTATTCTCATTGTGTAAATTTCAGGTTTATGTTATTGATTTTGGTCTTGCTAAAAGATATCGTGATGCGACTACAAATCGCCATATTCCTTACAGGTATTAAGTTTTTGAATCTTCTAATCTGAACTAATTTCATCATTTATCATTTACCTTTAAGCTTCCAGGTACTCTCATGAGTGTTGATACCTGATTGTAAGTTTATTTGGTTAAAAGTTCGAAAGAGAACCTCGATCATTCTTTGAAATGCTGCACTATAGATCTAAGTATCTTCTCTTTTGTGCAGAGAGAACAAAAATTTAACGGGAACTGCACGTTATGCCAGTTGTAATACTCATCTCGGAATTGGTAAGCACAGATATTCTTTTCCTTGCTTGTATCATATCCCCCAGAAAGAATTTGGAAAGAAAAATAAGTAACCATTATCCTGCCTGTGAGAAAGAAAGTTATTAAAACAGAACCTCTCTTAACATTTAAATCATTTTTGTATGTTATACAGAGCAAAGCCGGCGGGATGATTTAGAATCTCTTGGATATGTCCTACTTTATTTCTTGAGAGGCAGGTGCGTGTTCTTTTCTATTAGATTAAACCTTTTTTCTCTTTGGTCCTTCTACATGCACGTGTATCAAATATTCTTTTGACCAATATATTGGTTCTTCAACAGCCTCCCATGGCAGGGTCTAAAAGCTGCCACAAAGAAGCAAAAGTATGACAAAATATGTCAAAAGAAGTTATCAACTCCTATTGAGGCACGTGTACACTGAATAGCTTCCCAAGCCACTGCTCATTGTCTTTTTTTTTTCTAACAGTATTTTTAAGGTTCTTATTCTGACTCTTTGTACTGTTTATTGGTGAAGGTTTTATGCAAGTCTCATCCTGTTGAGTTTGCTTCGTATTTCCATTACTGTCATTCGTTGACATTTGATCAGCGGCCTGATTATGGATTTTTAAAGCGCCTATTCCGTGAGCTGTTTACCCGTCAAGGTATGTGTAAGTTAAGCTACATCAAGTCCTTGGACAATACCATCGTTCTCTGTTAATATATCCAACTGAGCTGATTACATAAAAATCCGTTGGCAGAAGTTCAACTGACGTGCTTCTATGTGTCATGCAGGATATGAATTTGATTACATATTTGATTGGACCATCCTGAAGTACCAACAGGCACAAACAAGTAAACCACAGCACCGGGTATCATTCTTAGCTTGTCATATTTCCTGAATTCATTTTGACTATGATTAGTCACTTCTCAATTTGATGACCCACAATACTTTGAGCCTTGTTACTTTCCGTTTCAATGGCCTGAATAATACAGTTTTTAGTCAAGGATAGCTGCATGAGCTTGGTTTTGTATAAGTTTTGATTTGAACTAGCGCTGTTATTTTTGCAGCAAGTTGTCGGTGAGAGCAGCCGGGCAATTCCAATGGATGTTGAAAAGCGTCAAGGTTAGTAACTGAGTCTCTTACCTTTTCGTGATTGTTGCTTGCATTCTCTGGATTCTACCAGCAAAAATTGCTTTCCGTGTTCTGGGTTGAGTGGTTATAATCAAGCATTAAAGTGTAAAGGACTGGCAGATAAATTAAAGATAGAAGTATGCTAGTGGAAACATACTTGCATTTTTTGGATGTCAAGTCACTTTCTGTTGCTGTAATAAGATTAATTTGCTGAGCTGTTCCTTCTACAGTTTCTACAGGCAACAATGGACCTTATGTTGCTGAGGTGACTGATCGCATTAGACCGAACAATCCTTCCAGTCCTGGAATCCGTATGCAATTTAAATCACCAACTAACAGGAATTTAACTTCTGCCAATCTTGAGAGAAATGTAAGTAATACTTTTTCATAGCCTTGTTTCAGACTTTCAGATAAAGTTTTCTTCGCTTTTAGCATTGTCTGTTTACCATGTCTTATCATTATTCTTCTTTCTATTTTCTCAGCCCAAGTAGGCTTTTCATTAACTTCCCTTTCATCTTGTAGGTACTAAGTAGTGCACACATGCCATCTACTTCATTAGCTCCTGTTTTACCAAGAGCAAAAGCCACAAAACCTGCAGTACCTGCTGAAACAACTCATGATGGTGATAATGGCAGCAGCTGGATTTCCTCCTTGCGACGTATTTCTTCTGCAAAGTGATAAAAAGGTACTCTTCTTGCTCTACTCTATTTTCCTGTGTCTTTGCTTTGGGGACGTGTGGCATATTCCTGGACATCGCAATTGTGATTGTGAACAAGAAGCATTTCAATTCATGATAACAAGATCCTTTCTTTCCTTTTCAGGATTAAGATGAAGGTGACAATTGGGCAGCTCATCCTTATTCTGTGATTACAAGCTTGTATGGATGATTCGGGTGGCTGATCAGGGCCCTGATTTTCGCAATTTCACAAGCTGAAGAGGGTGTGGACTGAGCTGGACATGAGAGCAGATGGCAGCAGCTGTTTGTCTTTCTTTGGGAGCTCGGGTTAGATATTTTTCCTAAGATGACTATAAACGAATTGGTCCATCCTTGCATTAAGATCAGGGTGGCTCCTGTCCGCTGAAAAATGAAGCACTAGCGACACCTTATGTCTCTTTTTCCATGTAAAATAGATCATATGTGATTTGTCAAAAATTGTGCAGTTCCGTTTGTGCATACATTGGTGGTTATTTTCTTCACTTGATTCATCACTCGCAAAGTTGCATGTGTTGTAATCTTTATCGCTTAATTTTGTGGTGAGCTAATGAATTGTTACAAACATGTTGATAATGGGATTGTATCTCAGAAATTTTGAGAAGTGTGGAAATGTGATATATCAAAGGCAGCACTTCCTGTGTTCTCATCAGGAGTGTGAAGTTGTGATGTAAAATTTGATTTATGGACTTCTCTTTCCCCACCACCCATCCCACTCTTATGTTTAAGTCTTATTGTTCTTTTGAACCCTGTAGCCATCTGGTCAAAATAGGTGAGCTTGTCACCAGGTAATGTTATATTGCTAGTTTTGATTTGGTAATTTCCTGCGTGTTGATAGAGTCAGTGGTTTTTTAACATCTTTATGTTCTATAATGCTCTAAGTTTTGGTTAAAGATGATTCCTCTATTGACAATAGGCAATTTTGACCTCCCAAATATCTTAGTGCATAGACTTACACCTGGACTGTGACTAGCCTTCAAAATATTCGGTTTACGATAAGTCTGACCAAAGAATATTGTTCGTGGGCTATTTTGATCAAGTTATTTGCAATCGGCTTCTCACTTATGAGTCATATACTTTTGCAATGTGCAGGATTTCCATTTGAAGACGATATGCTATGAGATGTGGTTTCAGTCGGAGTCATGGCTTCCTTGGATTTGATCAAGTTCAGAAGAGCAGGAAGTAGTGATTGCATTAATTCGTTGATTGTGCGATGGATCGAGTATGTAAAGGTCAAGTATCCACTGGCACCATATCATTAAACAAGTCGAATGGTTGCTTCGGCTGGCTGACAACTCTGGGTACCTTGCTGCCCGAGCTTTTATTCCTTCTTTCGAGTGTCTTGTGAAAGCTAGACTTGCTAGGCTCGAGAGGAAGTTACATTGACAAACTGTATGCCTTCTCAAGTGCGATCGGGTAATATCTGCTATAACCAAGAAGCTTATTAAAGCTGCAGAAGGGGAAAAACTAGGGTCCTCTTAATTGGCTTGAACTGAATCTCAGGTCTTCTTGACTTGTCACTTGTCAGGACCTGTACTGGGATTTGTGCTGATTTCATTCTCAGCAAGGTTTTCCCCTGCTGTGCTGCTGGAGGAATAATTGCTTACACATTTAAGTCCTAAGTCCTAGGATATATAGAAATCAATAAGTGGCTATGAGCGGTGAAATCCTCGTCTCGTGCCCACCCATTTCTACAGTTCACCATTTATGCCTGTGTTTGCACCCTTGGTGCCGACATGGTTTGTGCAGTGGTTTAATAGGCAACTATGTTATATCGTCGTGCTCCTGACCAGAGACACTGGATTCTCTTTCAAGCAGCGTCTTTCCTGCTTCCAATTCATGGACGCCTGCCTGTCTATTCTATTAAATTCGATATTTCAACTGGATCTTGGAATTCTGACATCACTCGTGCTATCCAAAGAGAGCAACTTCTGTTTTCTAAATTTGGAAACCTAATATGTCATTGTCTGTGATTGCTGTTAACTTTGAACAATGAGATCTGGGGAAAGCTAATGTTCTACGCTCCGACACAGTAACTGATCACGCCACTAACGGTAATGCAGGGTGAAATCTTGTCTTATCTCATGAAAACGGTGTTGCTTTTTACAATGGGCGTTGTTTACTGGGGAGGTTAATTAATTTTTTTTTTTTTAAAAACAATAGAACGTCAGTAGAAGGGCGATTCTATTTCTTGCATAAAAAATGGAATAAAAATGTTTCTGGATTTTCTGTAAGAAGATATATAGCCTGTTTGGTCAAGCTTCTAAAAATTACTTTTAAAGAAAATGCTTTTGGTGAGAAGCAGTTTGTGTTTGAGTAATTAATTTGAAAAACACTTTTGATTAGTAATTAGTGTTTGGTTAAACTTTTGACAACTGTTAGGTGTATTTTTTTCAAAAGTGTTTCTCAGAAAAGTGCTTTTTGCTTCTCAAAAATTGCTTCTGCTTTTCCTCAAAAGCACTTTTTTTCCTTCCGACAGCTTGGCAAAACATCTCAATTTTTGGCCAAAAGAGTTATTGGCAAAAAAAAAAAAAAAAAACTTTTGGCGCAAAAAAAAACTTGGGCAAACAGTGTAACTTTTGGCGCAAAATCCTGGGAGATCCTCGTTGTTGGTACTGATGTGGAGCTGTTTTACTCTGTGTCACCTTATTCTCTGCGTGTTAGTTGTTTTGTATAACCTGTTTTCCTTCATAGTTGTATTCATTATTTCTGTTTAATTCATACTGTTGCAAGGCTTATTATTATATTTTATCTCAGCAGGGCCCTGACCTTCCTCGTCATTACCCGACCGAGGTTAGGTTTGGCACTTACTGAGTACCGCGGTGGTGTACTCATGCCCCTTCTGCGCATGTTTTTCATGTGCAGATCCAGGTACCTCCACTCAGGCGCACTATCCTTGAGGCAGGGAGAGCTACGGAGACTTCGAGTTACATCTACAGCGTCCACAGACCGAAGAGTCTCCTTCTTTACGGAACACATGCCGGTTTATTAAGTCTCGCTGATCGGTAAAACAAACTTTTGGCGCAAAAAAAACTTAGCCAAACAGGCTAATAATTATGTTGTAACTTTTGGTTGAAAATTTATAAAATTTGTGGAAGGATTTGAAATAAAATTTTCACCTGTTTCTTTTAAAACAGACGCATGTATTCTCCTCTTCAGTCTTCTCCAGTTTCTTTCTTTACCGGACTACTATATTATTCTGCTATGGTTGGCGGGGCTCTTGGGTGGTTGTGAAGCAGTAATTCTCCCCGCTTGAATACTGAGTCTACTACTCTCCAGTGATTGCGAGATATTTTTCATACGTTTTTTTTTGGAAATATTTTTTAGATGTTCTAATATGTGTAAGCAGGAGATTCATTTATAAAATTACCACAGTATACTTTATACTTGGATGTTATTCTTAAACATCACAGTAAAAAACTTCCTCTGTTTAGTTCCTATACAATCGTTCACTAACTCCACATAAGCAGGTGATAACTTTAACAATATGAAGAGAAGATAAATTGTCATATTAGAACTATAATGATATACATTCAACATGTGAAATTACCTTGTAACAGATCATGTTTTAACTCGACTTTGAATCAATCATCTTCTGTTTTACTGATCTGTATTTTACCAATATCTTCTTTTAATCACTTAGGCGTAAATTGCGATCAAGGAAATTGATATAGACTAATTAAAAAGAATTGAAAAGAGATAATTAAATCAACGACATTCTAGTGTGAATTTAAGAGATAGTTCAGCAAGTATAAGTACAACACTCTCATGTAGTTCTTCCTATATTTGCTTTTACATTTTACCCTTTTCCTCTACAAAAATATGTTACTATTTCGAATGTAGAGGGCTAAATAAACAACAGCGTGAAATGTTACACTATCTAACAAATAAACAATTTCAAGGGAGGGGGCTAAAGTTTGAAACAGTAGAAGAGCACACAAATAACTAGTATAAGAAAGACGCCACGTCACTTACTTTAAGATTAGAATTATATAGATATATAGAATACTAAACGTCAATGATAACTCAGAAAAAATTAAGATCTTAAGTTATAAGTATTATTTTTTTTAAATATTATTATTGCAATTTAACTTATTATAATATGTTACTTAATCACGCTGTTCATATTGATCGTCTATTATGCCCCTCTGCATCTAGCATTGGGTAGACCTCATACAATAACTGTCATAGCTCTACTATATCTTTTGTTTTATTTCCTCTGGAATATGGATCTACTATCGGAAATTTTAGTTATCATTTATTTTAAGTTATCAATCAATGCCATGAGTATTAAACAAAATTATCTATAATTACTTTTTAAGTGACTCAATAATATGAATATTTTTTACACTACCGATGTATAGAACATAAACTCGATTAATCGATGTAATCTCGGTTGGTATTTCATTGCGTAGGCATTTTTATAATTTTTATTTTTTTTTTAAAAAATATCTTGCGGCCGGATTGTTCACAGAGAAGGGAAAGAAAAAAATGAGGTGGCAATAGTTAGTTGTGTTAGTTAAAACAAGTATATATATATATATATATATATAAAGCCATCAAGAATTATAGCGTATATAGAAACCGTCTAAACAGCCATTGTATAGGAGAAAAGCTCATATTCTCCTAACTTGACTGCTCCTTCTACAAAAAAAAAATACACATTCCATTATTTCTGCTCTCAAAGAATTCCTCAGAAAGAACAAATTTCACAGTTCTAAAGGGTCTAATCATGGTGAAAAAGCCAGAGAAGAAAGAAAAGATGGTGAAAAATACAAAAAAAGATATTGCTGCTGCTTTAATTATTGCAGGGTTTAAGCGCACTGAAAAAAGAAGAGAAGAAGAGGCCAAGAAAAGAAGAAATCTTGGTACCAAACCAGAATTTGGGTACAGTATTGATGGAACAAAGTTACCAAGATTTCCACCTATTCAGAATTTAAAACAAATTATTGGAAAATGCAGTTACCTTTTGAGAAAAAACTGACAAAAACTGATTTAGACTATGATCAAGATAAGTTTTCATTGAAACTAGATGATGTGAAAATTAAAGGGCAATTTTGCCTTTGTTAAATGAGCATGAAATTGAAAATCTTGGTACTGGGATTTCAGTGAAGACTTTTGATCAGTTGGGAAATTGTTATGAAATGATTTTCGAGAGTTATCGTAATAGTATTTACAAGCTTTACAATGGGTGGAAAAAGCTGTTGAAATACCATAAATTGAAGGAAAATGGAGATTATTATGCTGCTGTTTGGATGTTTCGACATAAAGAAAATGATGGACTTTGTTTTGCTCTGATGTAAAAGAGGCATGCAAATAATACACAAGAAAAGAAGTAAGAAGTGAGTTTAAAAGTAGTAGTATTTTTTATTTTTTATTTTTTATTTTATTTTGAAGTAAAAATATAGTCTATAGTATTGGGTTGATAAGTGATTTAGAGTCTTAAATTTGTGCATTTCTGTAGATTTTTTGGATTAATTTTGATTTGTCATTAGCATTTTATTTCAAGGGGTGAAAGTCTTGTTAATGTAGTAGTAGTAGTTTTACATGAATCAGCTTCTCATATTTGTGATAATATTCGCATCATTTCGTAGTGTTTTAACTGTGATTTTTTAAGCATTTCTTGAAATGTTTTAATTTTTTACAAAGTTCTTTTAAAGATTGATTGTTTTCTAGTATCTGAATTGTAGTTTTATTAGTATAAGAATTGATGTTCGAATTTGCATTATTAATAGTTATAGATATTTAGATGTGTGTACTTTTGCACTATGAATGGGCAAATTGTTGTTCTTTCTTTTGGGGGACAAGAGTTTATATTCCATTTTTGGGTTAGAAAGAAGAAAATTAAATTGGATACTTTTTTTTTGGTATAAACCTTAGGTCTTTTTGGAGTATCAATAACACAAAGTTTTACTAATACTAGAAAAGATCTAATTTCTTCCCCTCTATTTATAAATATGTTCACAACTTAAAGGTATATTTTCATGGTAGTCACCTCATTTTGGCTAAAGGTCAGGAAGTGATTTGTAAGACCTACTGACACTAAAGTAAGATTAAATAAACTTTGCTTTTCCTTAATATTATGCTTTTCCAGAGTCAAATTCTTAAAATTTCAACAAACTTTTAAAATTCTTCATGTTGTTCTAAGGCCCTCTTAGTCCATAAAAAGTTTTTCATTTTTTTCAATTTTTTTTTAAATGTGTTTTCCATGAAATTTTGTAATTTTTTGAATTTTTTTTGAAAATGGGTTTTTCAATAAAAAAAATTTTCCCGCTCACAAAACTGCAAGATTTTTCATGTAAAATACATGTTCAGACATTATTTCAAATTCCAAAGATCATTCTTTTTTAAAATGATTAAAAACTAAGAGAGTA
This sequence comes from Nicotiana sylvestris, assembly GCF_000393655.2. Classification (NCBI taxonomy): domain Eukaryota; kingdom Viridiplantae; phylum Streptophyta; class Magnoliopsida; order Solanales; family Solanaceae; genus Nicotiana; species Nicotiana sylvestris. The sequence goes on from NC_091062.1 coordinate 8,393,212, forward strand.
TTAAGGAAGCTATATTTGGATTCTCGCCCTCCACAACGAAGCTATTGTTCAATTTGTGTATTTAATGAAGTAGGCCAATCTACCATATAAATAAGAAAATTGACACTATATAGGCTCTCTCAAAATAATAGCAGAAAAAAGCCCGTATAAATAGCTAGGACTAGGACCCCTTTTTCAGTTGAAATTAGTCCCTTTTTCAGAAATTCATTCTTGTAGCAATATTAGAAATATAATGTTTTGCGCATACCAGAATACCGAAGGGAATCCTTAGAAGAACGGTAAAATTGTCTCCTACTTATAGGTCACGGATTCGAACTCTAAAATCAGCCACTGGCGCAAGCATCGGGATAGGATGTCTATATCACACTCATTTGGATGCAACCCTTTCCCCTTCACGTAACCTATAAGTCACGGGTTAAAATCATGAAATTAGCCAATTACGCTTGTGTCAGGGTAGCGAATGTACAATATACATATTTTATACAAAATCAGTATTATTTTTTTGGTATATTTACCTAGCAAATGAATTTATTTTTGGCCAACAGAACAAATGGTGTAACTTAGCCCAAAAATATTCCACATCGAAGAAGAAAAAATAAAAAGCGCATACAACTATTTGGGTTTCTTCTACCCAACCCCTTACCCATGCCAAAATGTAGACTTCCTAAATTTGAGTCACATTGTCAGTTATATGTAAGAAAAATATTGAACAAAATATAAAATTTGCTTTTCAGTTGAAACTAATTGTATTTGCTAGCTAAAAATGTATAAAATATATACATTTTGTTTGGTAACTATAAACAATTTTATTAATTACCAACGCAAGAAATACAAAACCCAGCTAGACTTACTCAATCCCGCTGATCTATATGTTCTTCTGTCATGCTGACCTGTGGCCCACGCCTCCTATTTGTCCAAGGTTAGCAGTGTGAACTCTGATTCGATTCAGACATTCAATCCCGCTGGTGAGATGCTCAGTTGACTCCTTAACCTTGATAGGAAGATGGCTTATTTAGTAATTCGTGCACACGGAGATGAACTAATGCGAATGGGTGTACGCCTCGTTGCTCGGAAACACCCAGTGCTACCACAATGAGAGATGCGAAAGGTACATGTTTCTAACCGACGCCTGAGGCAGGATTTCCGCTAAAGGGATTCAAAAAATGAAAAAGTTAAAAAAGATTTTAGCTAGTAGGAATTGAAATAATGACCTTACAAAAGTTTTGAACCCCTTGACCACTAAGCTATGCTTTTGGGCTTGTCAAGAGGATTCAAAATATAATATATAGAGGTAAAAAATAGATTTTGCCTGATATATATAGTGTAATTTTTCGGCGGAGGGGGCGAAGGAGGTTCGAGTGAACCCCCTTCCGCCCCTGCTCATTACCCCAAGCCCCATAAAATATGTACATTATAAGTATAGAATCTATATCTATCTATCTATATTATTATAAAAGCATGAATACAATATTGGTTGACCAAAATAGCCCTAAATACTTATTTAGCTAAGAAATATGATGTTGGATATAATTCTAATATTATATATAATTCCTTATCTAAAGAGGACATAATTATAGTAATTCGTTTTTGAACAACTCACCGTTAAATATGCATGGTTTAGAATATAGATTATTTTTTGTTTGGACAACAATGATTACATTCCTAATGATATTTGGATAACTCGCTACTTACGCTATTGTAGCCTTCACACATTGTCCGCTAATATAACCAATACATGTATTTGCCATAGGGTTTTAGCACATAGAACACTAATTATTTGAATAACTCGATCTTTTCCAATCTTTTTTCTATTTGAACTACATTCGCAGTTTAATATAATATTAATTTATTACATGAATCCATTTAGAAAAACGAGTAGGCAAAGAACTTTTAAAAAAATGATTAATATAAAACTTAAAATAATATTTTTTTAAGGAAGTTTTAAAAGATCATCTTAAGAACTCCCTTTCAAAAGTATTATCGTCAATTTAATTAGAGTTGTGGTTAATGACTGATTATAATTTCATCACAGATAAAATAGGAGTAAAAATTATTGAATTTAATTTAGCTTATATTTAATTATGAGTAAATTATAAAAGACGAGCATTTAAAATAATAATATATTTATCGTTCCACCTAGAACAATAATCAAACTAAATAACTATAATAGGTGCTCATGTAAATTGTTCGAATTACATTTAATATAATCAGGCTCACATATTGAAGGCATATCATCAGACAATGTCAATCAGACGGTGAAGCACTAATGTACTATAAAGGAACAAAGTGCAGAAATTTCTTTGACTATAAATCATTGATAAAATGAAAAGTTTAAATCAGAATTGTTATATAGAAAGATATTGTTTTGGATTAATTAAAAAGAAAGTGTATCATATAAATTGGAGCATAGAGAGTACTATCTTACGCAAGGTAATGTCATGTATGTACATAATAGTCAAAGTTAAAAATAATCTCCATTTGCTTACAAGTTAGTTTTGAAGAACATCATGCTTGCGAAAGAAACTTAGATCCCTCTAATGACTTATGTAATGGTACAAAGAAAGGTCGGTAGAGGTCTTAACATTAATAGGGTCATATATACAAAAATTATGATAGGTCTATGTACTTCCAAACATATATTTATTCCGGGAATTGAATTTTCATTTCCAAAAAATAAAGTATATTCTCCAAAAAATCTTCGAATGTGAAATCTCCTAAAAATGTTCCAAAATAGTCATTGGTGAAGGTAAGAATTTAGTAATTTCTTCACTAGTTATTTCGCTGGTTTTAGTTGTTAAAAATCTACATAATCTCTGTTGTTTTTGCTTTGTAGATTTTTTGTAGAAATGTAGTACATAAATTGCAAATGTATATATGTTTTTTAAGCACTGAATTAATGTGAGATTATTTATCTTAATTCTGAAGATTAATTGTAGATTTGTTGATCTGTTTGAAATTGTTGTTATTTTGTATATTTTTTGAAGTTATTTTGTAGATAAAATGCAAATGTATCTATGTTTTTTAATCACTGTATTAATGTTAGATTATATTTTTTGAATTTTGCAGCATGAACATTTTTTGCATCCCATAATGTTGATTATGAAGTGCTTAGATTCCAGACATTATGTGACCCTAGCATTCCTAGCCAAATTAAAGAGCTTTTGTCTCCAAATGGTTTGAAGATATTCAAGAAGACATGCTTTGGTTATTTGCAGTCATTTTCCAATTTATGCATGCAAAATCAAGCTATTCATCTTCTTATGAAGTATGAATTGAAATCATCCGATGCTTCCTATTTTCAGCCGAGTTAAAAGGTGAGAGGTTAAATTTTGGATTGAGAGAGTTTGTAGTAATTGGTAGATCATTTTAGGTTTTATTTGGTGGAATCCGGTCAGTACGAGACATTTTCATGGGATATTCAGTCTTATAGACAGTTGATTGAATCAGTTAGGCACATGCTAAATCCTTTCGTTCATTCTTATCTCATTCGAGGATTCCCACTAGCCATGCAAGTATGATTGTATGAGTGTTGCTCCTCCGTCAACACTGAAATAACTACAAGGATTTCTAATTCAATCCCTCACATACTTAACTGGTCAGCTAGTAAGGGTCAGATTTGGTTAGCTGCAATTGAAGACAAAATGATCAAACCTGAATGGATGAAGGTAAATGGTTCTTATTTATTATTATACAATTTACCTACACAATATTTACAATTTGTATACATATTCTGCCTTAATCAAGCTATTTTTTTTTTCATCATTCAGTTCACCAACATAAATGAATCACCAGAAGAGCTTTCAGTGATGTCTTTGCCTGGTAAAGTTGACTACATAATTGAAGAGGTTGAACATGTTTCTGAGGATCCCAAAGTTGATGCTCCTCCATTGGAACCCAAAGAACCAATTGGAAAAGAGGAAAAGGAGTTTATTCTTCGTAAAATAAGAAATTTAAAAAAAGGTCTTCAGAAGGTAGCATGTATTCCTAAACATCATTGTGATGTATATATAATAGTGCATCTTTTAATTAATGTATGTTAAGAAATATTCTGAATTTAACTATGTATTTTTTTATTATGTAGGTTGATGAAAAGCTTGAAGATTTTAGGAAAGATGTATTTGAAGAGTTAGGTAGCCTTCGAAACCTAATAAAGGAGTCAGTCAAGACTGTTTGCAGGTGATAAATAGTCCAAATGATCAAGTTGATGCAAAGGTAACACTTGAATTTTATTCATATTAACAAAACTATTGCAGATACCTCTAAAATATATATCCTAACTAATATAGAACTTTTAGTTTGCTGCGAGTTCAACCAAAAATACTAACCAACCAAAAGATATGAGTAATCAGCAATTTCAGTTCAACAGTGGAGTACCCGTGCAGTTCAGCCTCAGCAAAACATGTATCTACAAAATAACTCCATTTTATCTACAATTATCTACAGAATATCTACAAAATATCTACAAGTTAACTACAGTATTTCTACAATTTGTCTACATTACATATACAAAATATATCTAAAAAAAATCATATTGGCACAACTCTACAAATTTATGTAGATCTTGCAACACACCTACATATCTTCTTAAACTATCAAGATTTATCCAATATGATTTATCATTTTTAATGAAAAAAATAGAACATGTTGAAAGTGCACTTGGTGAAGAGGTTCATCCAGCACGTGTTGATTTATATACACATTTTGAAGGTGCAGTTGATGAAGAGAATGCATGTATGAAATTGTATTCAGATATATTTACTTTATGTTTCAATATTTTTACCATTCTATTAATCTAGATAGACATGGTGTTACAAAGAGGGAAGTTATGCATGCACAATCTCCAATTCACGGAGTGACAGTAACAACTCAAAGTGAACAGCAGATTGAGGAAGACGACAACGTAGGTGAAGAGGCAGAGTATGTGAATGTAGGTGATTCAGAAAACTCTGGAGCTGAGAAGAAGGAGGTTACACTTGATGATTTCGAGCTGCCTGATAACTTCTCCCAGTTGGTTAAGTTCGGCGAGTCGATACAAGATGAAACAACACCCGTGCATCAAGGTAGAACAAGGCAGCCGGAAAAGCATGCCCGATCACCATTTCTCCCTTTATACAGTTCTGGTGACAGCACCTCGGTTGGACCTCAAATTTTTCACCTCAAGTACCCATTTACTAATGTTATTGGTGAAGATGTAGATCCTAAGTTGGTAGATAAATTCTAGAAGTGGTTATACCACTGTACCGACAAAGATTCAAAGAGGTTAGTTTGCACAATTTCACACTTTTATTCCAGTATTCATCTTTTACATATCCACTTCATTCAACAATTTTATTTTAACTTCTATTTGTTTATATAGGAGGAAGGCTCCGTATTCTATAAAGGACAACCAAATTAACCCATGGTTGGATCTTGGAGTGAAAAAGGTTGACAAGAAGAAGTGGTTCTATTCCCTGGCACACCCAGGACAAGTCCTCATTGAATCTTACCAAGTGGTTCTATTCCCTGGCACACCCAGGATAAGTCCTCAATGACTCGGTAAGATTCAATATATTTAATTTGTAGATAATTTGTAATTAACTTGTTGTATGATTGCTGATGCTTTGTATTATGACTGTAGATGAATTGTAGTTATTTTGTAGTTTTGTACAGATTATTTGAAACTAACTTGTAGTATTAATGCAATCTGTTTTTGTTGCAGCACATTAATGTTATAATGTATTACTTGAGGAAAAGAGGCAAGTATGACCCCCACAACAACACCAGATTTACTACAACAGATTGTTTGTTCAAGACTAGGATTGATCAAATCTATGAAAAGTTCCAAAATTCTCCTCAAGAAAAGAAGTTTTCTGTTGTCAAACCCCATGATGTTGTAGCAGAATATATATTGGGATATAGACTACTCGCAAATGTTGCATGGAATGAAGTTGATTATATCATCATGCCCGTCAACATTGTAGAAAATTTCCACTAGGTGTTGGTTGTTTTTGACATTGCAGAAAGACAACTTTATGCGTATGATTCTATGGTCTCTTCACACAATCACCCTATTGTTAAATCTTGTGTCGACAAGTTTTCTGTTATTATCCCTTCGTATTTGTCATGCACCGATTTTTATGGGAAGCGTAAAGACATCAACTTCAAGAATACAAAGGCATACATTGAGAAACCTGTCACCGACCCTCTTAACATTCAGTGGATCGTCGGAGAGATACCACAGCAAAAAGAAGGATCACTGTAACAAAAATCTTCTTTCATTCTTTACATTTAACCCTTTTTCTGATTTTTTGGTAAATATTGATAATTTTTTTTATCTTTTGCAGCGATTGTGGTGTATTTGTTGTTGTCTTTGTAGAGTATGTTAGTCTTGGAGAGTTATCAATTCCAACAGAAGACCTTTCTGATATTAACCAACACCGCAGACACTATGGAGCGCTACTTTGGGACTATGCTAGAAAGAAGCAGGAGCATGGTGCAATTAGTGAAAGTGAGGTGACAAGCAAATTGGTAAGGAGAAAAGGTGCACTAGCTTTAAATGAGAAAACACAAGTCCAGAGGAAGAAGAAGTAGTTGTAATATTTTGTATGCAATATGTAGTACAATCGTTTAGTTGATGCTAGTTTAGAAGAAAGATGGTAGATAAGTTTTTGAACAATTTTTGTGCTTTTAATTGTAGCAGACTTGCGCTACATTATAATAGCCTTTGGTGTTTGTTTCTTATCCAGTATAGTAACTAAGACAAATATTCTGTTGATTTTATATTCACTTGGTCAATCTTTATAGTACTTCATCTTCATTATTTTTAGCATATAAATCCTTTCCAATTGAAGTTTTATACAGTTATTCTGTCAACGGAAAAAATATATAGTTATTTTGTTGTTTTTTTTGTATATAAAGTGTAAAAATCATTAAGTAAACATTTTTTTGCTTTTACATTCATTTTGTTGAATGTATAAAGTACCCGATCTACATTATTTTTAGCATATAGCTTCTTTCTAGCTTAATTACAATCTAGCTATTATGTCAGCTATAGGCATTGTAGTTTTTTTGTAGTTGCATTTGTATATAATTTGTAGATAATATTTAACAATGTGTTTTTTTTGTAGTTTTATTGTAGATAAATTGCAAAAACACATTCACAACTGTGCAAAGAAACCATTCATAAACAAATCACTCTATGAAAGTATTATGTCAATACAGAAAAATCCTAACTAACTACATTATGATCTTCAAAAACCTCAAGAATTACACATCAAAATCTGTTATCCTTAACTTACCAACAATTTTAATGCAATATTCTGTTAATTATATAAAATTTTATTTCTTTTTGGGTGAATTCTTGCAAGATCTTTTGTTATGCCCTTCTCCCCCGCAATTGCCACATGAAACCTTGTACTTCTTTGAATTTACTTCATCATATGATTTGTATTTTTCTTTTTGAGGTCTTTCTGGTTGCCTTTTCTCTCATGTAGATGGATTTACTACTTCTTCAGATTTATGTTGTGGCATATTCCATTTGCTTTCATCAGGAAGGCGATTTACTGGTATTTCATAAGTACGCAAGAGGTTCGCCCTTGTGTAATAAGGAGAATAATATTCTTCAAAAGACTCATCCCTGTGTCTTAAAGCAGCCAAAGCATGTGGACAAAGAAGTTCATCAAGCTGGAATTGCCCACAACTACATCTCTTATTTTCAAGACAAATAATGTAGCGCCTCACACCATCTAGTACTGTATGGACGTAGTCTGTTGAATCCCTCACCTATGATTACATTACAAACAAAAAACAATTCATATACGGTTAAACTCAAGCTATGTACAAAATATCTACAAAGTTTCTACAAGATATCTACATTGTCCTGTATAAATTAATTTGATTCAGTAAATGATCAGATCTTACTCTAAGTTTGTACGACAATGTTCTGTTGTCATCTAACTCTTTGTTGAATTTATACCCAAGGTATGCGAATGTACCCTTTGATTTCAATAACTTTTCCTTCGTCCAACGTTCAAGAAGGGTCCTCATATACTATAATAGTTCTACTATCGGTAGCTCTCTTGCATATTTTGTTACAGCATTCAACGACTCTACAATGTCTGATGTCATAGTCCAAGTTCTGTTCACCGTAGCATGTACTCGAGACCATCTATGATAGCCAATATCGTATAAGTATGCTTTAATACGGGGGTCAATCTCTTCAATCTTTGACATCCTTTCATTAAATTCATCAAGCGTGTATGACCGTGCCGTGGCAAAGTATAGTTCACTTAACTTAGATTTCCCTTCTTGAACTTTGCCCATATATTTGTCCAAATATGCCACATGCAAAAATAACGTGGCATGCCAGGATAAACAATAGATGTTGCCTTCAAGATACTCTCATTTCGATCCGAAACAACACATATATTAGTCTTTCACCATATGCATGTTTGAATTGCTCAAAAAATCACTTCCATGATGCGTTATTTTCTGAATCAACAACAACATATGCCAATGGTAATATGGTACCTACATTATGTGGCAAAAAACAATTAATTGGATGCATGCAAAATGCAGAACAAGACATATACATACAAACTACGACTTCTCTACAATATATCTACAATATATATGTATATATATATACAATAAATCTGCAAGTACTACAAATACCTGCTGCATCCATTGTACTAGCTGTTACCATTATTCCCATGTATGCTGACTTTAAGAAGGTCCCATCAACTACTACAACTGGCCTACAATATTCCCAACCACTAATTGACGTACAAATCGCAACAAATACATACAAGAAGCAGTCATCGCCCGTCTTCTTCAATTTAACTACAGACCCCGGATAAGTCTTCTTTAGAATATACAAATAACTAGGCAATTTGCTGTAGGAGTTAGTAGGATGACCTCTCAAAAACTGTAAAGCCTTTTCCTTTGCTCTCCAAGCTTGCGTGTAGGTTAGATTCACGTCGTGTTCAGACAACATGTCAAATTGTATGTCTTTTGGTGTGTAAATTGTTTTAGGGTCAGAATATTTTGGAATAACCATGCTACCAACAACCATGGTAGTAGGTTTGCATTGTATGAATGTATTGTCCATTAAAGAGCATGTGTGCTTGCTGTTGAAATTTCTGACCTTGAACATTGCGGAATCATTTATGCTAGTTGCCTTGAAGTGCTATGTACAGTTTTCACCAACACATATCAGCCAGTAGCTACAAAATAAATGCAATTTAAACATTGGTTTAAAATGTAGATTTAAAAAGAAAAAAATGTTTTAGCTTAAACGATCACACTATATAATTTATATACAACATAACTACAATTAATCTACAATACTGATAAACATTATCACAAGAAAAAACTGAAAAAGTAAAAAATTACAAAATTAAAAAAATAATGATCTTTGACCATTCACATGTTCATACCTTCTAGCACTAGATCTTTTAACCCTGAATTGGAACTTGTGCATGACAGAATAGTGCTTCATTGCAGTTGCAATTGTTTCCTTATCTTGGTATACTTGTCCTACTTCAATAGAACTTTGTGTACTATCTGCTATTATTATACTTTCATGTTCCTCTATAATGGGAGAAGTTGACATATCAAGTAACTTTAGTGTTCCAAACGAACCTACATGAAAATAAATATAAATACTGTTATGAATAGTTTGTAGAATTTTTTTAGATAATTTGTAGAAATATTGAAATTCTGTATTTCATATTACTTTTTCAAATATTATGTAGTTTTATTGTAGAATAAATGTATACAATTTGTAGATATAATGAAATTCCATACTGATATATTTTTTACTCTGACATGTACTTTATTTGTAGATAAAATGTACATAATGTGTAGTACATTGCCATACAACCAGAATTTGATAGAAAAATTAGAATCACAAACCTGCAACTGTGTTCTCATTGGTGATACTCAATTCCATATTGAAATCGCGAACAGTTATACATAGCGGATATGTGACGACCCAAAAGGTCATCACCTGTTTTCAATTAACTCTGTGCCTCTGAGGCCTTGAAAACCTCATTTAGAGTTGCCTCGACTTGCGTGCGCAATCCGGGTGCATAACCGAAAAACTTAAATATGAAATTCTGTGAAAATGCCAAGTTTTGATGTTAAAATAAATAAATTTGACTTCGGTCAATATTTTGGGTAAACGGACCCGGACCCATGATTTGACGGTCCCGGAGGGTCCGTAGGAAAATATGGGACTTGGGCGTATGCCCGGAATCGAATTCTGAGGTCCCAAGCCCGAAATAAATTTTTGAGTAAAATTGTTTTCTGAAAATGTTTAAGGAAATTTGAAATGAAATCTGATTAGAAAGCGATGGTATTGGGCCCGTATTTTGGTTCCGGCGCCCGGTACAGGTCTTATATATGTTTTAAGTTATTTCTGTAAAATTTTGTTGAAAACGGATGTCGTTTGATATGATTCGGACTTTAAATGGAAAATTTGATGTTTTAAGAAGTTTGAAAGAATTCATGAAGTTTGAGGTTTAATTCGATGTTTATGATGTTATTTTGGCGATTTGATCGCACGGATAAGTTCTTAGGATATTTTTGAGGTTGTGTGCATATTTGGTTTGGAGCCTCAAGGGCTCGGGTGAGTTTTGGATAGGCCACAGGTTGCATTTAGAACTTAGAAAAATTGCAGAAATTGCAGCTGAGCATAGCAGGCATGCAGGCTTTGCATTTGCGAATCCTGGCTTGCAAATGCGATAACGCAAATGCGAGTGGCCTTTCGCAATTGCGAAGTAAGCCCAGGCCAGCCCTTCTCGCAAATGTGAGGATTATCATCGCAAATGCGATTCCCATGTTGTCGCAAATGCGACCTTTATTCGCAAATGCGGAACTTCCCAGCCTAGCCAGTGATCGCAAATGCGACCAACGTGTCGCAAATACGGAAGTCGCAAATGCGGAAGTCGTAAATGCGACATTTTTTTCGGAAATGCGAAGGTCCAGTATTTCTGAAGGGTTCGCAAATGCGAACCCAGTCTCGCATTTCCCATGTTAGTAGAGGTCGGGGTTCGCAATTGCAAACCCCTGTTCACATTTCCCATATCTGAGATCTGCATTTTTCTATACTTAACTGATTTTGAACCCCATTTTTTCATATTTTCTCAAACCCAAACACACTTAGGCGATTTTTCAAGAATCCTTTCTTCTCCAAATCAATTGTAAGTCGCTTTTAACCAAGTTTCTTCAATTCTCATCATCTTTTAACATGATTTCAACCTAAAATCAAAGATTTTCATGGGGGAAATTGGGTATTTTGAGTAGAACCTAGGTTTTTCAAAAATTGGGGATTTGGACCTCAATTTGAGGTCTGATTTCAAAATAAATTATATATTTGAGTTCGTGGGGGAATGTATAATAGGGTTTTGGTTCGAACCTCGTGTTTTGACCACGTGGGCCCGGGGGCGATTTTTGACTTTTTGGGTAAAACTTTGGAAAACTCATTTTCATGCATTGGGGTTGATTCATTTAGCGTTTATTGCTGCAATTAAGTAATTTGTGACTAGATTCGAGCGGATTGGTGGTGGAATCAAGGGGTAAAACTATAGTTGAGACTTGTGTTGTGTTCAAGGCATCGAGGTAAGTGTTCGGTCTAACCTTAGCTTGAGGGATTAGGAGTTGAGTCATATTTTCTACTTGCTTCTTGTTGAGTACGACGTATAAGCATGGTGACGAGTATCTATACGTTGGTGTCGAGCATGACCGTGAGTCTTAAATTGAACGTTGTTGTGTTCTTAAATGACATTTCGGTTGCTTTAATTAATGATCTTCTATATTGAGCAAAGACTTGGTTCATCTCGTAGATCTTATTTATGATTGAGCATTGTCATTATTTTGAGCTAAGTACAACCTAAGTCAAGATTGGTTATTGCTTTTGTTCCCTTGCCGGGAAACTATTATATTGCTTTTGTTCCCTTGTCGGGAGGTTATTATATTGCTTATGTTCCCTTGATGGGATTTCGTTTAATTGTGTGATGAACTATAAAAGGGAGCGGGTGGTACTCCTACCACAAGATTGATGAAATGGGACCATAAGATTGATAAAATGGGAGCGGGTGGTACGCCTACCATAAGATTGATGAAATGGGAGCGGGTGGTACGCCTACCACAAGATATGATGAAATGGGAGTGGATGGTACGCCTACCACGATATTGATGAAATTAGAGCGGGCGGTACGCCTACCACGAGATTGATGACATGGGAGCGGGTGGTACGCCTACCACAAGAGTTAATGAAATGAGAGCGGGTGGTACGCCTACTACGAGATATGAGAAATGGGATCGGGTTGCACGCCTGCAACAAGATGAAATTGAAAATGAAAGTTGCCTTTATTTCCCTTTATCCGTGTTAGAAGTTAAGTTGTAGTTTCCACATTATTCTTGATATGCTGCTTTAACTGCTATCCCCGAAACATGTTTCCCTTCCCCAGCTTTAATTGCTTATTACTTGTTTACTTTTTTGCCACATATTATATAACTGCACAGGTTTATTTGGAGTCTGGTCCTAGCCTCGTCACTACCTCACCGGGGTTAGGCCAGACACTTACCATCACTTTTTAGGAGGCGACCAATGTGGCCCATAGAGTTGAGATGGTTCTATCGTAAGGAGGTGGTCATGGGTCGGATAAGAGGCCCCGTCATTCAGGCAGAGTCAGTGGTACCTCGTCTGGAGGTAGAGATTCATATGGTAGAGTCCATCCTCCTAGGCCCTTTCAGTCAGCTCTTCAGGTTTCTCACGGTACTTCAGGTAGCCGTGGTCCTTAAATGCAGTATTCTGATCAGCAGTCCTTCAGTGCATCACTAACACCTATTAGTGCACCACCGCTTCAGAGTTTCCAGGGTCGTCAGCCGAGGGCTTGTTTCACTCTTGGCGACACGAGGCACATTTCTAGGTATTGCCCTCGCGCTTCGAGCAGTTCTCCGCATCAGGGTTCTCGTGCCTATGGTTCAGGCACCAGATGTTCCACAGCCCACCCAGCAAGCTAGAGGTGGGGGTAGAGGTGCTAGATATGGAGGTAGAGGTCCTAGAGGTGGAGCTCAGGCCACTAGAGGTGGGGGCCAGCCAGCAGCAGGTCGTCCCAAAGATGTGGTTCAAGGTGGTGGGGCCCAGCCCCAATGTTATGCTCTCCCATCCAGGCCCGAGGCTGAGGCTTCAGACGTAGTGATTACAGGTACGGTTCTGGTTTGTGATAGAGATGCTTCAATGTTATTTGATCCAAGTTCTCCCTACTCGTATGTATTATCTTATTTTGCACCGTATCTGGTCATGCCTAGTGATTCGTTGAGTATTCCTATTTATATGTCTACACCGATGGGCAATTCTATTGTGGTAGATCGAGTTAGTCGCTCTTGTGTAGTTGTGATTGGGGGTCTTGAGACTCGTATGGATTTATTTCTTTTAGACATGGTCGACTTCGATGTTATGTTGGGGATGGACTGGTTATCACCTTACTACGCTATCTTGGACTGTCATGCCAAGACTGTGACCTTAGCTTTACCAGGTATGCATCGTTTAGAGTGGAGAGGTACTCCAGGTCATTCTACCCGTAGTGTTATATCGTATGTGAAGGCTTGGCGTATGGTCGAGAAGGGGTGTTTGGCCTATTTAGCCTATGTTCGCGATTTTAGTGCTGATATTCCCTCTATTGATTCTATGCCTGTTGTTCGTGAGTTCCCTGATGTTTTCCCTTCAGACCTGCCGGGTATGCCACCCGACAGGGATATTGACTTTTGCATTGATCTGGTACCGGGCGCTCTGCCCATTTCTATCCCGTCGTATCATATGGAGCCGCCTGAGTTGAAAGAGTTAAAGGAACAATTGCAGGATTTGTTTGAGAAGGGTTTTATTAGACCCAATGTTTCGCCTTGGGGGTGCACCCGTGTTATTTGTCAATAAAAAGGATGGGTCAATGAGAATGTGTATTGATTACCGACAATTGAACAAGGTTACAGTCAAGAATAAGTATCCGTTGCCGAGGATTGATGATTTGTTCGACCAGCTTCAGGGTGCCAAGGTATTTTCAAAGATTGACTTGAGATCTGGCTACCATCAGTTGAGGATTAGGGCATCCGATGTCCCTAAGACAGCTTTCCGCACTCGGTACGAGCATTATGAGTTCTTGGTTATTTTATTTGGATTGACCAATGCCCCAGCAGATTTTATGGATTTGATAAACCGAGTGTTCAGGCCTCATTTGGACTCGTTCGTGATAGTCTTAATTGATGATATATTGATATATTCCCGCAGCCAGGAGGAGCACGAGCAGCACCTTAGAGTGGTTCTTCAGACTCTGAAGGATAGTCAGCTATATGCTAAGTTCTCGAAGTTTGAGTTCTGGTTGAGTTCAGTTGCATTCTTGGGTCATGTCGTATCAGCAGAGGGTATTCAGGTTGATCCGAAGAAGATTAAGGCAGTCAAGAACTGGCCTAGACCAGCATCAGCTATAGAGATTCGGAGTTTCTTGGGATTGGCAGGCTACTATCGTCGGTTTATGGAGGGGTTCTCATCTATTGCAGCCCCGATGACCAGGTTAACCTAAAAGGGTGCCCAGTTCAGATGGTCGGACGAGTGTGAGGCGAGCTTTTAGAAGCTCAAGACAGCTCTGACTACGACACCGGTGTTAGTTTTGCCCACAGGTTCAGGGCCTTACACAGTTTATTGTGATGCTTCCCGTATTGGGCTTGGTGTAGTGTTGATGCAGGATGGCAAGGTCATTGCTATGCTTCGAGGCAGTTGAAGATTTATGAGAAGAACTATCCGGTTCATGACTTAGAGTTGGCAGCCATTGTTCACGCATTGAAGATTTGGAGGCACTATCTGTATGGCGTGGCGTGTGAGGTGTTCACGAATCACAAGAGTCTTCAGTATTTGTTCAAGCAAAAGGAGTTGAATTTGAGGCAGAGGAGGCGGTTGGAGTTGTTGAAGGATTATGATGTTACTATCTTATATCACCCAGGGAAGGCCAATGTGGTGGCCGATGCTTTAAGTAGAAAGTCAGCCAGTATGGGCAGTCTTGCTTATATTCTGGTCGGTGAGAGGCCGCTTGCTTTGGATGTTCAGGCTTTGGCCAATCGGTTTGTGAGGTTGGATATTTCTGTGCCTAGTCGAGTATTAGCTTGCATGGTCGCTCGTTCTTCATTATTGGAGCGTATCCATGATCGGTAGTTTGATGATCCCCATTTGTGTGTCCTTAGAGACACGGTGCAGTGCAGAGGTGCCAGGCAGATTACCTTAGATGATGGTGGAGTTTTGAGATTGCAGGGTCAAGTTTGTGTGCCCAATGTGGATGGGTTTTGAGAGTTGATTTTAGAGGAGGCCCATAGCTCCAGGTACTCTATTCATCCGGGTGCCGCGAAGATGTATCAGGATTTGCGACAACATTATTGGTGGCGTAGAATAAAGAAGGATATTGTGGCATATGTGGCTCGGTGTTTGAATTGTCAGCAGGTTAAGTATGAGCATCAGAGGCTTGGTGGATTGTTTCAGAGGATTGAGCTTCCCGAATGGAAGTGGGAGCGGATCACTATGGACTTCGTTACTGGACTTCCGCAGACTCGGAAGAAGTTTGACGCAGTTTGGGTCATTGTTGATAGACTGACCAAGTTAGCGCATTTCATTCCTGTGGCAGTCTCATATTCATCCAAGAGGTTAGCTGAGATCTATATCCGGGAGATTGTTTGCCTTCATGGTGTGCCTGTATCTATCATTTCGGATCGAGGTACGCAGTTTACCTCGTGTTTTTGGAGAGCAGTTTAGGAAGAGTTGGGCACCTAGGTTGAGTTGAGTACAACATTTCATCCTCAGACGGACGGGCAATCCAAGCGGACTATTCAGATTTTGGAAGATATGCTCCGAGCTTGTGTTATTGACTTTGGAGGTTCGTGGGATCAGTTTTTGCCCTTAGCAGAGTTTGCCTACAACAACAGCTAACCATCGAGTATCCAGATGGCTCCTTATGAGGATTTATATGGGAGGCGGTGTCGATCTTCCGTTGGATGGTTTGAGCCGGGAGAGGCTCGGTTGTTGGGTACGGATCTGGTTCAGGAGGCCTTGGATAAGGTCAGGATCATTCAGGATAGGCTTCGTACAGCTCAGTCCAGGCAAAAGAGTTATGCAGACCGCAAGGTTCGAGATGTGGTTTATATGGTTGGTGAGCGGGTATTGCTCTAAGTGTCGCCTATGAAGGGCGTGATGAGATTTGGGAAGAAGGGCAAGCTTAGCCCTAGGTTTATTGGCCCGTTCGAGATTTTTGATCGAGTGGGAGAGGTGGCTTATAGACTTGCATTGCCGCCGAGCTTATCAGCCGTGCATCCAGTGTTTTATGTGTCCATGCTTCGGAAGTATCACGACGATCCATCCCACGTGTTAGATTTCAACACTGTCCAGTTGGACAAAGACTTGTCTTATGAGGAGAAGCCGGTAGCTATTCTAGACCGGCAGGTTCGTCAGTTGAGATCTAAGAGTTTCCCTTCTGTTCGTGTTCAGTGGAGAGGTTAGCCTCCTGAGTCATTGACCTGGGAGTCCGAGTCCAATATGCGGAGCCGTTATCCCCATCTTTTCCCCGACTCAGGTACTTCCTTCTTCTTTCCGTTCGAGGACGAACGGTTATTTTAGAGGTGGAGAATGTGACGACCCAAAGGGTCATCACCTGTTTTCAATCAACTCTGTGCTTCCGAGGCCTTTAAAACCCCATTTAGATTTGCCTCGACTTGCGTACGCAGTTTGAGCGCGTAACCGGAAAGCTTAAATCTGAAATTTTGTGAAAAATGCCAAGTTTTTATGTTAAAATGAATAAATTTGACTTTAGTCAACATTTTGGGTAAACGGGCCCGGACCCATGATTTGACGGTCCCGGATGGTCCGTAGGAAAATATGGGACTTGGGCATATGCCCGGAATCGAATTCCGAGGTCCCAAGCCCTAGAAATGAATTTTTGAGTAAAATTATTTTCTGAAAATGTTTAAGGAAATTTGAAATGAAATCTGATTAGAAAGCGATGGTATCGGGCCCATATTTTGGTTCCGGCGCCCGGGCAAGTCTTATATATGTTTTAAGTCATTTCTGTAAATTTTGATTGAAAACAGATGTCGTTTGATGTGATTCGGACTTTAAATGTAAAATTTGATGTTTTAAGAAGTTTGAAAGAATTCATGGAATTTGAGGTTTAATTAGATATTTATGATGTTATTTTGGCGATTTGATCGCACGGATAAGTTCGTAGGATGGTTTTGAGGTTGTGTGCATATTTGGTTTGGAGCCCCGAGGGCTCGGGTGAGTTTTGGATAGGCCACGGGTTGCATTTAGAACTTAGAAAAATTGCAGTTGAGCATAGCAGGCCTGCAGGCTTCACATTTGTGAATCCTGGCTCGCAAATGCGAGTGGCCTTTCGCAATTGCAAAGTAAGCCCAGGCCATCCCCTTCTCACAAATGCGAGGATTATCATTGCAAATGCGATTCCCATGTTGTCACAAATGCGACCTTTATTTCGCAAATGCGGAACATCCCAGCTTAGCCAGTGATCGCAAATGCGACCAACATGTCGCAAATGCGACATTTCTTTCGCAAATGCGAAGGTCCGATATTTCTGAAGGGTTTGCACTATCTCGCATTTTCCATGTTAGCAGAGGTCGGGGTTCGCAATTGCGAACCCCTGTTCGCATTTCCCATATCTGAGACCTGCATTTTTCTATACTTAACCGATTTTGAACCCTATATTTTCATATTTTCTCAAACCCAAACACACTTAGGTGATTTTCCAAGAATCCTTTCTTCTCTAAATCAATTGTAAGTCGCTTTTAACCAACTTTCTTCAATTCTTATCATCTTTTAACATGATTTCAACCTAAAATCAAAGATTTTCATGGGGGAAATTGAGTGTTTTGGGTAGAACCTAGGTTTTTCAAAAATTAGGGATTTGGACCTCAATTTGAGGTCCGATTTCAAAACAAATTATATATTTGAGTTTGTGGGGGAATGGGTAATCGGGTTTTGGTTCGAACCTCGGGTTTTGACCACGTGGGCCCGGGAGTGATTTTTGACTTTTTGTGTAAAACTTTGGAAAACTCATTTTCATGCATTGGGGTTGATTCATTTAGCGTTTATTAATGCAATTAAGTAATTTTTGACTAGATTCGAGCGGATTGGTGGTGGAATCAAGGGGTAAAGCTATAGTTGAGACTTGAGTTGTGTTCAAGGCATCGAGGTAAGTGTTCGGTCTAACCTTAGCTTGAGGGATTATGAGTTGAGTCATATTTGCTACTTGCTTCTTGTTTTGTACGACATATAGGCATGGTGACGAGCATCTATACGTTGGTGAAGAGCATGACCGTGAGTCTTAAACTGAACATTGTTGTGTTCTTAAATGACATTTCAGATGCTTTAATTAATGATCTTATATATTGAGCAAAGATTTGGTTCATCCTCGTAGATCTTATTTATGATTGAACATTGTCATTATTTTGAGCTAAGTACAAGCTAAGTCAATATTGGTTATTGCTTTTGTTCCCTTGCCGGAAAACTATTATATTGCTTTTGTTCCCTTACCGGAAAACTATTATATTGCTTTTGTTCCCTTGCCGTGAGGTTATCATATTGCTTATGCTCCCTTGCCGGGATTTCGTGTAATTGTGTGATGAACTATAAAAAGGGAGCAGGTGGTACGCCTACCACAAGATTGATGAAATGGGAGCGGGTGGTATGCCTACCACAAGATTGATAAAATGGGAGCGGGTGGTACGCCTACCACAAGATATGATGAAATGGGAGCGGGTGGTACGCTTACCACAAGATATAATGAAATGGGAGCGGGTGGTATGTCTACCACGAGATTGATGAAATGGGAGCGGGTGGTACGCCTACCACAAGAGTTAATGAAATGGGAGCGGGTGGTACGCCTACCACGAGATATGAGAAATGGGATCGGATTGCACGCCTGCAACAAGATGAAATTGAAAATGAAAGTTGCCTTTATTTCCCTTTATCCGTGTTAGAAGTTAAGTTGTTGTTTCCATATTATTCTTGATATGCTGCTTTAACTGCTATCCCTGAAGCATGTTTCCCTTCCCCAGCTTTAATTGCTTATTACTTGTTTACTTTTCCGCCACATATTATATAACTGTACAGGTTTATTTGGAGTCTGGTCCTAGCCTCGTCACTACCTCGCCGGGGTTAGGCCAGACGCTTACCAGCACATGGGGTCGGTTGTGTTGATACTAGACTCTGTGCTTTTTTGCACAGATCCAGGTGCCGGACAGCAGCAGTAGCTCGGGTGCCAGCCTTCAGTCCACCGAGACATCGAGGTAGCCTTGCAGAAGTCCGCAGGCCCGGCGTCTCCTCTATCTTATATTTCATTATGTTATCTCATGTATTCGAGACAAACAGTGTTATATTTCTTTTAAACGATTGTATTTAGTACTCTTAGTAGTCCGTGAGTGATGTGACACAAGTTCTTGGGTAGAGGCATATGTTGATTTCCGCATTATTGTCCAGCTTATCTAAGTCTTCTGCTCTAAATTCATATTTCCGCTGTTATTTAAATATTTGACACTTGTTGTGATGATTGATAAAAAGGATTTAAAATAAAGGAGTTAGGAGTTCATTGTTGGTGGTGTCACACCTCCTTTTTTCATTACACCCCGGAAGGGTATAAATAAAGGAGTTTTTCCAATTAAAGGACAATCGAAATGGAATTTATTGTTAAAAGATTCAGAGTCGCCACTTGGGAGTTTTATGGTGTCCCAAGTCACCGGTTTTAATCCCGAATCGAGGAAAAGTTTGACTCTGTTTAACTATCCGCGAACCAGAAATCCGAGTAAGGAATTCTGTTAACCCGGGAGAAGGTGTTAGGCATTCCCGAGTTCCGTGGTTCTAGCACGGTCGCTCAACTGTTATAATTGGCCTATTATCTGATTCTAGTACAGGTTTTAACCTATGATATAATTGTAACATTTAACCGCTTTTAATTATTTTTAAACGAAGATTGAATGTCGTTTAAAACACGTCTTTGGATCACGCCACATGAAATGCACCCATAATCCTAAACATATTTCATTCAACGTTTTAAGATTTGATTTGGGTCACATGAAATGCGCACCCGAGTTTAAGAAAGTAAAATTATTAAATAATGCCCTAAAGCGACTATGCATTTTTAATTTTATGAGGTACATGGAAAATTCGCTAAATGGCACGCCTCAAATTTAATTGCCTAAAATTCTTATTTTTAAAATTATGAGGGCCATAGACTATTGGTGTCATTAACATCGTTCACCTCAATTGTTTTAAAGGCTGAATTACTTAACACTCGATGAAGTTAAAGTTCCCTATGGTCGTTTAATTAACAATCAAAGGCCACAAATGGGCTTCCTATGTGAAGTCCAGATCCAGGAAGGCTAGCGAAAGGCCTGGGCGTGACTGGGCCGCAATTACGACCCAAATCATACTCGAAGAAGCTGTTAAGCTTGGTCCCAAGAATGAGCCCAATTTCGAAACCCCAACAGGTTTGAGTGGAGAACTCATCATCGAGTCCCTGCAGGCCAAAACCCAGCGATATTCAACAACATGTTTGATCTAGTTTTTCTTAGCAAGCAATGACAATGGAATTCTCATCAACGGACAGCATGTTCGATTTAGTTTTTAACTTGTATCACTATGAGTAATGCATTTTGACCTTATCCTACTATAGAAATTTTTTACAGATCTAAACAAATCAAAAATTCATTCTCAACCCAATGCATGCACCTAATTACCTTGAGTCGCCAGAGACTTATGCCAATCAGACCAGTATTCATAAAGTTTTATTCCCACAAAGCAGGCAGTCACCCCCTTTAATCGAATGCACTCTGATTTCAGACAAAACTAGATGATAAGCTAAAACTCAACAAAGTCTAACCACATGCTTGAACATATGCATACCAAACAGTGAATGACTTAAATCACAGTCTCTATATACAAGATCCAAATGTCCTGAACTACTTACATACAATCAAACCATCAGACCATGTGTTTCATCACAAAAGAAAGGCAACATGAGTTTTCTAAGGAATAACATACTACTATTATATTAAAATGGACAGATCAGGCTAAATGCCATTACAATATACCACTAAACTCCAGAAATTCCAAGCAAACAACTAATATTGATGATTAAAAGGAAAACAATATTCATTCATGAGGATCTTCATGTAATTATAGCTCTCATACTTGCATTTCATCTCATATAGAATCGGGGAATACCTAGAATTAAACGAAATAAGAAAAAGGTAGAATCAACAGTAGACAACAGGGATCAGTAGCAGGTTCCAGTAACAGAAACAGACCAACAAAGCATGTTCAAAACCCAGAAATGAAGTACTGCTGCCCAAAAACCAGTCTCAAACACCCAATTAAATCAGCTGACCTCAGAACCAACCTTAATGACTAAGTTTCAAACCATTTCTAAGCTCAAACAATCAGGAAAATCGATTCAGGAAGAAGAGGATTTCAGATTATAAAGCTCAAACCCAATGAAACAGTATTTTCTGCAGAAGTTTCAGCTATTTTTGTTTTCCAGAATTTTTATTCTCTTTAAAGTCTCTTGGTTCTGTATTTTAGCTCTTGAATCCCTGCCTTGAAAGGCAAGGTAGAGATGCCTTTATAGGCAAGGCATTAGGGCAAGCCTCAAGAGTTTATTTTTGCCCTTTGGTCCCTTTTTAATTTTCATTTTAGCTTAACACCTCTAGTTCAAATTCAGATTTTGCCAAGTCGTCCCCCCTAGCTTCCTAGAAGCTTCCCAGACAGTTACAAGTAGATTACCTCACTAAGACTACCCAAACTAACCCTCATACCCCTGCTATTTACCTTAAACCCCAAATGAGACATGGGTCAAATTAACCCACGGCTGAATCAAGTGAAAGGGCTACCCTTCCTTTATAGATGGGTCAGACCCAAAGCCCAAATAGCTAAATGAACCCAACTAAATTGGTAACAACAAAAATAACACACAAACGATTTCTTAAAACTGAACTGGTTGATTGATTAACCCGTACAAACCAACAAGGAATTAACTAACCCAATGAATAGACCAGAATAAACTAATTAAACCAGACTAATGAGGCCAACATAAACGGGAGAAAATCAGAGGCTTGACTATAACCCAACAAATCAAGAACACACATATTTTTAAAGGGACTTGAAAGAAAAATAGAGGGAACAGAAAACAACTCAAAACATCGGAAGATAAGTCAAATCTTTAAACAGAGGAAAGAAGAATAAAAGAAGAGGGACGGAAAGGTGAAATAAAAACACAATAGGTCATGCTGAGGGATAGAAACTCACCAATCGGACTCGAAATTGGGCAGGCACAAAGAACTAGGCCAAGCTTATGTTGATCCTTTGTTCTTTGTCAAGAACAACTGAGCGACATCTGTTTCGCCTAGTTCGAACCTCAAAGCTTGATAGAACAGCACCTCCCGAACATGCATGCTACCAGGATTGACAGAAAAACTGATTTTGAACTTTTGGGGTTGACCTCAGATTTAATATTCGCGGAGCTTCGGGCAGATTCGAAGGAAATTGATCCGGGATTTAGAAAGAGGGGAGTAAGGGGGTCATGGGGTGTTGTTTTGGTGGCGTTTGGAGGTGGCGCCGCCACCGGACGGTGGTAGATTTAGGGGCGGCTCAGCTAGGGTTAGGTCTGGGTTCTCTGATAGGGGGTATTGGAATGATGAAGTGAGAGGGGGGGGGGAGGTAGGACATTAGGACATATATATATTCCCAAAGCTTTAGTTCTGAGCCGTTCGATCAAGTGGAGATCAACGACTCAGATCAATACCGATCGAAACGACGTCGTTTCGTTTGAGGGGAAATACGGACCGGGTCAGGCGCGGGTTGTGCCAGGTACTGGGTGGTTATGTTTGGGCTGGGGAAATCTGGGTTGATTTTGGCCCAGATTTAAACCCTCTTATTTCCTTCCTTTTTTCCAATTCATTTTCTTTAAAAAAAAACAATCTTTTCCTTCTTTCCAAAATTAAAAATAAAACCTAAATTAAATCCTAAACCAAATTATCCTACCACATTAAATTAATTAACCCTAATAATTGCTACTACAAATAATTAAAAACCAATTAAAGGAAAAAGACTGCCAAAATTCAAAAATTAAAATTAAAAGTGCAAAATAAACTATTTTTGTGATTTTTCCTATTTTTATAAAATAATTTGTAAAATTAAATCCTAAATGCAAATGCAACATATTTTTGTAATTTTCATTAATTAAATAAAATAAAAATGCACAGACAAATGCAAACAATTATCAGAAAATGCCACAAAAATCTCCAAAATTGCAAATACTGAAAGAAATTGTTTTGCTTTGAATTTATGGGAGTAATTCATATAGGGCAAAAATCACGTGCTCACAGCTTCCCCTTTTTGCTCGGAAACACGAAGAGTTTTCGTGCAAAGATAAAGTGAGCAGATACGAGCGATTTTTGCCCGTTTGAATACTCCGTGGGAAGCATTTTTTGAAAGGTTTGACCGCACCTTGCTTTTGAGGTTGCCTACATATCCTTGGCTAAAAAGGAATCAGGTCAGTGTAGTTCAAGAATGTTTGGTAGCTGGGACTACCATGAAGTTGGGCTTCCATTGTTGTTGCTGTTGCTGTTACTACTTACTGAACCCCCTTATTACACCATGTCAAAATAAAACAAGAAGCTAGACTAGACTATGGTCTATGGATTACAAAAGTCCTATCTATGTCTTTAAACTTGCTGTTGTGTTTCTCGTTGCCTTGTTATCCTCCATTCTCTCGGGGACATCCATTTGTTACCACCTTAAATTGTAAACTGAGATGTTTTCCCCTTCTTCCGGTGGGGCTTGACTGCTGAACTTGATATGTATTCTCATGCTATCCAGGCGGGCTCCTGACTTCAAAACGTGAATGTATTCCCATGATATCTAGGCGGGCTCCTGACTGCCGACTTGAAATGCATTCCCTGCTCTTCAGGCGGGCTCCTGACTTCAAAATAAACAAAGCAAAGAATTTGAAAGATAAAATTTAAATTGTACTCCCTTGCTCTCCAGGCGGGCTCCTGAGTGCTGCGCTTGAAAGTATTCCCTGCTCTCTAGGCGGGCTCCTGACTTCAACTTGAAATGTATTCCCTGCTCTCCAGACGGGCTCCTAACTTCAAGTTGAAATGTATTCCCTTGTTCTCCAGGTGGGCTCCTGACTTCACAATGAATAAAGCAAAGAATTTGAAAACTAAAACTTCAATTGTACTTCCTTGTTCTCCAGGCGGGATCCTGATTGCTGACTTGAAAGTATTCCCTGCTCTCCAGGCGGGCCCCTGACTTCAACAAAACAGACAAAAACAAAGAAAATTTTCTGCCCCAGTTTGGCGGCTGGGGACAAATGTGATTGTAAAACTAAATCATGTTACCAAGTGTTACTAAGGATTTAAAAAACTAGGTCCCATTATTCTATTCAAGGGGTCCTGACAATACTTAACTAACGACAATTTAAAATCTAAGTTATATCTTCTACAGGTGTGACTTTTGCTAAATCTTTGCTATCTAAGAGGATCTTTAAACTACTCCCCATTATCCAGGAGGGTCCTGAAAATCAAAGGTCAAATTTTATCTTAAAGGTGACAGTTTTCATGTCTGAATTATACTACCTTACAGTAGAGTTTACGCTAAATGTTGGTATCTAATCTAAATCTTAAGCTAAGTCCCATTATTCAGGAGGGTCCTGACAACTCCTAATTGAATTCTATCTCGAACATGCAAACTTCTAAGCTAACTTATATTCTTTTGGGATGCATTTATGCTAGATTATGCTATTTCTGATCTTTAAACTAGGTCCCATTTTCCAGGAGGGTCCTGAAAATCAAAACAAACCTGTTTGGTGACTGCCTTTCTCCACGGAGAGTTTCTCCGAATCCAACGAATTTTCTGCCCCTGTTTCAATCAAAGAAAATTTTATCAGTTTAAAGTGGTGGTTAGCTGATGGCATTCTTGCTGAAGATCTTTCTGCTGCAATGTTTGTTCTGACTAGCTTCTCCGAACTGGCCCTGAACCGCTTTGACTTTTTGACTGACTTTCAAACCCCATGACTTTTGACGAGCCGAGTGTTCTATACCCCCGCTGTTGTCTTACCTCTGACCCCTTTATCTGAACTTTTGCGTCTCCCATGACATTACCAAACCATTCCACCGATGAAGCTTCCGGTGATTCATTGTATCCCCCTCTTATGTCGTGTTATCCTTAGTATGCTTTGACTACTCCGTGCTTTGCAATTTTGGAAGTTGGTAGTGAGCTTTGAAATCCTTTTCACTCGATTTGAACAAGACTGACACTAAAACATCTTTAGATAAATACCCAAAAGAAAATGAAATGCAATGACTTTGCGGGTTAAGAATAAGAAGAATCCAAAACCAGATGACTGCTACCAAAGGATAAAGAAAAAGAAACTTATCTGGGTGGAACAGCTGGTACCAATGATCATGACATGCATTTCGGATTAATCGGCCCAATCTGTCCAACCAATCAACTTTCAGTTGCCGTACTTTGTTGCCCCAGAATTTCCATGTCCTGATTACTTTACCCAAACCTTGGCCTTGTTCATCCTGCGGTGCCTTGAAAAGTTTTCACCAGCAGACCTCTTTCATTCGTTCATCTCTCAACTCACTTTCGCCTTACGGTGCCCGTGAGGGTTTTCACCAATAAGACTCTCTCATTTTTCTCTCAACTCCTGTCGCCTTACGGTGCCTGTGAAGGTTTTCACCAATAAGACTCTCTCATTTTTATTTTTCCTGCTTGAACTAGAGTGTTGCCCCTGACATGAATTACATTTACCTGCTTGACTTGGCATTTCTCGAAGACTGATAAGAAGGTCTTTCTTTGGACCTTAATGTAGGCTTCTGGACATGGTTAGCAAGAAAGAGTATAAAAGGCTCAAAATAATACGAATGGGTTAAAATTACAACTTTCGGAATCAAGTTTCTCCCAACAACCACAACTTCTACCCTAGTTTCTTGCTTGGAGACTTTTGGATTTTTATTTTGATGAGACCGAACCGTGAGGCTGCCTACGTATCCTTAAAAGGAATCAGGTCAAACGTAGTTCATGACATAAAATATTGCTTTGTTATTGTGATTTTTCCTTTTTCTTCTTTTTTTTTGTCTTTTTGCTTTTCTCTTTTCTTTTCTTTTCTTTATCTTTCTTTTTCATTTTTCTTCTCCTTTTGTTTTCTTTTTATTCTTTATTTTTCTTTTCACTTACTTATCCACCGCACTTGCGTTTCTGAATTGTGTCGTTGATTCCGAAAGAGGGGTATGAAAGAAAATAAATAAGGCTAAAAAATGGGTGACAAAGGATAAAGTGTTTAGATAGCAGAACAAAACGTCTTCGTCATTTCAATCTTCAAAGTATGCCAAATACAAACAAGTATAATCAAAGAAAGAAATCATACATAATATCTTTTGACTGCATCGGAATTGATAGCCATTTTTACACATTTTCCTTCCACATCTGTCAAATATAACGCGCCATTGGACAACACTCTAGTTACAACAAATGGCCCTTGCCAGTTTGGGGCGAACTTTCCATTTGCTTCAGCCTGATGAGGCAAGATACGCCTCAACACTAATTGACCCACTTCGAACTTTCGTGGATGTACCTTCTTGTTATATGCTCTCGCCATTCTCTTTTGGTACAATTGGCCGTGACACATTGCTGCCAATATCTTTTCATCAATCAGACTTAATTGCTCCAAGAGGGTTTTGACCCATTCAACGTCATCAATTTCTGCCTCAGCGACAATCCGAAGGGATGGGATTTCAATTTCTGCGGGTATTACCGCCTCCGTGCTATATACCAACAAATAAGGGGTGGCCCCTACTGAGGTGCTGACAGTAGTGCGATAACCCAACAATGTAAACGACAACTTTTCATGCCACTGTCTAGAACCTTCCACCATTTTTCGAAGTATCTTCTTTATATTCTTGTTGGCTGCCTCGACCGCTCCATTTGCCTTAGGGCGGTATGGGGTGGAATTGCGATGTATAATCTTAAACTGCTGACATGTCTCTATCATCAGATGACTGTTGAGATTAGCACCATTGTCCGTAATGATTACCTTCGGAATTCCAAACCGACAGATGGTATTTGAATGCACAAAATCGACCACTGCTTTCTTGGTCACAGATTTGAACGTTTTCTCTTCAACCCACTTAGTGAAATAATCAATGGCTACCAGGATAAACCTGTGTCCGTTTGATGCTGCTGGCTCGATTGGCCCAATGACATCCATGCCCCAAGCAACAAAAGGCCATAGTGCAGACATTGTGTGTAATTCAGATGGTGGAGAATGAATCAAATCTCCATGCACTTGGCACTGATGGCATTTACGCACAAAACTAATGCAATCCTGTTCCACAGTGGGCCAGTAATAACCTGCTCGAAGAATCTTCTTTGCTAGAACTTACCCACTCATATGCGGTCCACAAACTCCGGAGTGTACCTCAGTCATGATGACTGTGGCTTGTCTGGCATCTATGCATCTTAGCAATCCAAGATCTGGAGTTCTTTTGTATAACACCCCTCCACTAAAGAAAAATCAGCTTGCCAATCGTCGAATTGTTCTTTTCTGATCACCCGTGGCCTATACCGGATATACCCCCATCCGGAGGTATTCTTTGATATCATGGAACCATGGCTCCCCATCAGGTTCTTCTTCTACCACATTACAGTAAGCATGCTGATCACGGACCTGAATCTGCAAAGGGTCCACATAAGCCTTATCTGGATGATGTAACATTGACGCCAGAGTAGCCAAAGCATTGGCGACTTCATTATGGATCCTTGGGATATGCCTGAATTCTATCGACTGAAACCGCTGACATAGATCATGCAAACATTGTCTGTATGGTATGAGTTTCAAATTCTGTGTTTCCCATTCTCCCTGAATTTGGTGCACCAGGAGGTCCGAGTCACCTAAGACCAAGACTTCATGGGCACCCATATCCACAGCTAACCTCAAACCCAGAATACAGGCCTCGTACTCAGCTATGTTATTGGTACAATAAAAATGAAGCTGAGCCGTAACAGGGTAGTGGTGCCATGTTTCAGAAATAAGTACCGCTCCTATGCCCACACCTTTCATGTTTGCAGCTCCATCAAAGAAAAGTTTCCATCCCGGCTTCTCGGCTTGTTCCAACTCATCAATGTGCATCACCTCTTCATCAGGGAAATACATTTTCAAAGGTTCATAATCTTCATCGACCGGGTTCTCGGCCAAATGGTCCGCCAAGACCTGTGCTTTCATTGTAGTTCGAGTCACGTAGACAATGTCACACTCTGTGAGCAGGATCTGCCACTTTGCAAGCCTCCCTGTGGGCATAGGCTTCTGAAAGATATACTTCAATAGATCCAAGCGAGATATAAGATAGGTAGTGTAAGATGACAAATAATGTTTTAGCTTCTGCGCCACCTAGGTTAGGGCGCAACATGTCCTCTCAAGCTGAGTGTACTTGACCTCGTACGGTGTGAATTTCTTGCTGAGATAATATATGGCTTGCTCCTTCCTGCTAGTGATATCATGTTAACCCAATACACAGCCGAATGAATTGTCCAATACCGTCAAATATAGAATCAAAAGTCGCCCTAGTTCTGGCGGGACCAACACGGGTGGATTTGGAAAATACCCCTTTATCTTATCAAACGCCTCCTGACATTCATCTGTCCACTTGACCGCGACGTCTTTCTTTAACAGCTTGAAGATAAGCTCACAAGTTGTCGTGAGCTGAGCGATGAACCTGCTGATATAATTCAATCTCCCCCAACAAACTCATCCCCTCGGTCTTGTTCTTCGGAGGTGGCAATTCCTGGATGGCCTTGATTTTTGATGGGTCCACTTCAATACCCCGGCGACTGACTACGAACCCCAACAACTTTCCAGACGGCACCCCAAAAGCACACTTTGCAGGATTAAGCTTGAGATTGTACCTGCGAAGCCTTCGGAAGAACTTCTTCAGATCCCTAACATGGCCAGACTGCTTTCTAGACTTCACGATCACATCATCCACGTACACCTCGATTTCCTGGTGTATCATATCATGGAATATTGTTGTCATTGCCCTCATGTAGGTTGCCCCAGCATTTTTCAAACTGAATGGCATGACCCGATAGCAGTACATTCCCCACGTCGTGATGAATGCCATCTTTTCTGCATCTTCCTCGTCCATTAAGATCTGATGATAACCCACGTAACAATCCACAAAATAACCAATCTCATGTTTGGCACAATTGTCAATCAAGATATGAATGTTTGGCAACGGGAAATTGTCTTTTGGACTTGCCTTGTTGAGATCCCGATAGTCAACACACACCCTGGTCTTTCCATCCTTCTTCGGTACAGGCACAACATTGGCTAACCAGGTGGGATACCGGGTGACCCGTATGACTTTGGCATCGAACTTCTTGGTGACCTCTTCCTTGATCTTTACACTCATATCCATTTTGAATTTTCTCAGCTTCTACTTGACAGGAGGGAATGCCAGGTCAGTGGGCAACTTGTGAACCACCAAATCAGTGCTTAGACCCGACATGTCATCATAGGACCATGCAAAAACATCTTTATATTCGAACAGTGCTTTAATGAACTCTTCCCTGAGTTGAGGTTCCAAATGGACACTTATTTTAGTTTCACGGTCATTTTCTTGGTCCCCTAGATTACCTGCTTCTGTGTCATTCAAATTAGGTTTGGGCTTTTCCTCAAAATGACTTAGTTCCTTAATAATTTCTTCATAGGCCTCATCATCCTCAAATTCCAACTCGTCATCACACTCAATTTCTTGTATTATTATTTCAGAGTTAGATTGGCTTTTAAAACTGGACCGAAAATTCCTCACGCATGTCATGTCATTGATATCAGCATAAAAAGAACTATACAAAAGAAGAAAACAAAACAAAAATAAAATTAGAAGAAATGAAGGAAAAAGGAATAATTGCATTTCATTAAATATAAAGATAACAGGGTTTTAACACATCCAACTGGACGGAACATAATATCTGAATTACAGACCCTGGAATAATCCAGATAACTAAAAGAAAATCAAAACCCACTACCAAGACTCCCTCCGGATAGGAAGAGGAGTAGCTTCCCAGTTGTTGACTTTTGCACGTGGTCCCACAAATTGCACATCTGCCTTGCTGGACCCTTTCCCAGCCTGAACCATATTAACCTCGGCGAATAACCTTTCAAACCCCTTCTCCAAGTCTCCATCGACTCCAATCGGTGGTCCAGGGACCTTTGACAACAATTTCTTTCTGGTACCCGGCCTGACGAAGGACCTAGACAGACGCGGGACTGGCTTTGGCAATGCCCATGCTTTCTTTTTCATTTTCCTAGATCTTCTCATGTCTGCAACGGTAGGGTTGAACCCCAGACCAAAAGTATCTAGATTCCTTGGAAGGGAGACTGGCTGCACAATACCTTGCAAAGATGTACCCAGACCCTTGCCCGGTACGAAATCGTTTTTCAACATTTCGACAGCTACCATGACTGATGCCGCAGCCATCTTTGGAGTTGGCACGCACTTTCCTTCCGGAATTTTCTCTACCAATACTGTGTCGGAAACCTGATAAACCCATGGTACCTTGCCATCGTCAACCTCTATGAATGGAACAATGGCACCATTGGGCACACACAAATTATCTTCTCCATGTACAACAATTTCCTGTAGATCATATTCAAACTTGACCATTTGATGCAGAGTAGATGGGACTGCTTTGGCAGCATGGATCCAGGGTCGTCCCAACAACAGGTTCGAAACAGCCATATCGAGCACCTAGAATTCCATAGTAAATTCAACTGGCCCTATTGTGAGCTCAAGCACTATGTCCCCGACTGAATCCTTCCCTCCACCGTCGAATCCCCGGACACAAATATTGTTCTTGTGAATCCTTTCATCCTCCACTTGCAATTTGTTCAATGTGGAGAGAGGACAGATGTTCACACTAGACCCATTATCAACCAGCACCCGAGTAACCACAGAATCTTCGCATTTCACCATCAGATAGAGGGCTCTATTGTGCTCGGTACCCTCCATGGGTAACTCATCATCAGAAAAAGTGACTCGATTTACCTCAAATATCTTGTTAGCTACCTTTTTCCAAGTGGTTTACTGAGAATTTGTCAGGAACGTGGGACTTGTTCAAGATCTTCATCAAAGCACGACGGTGTTCGTCTGAATGGATCAATAATGAAAAGAGCGAGATCTGAGCTGGTGTCTTCCTTAACTGTTCCACAATGGAATAGTTTTGTGCTTTCATCTTTCTCAGGAATTCTTCTACTTCTTCCTCAGTTACTACTTTCTTCACCAACACTGGATTATCTTTTGAGGTCTTAGCTTTTCTCAACTCTCCGGGGGCAAAGCATCTCCCCGATCGAGTCAAACCATGAGTCTCACACACTTCTTCTTTAACCTCTTTCCCCTGGTAGGTTACTATCATTCGTTCATAATTCCACGGGACCGCCTTGTTGTTGATCACTGGAAGCTGAGTTACTGGTTTTATAATAACAGGCTCTGTGCGAGCACCCTTCACGATCACAACAGGTTTACTTGTAACCCCTGATACCACCACTTTAGCTTTCTCTGGTTTCACTGCAACGGTGCTTGAAGACCCTTTCTTGGCTACCACAACCAACTTATTGTCTACCCCTTTCAACTGGACCACTGATTTCCCACTGGTTACCTTTTCCTTTGAACTGGTTTTACTGGAGCGGATCATCATCACTGTCTGCGAGGGTTTCTTAGCCTCCCTCCCTTGTGTATCAACTCAATCATATGGGTCTCATGGTGAGCTGGTAGCGGATTCTGGTTGATATTTGGTGTTTCTGGGGCCTGAACTTCGATCCGATGAGTATCAATGAGCTCTTGTACAGCTGTTTTTAGTTTCCAGCATTTCTCTGTGTCATGGCACAGGGCCCCTAAACAATACTCACAACTCACCGAGCGATCAAGATTTCTGGGAAGGGGATTCAGCATTTTGGCCTCGATCGGATTCAACATACCCAACTATCTCAGTCTGTGGAATAGGCTAGTATATGATTCTCCCAATGGAGTGAAAGTCTTCTGCTTCTGCAACCTTTCATTCTTAAAGGATTGATTGGGTCGAAAACCTGTTCCAGGAGGGTTTTTGTAGGCTTTTGGGGGTGGATGGGTATTTTGTGGAGCTTGGTAGGGACTCTGTGGAGCTGGCGCACGCCATTGCGCATGAGCGGGAGGTTGGGTATAGGTTTGTGCGTGATAGACAGAAAATGGGGATCTGGCGGTGGGTAGTAGTGTTATGGTGGGCTATATGGAGTATGGGGGTATATTTGGGGATAGGGTCGAGGCTGGTTGTAGAATAGTGGAAGGTTCCTGGATCCACCCCAAGCTGCCGACTCGATCGTTGCAACATCCTCTTTCTTCTTCTTTCCGAGCACATCCCCAGTACCGTTTTGAATGGCCTGAGTGGTTGCTTTGATTGCTGAATAACTCATGATCTTATTGGACTTGAGTCCCTTCTCAACCATGCCTCCCATTTTCACAACTTCATTAAAGGACTTTCCCACTGCTAACACCAAATGACCAAAATAAGTGGGCTCCAAAGCCTGCAAGAAATAATCAACCATCTCGCTCTCTTTCATCGGGGGGTCAACCCTCGCTGCTTGCTCTCTCCAACGGAACCCATATTCTCAGAAACTCTCACCGGACTTCTTCTCGATCTTCGTCAGTGACAGACGGTCTGGGATGATTTAAAGATTATACTGGAAATGACAGGCGAAGGCTTGGGCCAAATCGTCCCATATGTACCACCTGCTATGATCTTGTCTGGTGTACCATTCTAGCACCGACCCACTCAAACTTTGGCTGAAATATGCCATCAGCAATTTGTCTCTTACACCTGCTCCTCTCATCTTGCTACAGAATCCTCTTAAGTGTGCTACCGGGTCGCCATGCCCATCGTACAGATCAAACTTGGGTATTTTGAACCCTGATGGCAACTGAACATCTGGGAACAGACACAAATCCTTATAGGCCACACTCACTTGGCCTCTCAGCCCCTTCATATCTCGGAACAATTGCTCTAAGCTTTTGACCTTTCTGATCATCTCTTAATGCTCGGGATTTTTGGGTGGTTTCTCGGTCTCTGCCGGGATATCAAGATGAGGAGTGTAAGGATATGGTTTTGGAACTTTGAAGGTGGGTTCAGGGGGATAGTACTAGTTATCGTGAGTTTGAAACAGGGGTTCACTGGAAGATCTGTGTAATATAGCAAGTGGAGGTGCCACAAAAACAGGTGTAATTGGTGGGGGAGGGTATGGGACTTGTTTGTGTGGTGGAGCTTGAGAAGTATGGGAAGTGGTGCCATGGCATTGTTGGTAGAGGGGGAAGTCTGGAGATGAGTTCACAGTGGGAGGCTCCGGAAGTTGGGCTGATGGTGGGATATAAGGAGGATTGGCGGGATAAACCAGTGGTGGATGCCCTTTCGCCCAAGCTTGGTACATTTCATCCATCTGCTGTTTCAGCTTATACATTTCTTCCCTCATTGCATTAACGTCCATTTCTTCCACCTCTTTCGATGGGTCGACAATACTTGTTTCCGGTTCCTAGTCGACCATATTTAGTCTGTCTTTCGATCGAGTATTGTAGGAGTGAGTTTCCAGAATGTCAGTCAACTTAACACCTGCCTGAACTTAATACATCAAACAAACAACCTTGTTAGCGATTAGGCTTTAACAGATTGGTAACCACACATTGGGCATGAATGCACCTAAATAGTTAACCGTCTCTATTATGTATTTGATCGGTTGCATGCGTCATCCCGGCCCTTTCTTTCTTTTAATTGCAAACATCCCCTTTTCTTTTCTTTTCTTTCCTTTCCTCTCCTTCTGGCCTTTGTTCTCTCTTTGTTTTTACTTTCTCTTATTTTCTCTTTTTCTTTCTCGTTTTTCCGCTCTTTCCTCTTGCTTTTCCTCTTATTTTCTTTCCCTCTTTTCCTCTTTTTTTTTTTAATTTGGTGGCGGTCGAATCCTATGGAGATTGCCTACGTATCATGACCCCACATGAATCAGACCAAGCGTAGTTCTTGTAGATAAGTGTGAAATAAAACATTTTTGGGATTTTCAGTTTTCATAAAATAAAACAACAAATGCTTCTATTACAAACTCAAAACTGCAAATTCTAAAAGGCTAACAGATTTCGATGCAAAGAAGAAATACAGACTCCAAAATAGACATTATATTCCAACTGAAGAAAATACAGACTCGAAAGCAATTTGACGGACTCTAGCCGAAAGAAAACTCAACATGACCGACAGACGCTTAACAAAAGGGAAATGCAGACTCCCACGAAAAAAAAATTATGAATACATCAATGCTCCTAGTTTTGCGAGACATCATTCGGTCTCGCTGCGGGCCTATATGCAAGCTCCCTTTGAAGTCGATCCAAGTCGTTCATTATCTGCTTAACAAATGTCATTACTGCTGCAAAGAAGGTAGTGCGAGTCATATCCTCACAAATCTGGCACTTCATAATGATGTAGTCGGCAATGCTTCTAATTCTCTCTCTTATGGCGCCCTTTTCTTGTAACAAACACCCAATCTGCTGGGCCCTGGCCTCAAAAGTTTGCTCAGCTGCATAATTTTGTTCCTGAAGTTGTTGCAAGTCTATTTCTAACTGTGCCAATGCCGTATAACAGTGTTTCCTTTCAACTTTGAAGTCTTTGGCCTGTTTGATCATTTTTTTCCGTGGCGATGACCCTTTTCTTCAACCCTGCGACCTCATCATCGTACCTTTCTCTTAATTGCTTAACCAGGCATACTCGTTCCCCTGCATTTTTAGCCAATTGCTTTTGGGCCTTGGCTAGTTCTCTTTCTGCTTTGTTCAAATCAAAACTATAGTCATTTACTTTCTGCCTCAGGTTAGCTATGAGCTTTTCATCTCTGTCACTTCAGACTGGATTTTCTGCCACTACTCTCAATTTCTGAATTTGAACTCAAAGGGCTTCATTTTCTTTAGCTAGCCTTTTCTTTTCTCCTTCATCCGCCGCCACTTGCAAGCTATTTTCGAATTGAAGTTCTCTGACTTGCTTTTCTAACTTGCTTATTGTAGCCCTGTACTCGTTTTCTTTGGTCAGCCAATCCCATTGTACCTGAGCTCCGTCGGTGAATTGCTGGACATGGGGTCTCTTTGCGGGCCTATCAGGATCATGTTGAACTCGGGATCTTTTACCATACCAAGAAATATAACTGGGCTCCACCTCGCCTCTGGATAGGTCTCGTACTCGCGTGTTAGGCCCTAAGAATCTGCACTGATGCCAAACCGGATGTACTTTTTCTTTTGGGAAGGCAGCTTTTGGATCTAACTAATTGACTTGCTGACTCAAATTTTCATTGTGTGGGATGGTCTAGTACCGGCCCAACTGATGCAAGACTCTGTGCGGAGCATAAGGCTGGATACTCCGCAGACCCATCAACAGTAAAAAACACACCTCAGCCGACATATAGATTACTTCGTTGACCGAGAGCCATCCGAATGTCCATTCGATCTTATTTGCGGTCAAAGATCTCAAATGAGCATGCCATGCTTCCGTACCATCTGGAAACTCATAACCCTCTACTCGTTTTTCATGTTTTTCAATGTACTCGAAGCCAATCATACCACAATTCAAGTATCCGGGACGGTGGCAAAGGTGTTCCTCCATCCATATTTGTAACAGCATATTGCACCCTTCAAAGAACTTTGCTCCTTCTCGACAGCGAGTAAGAGCTCGGTAAATTTCTGCCAAGATCAGCGGCACTATAGTCCCGTTTGCCTTTTTCATCATAAAGTCAGCTATCCCTACTAACCCCATATCTATGTTCCCGACTTTTCTTGGGCAAACCAGAATACCCAGGAATGCCACTATGAAAGCTAATCCTCCTAAACTTCCCACTTGTCTTAATTTCCAGCGTGAGTAAGACCAGTATCTGGCGTCTCGAAGCCATGGGGATTCCCGTAACGTCGATACAGAAAGTAAAAGGTACAAAATCCTTTGGCCAGATTTCCATCTCGGACATCCCGACTGATGCTTAGCAAGTTCAGAAATTTGTGGGGGGTCACTGTTCTTGGTGCTACCGGGTATTGACTTCTGAGATTCCCTTCGAAACCAGCATAGCCTGCTATCTCTTCTAGTGTAGGAATTAACTCGAAATCCGCAAAGTGGAACACATTATGTGTTGGGTCCCAAAACAATATCAAGGCCTCGATCACGTCTTTTCTGGGCTTGACTTTCAAAAGCCCAATAAGACCGCCCAGTGCTTTTGTCACAACTTTCCTGCTGTCGTCCCCCAAATCATGCCACCATATATGTAGCTCCAAAGGGATCTCTTCACGGACTGAGAAAGGTTAATTTTGATTTGTGCTCATCCTGCACATTTATTAAGGTGATTTTAATTAAAAGAAAACCATGACTCGTTTTGACTTAAGAAAAATGAACAATTTTCAAAATTTCCACAAAACATCCGGCCTTACCAACACAGCCTTTCAGCACTTTGAAACGAAGATTTTAAGGCTGTGTCAGCTAATCGGTCAAAACCTTTGAAAGTGACAAAAGTGGTTGTTCTTGCAAAAACAGCATTCCGGTACCCTTTTAGGGACATTCAGCTATTTCTGACAAGATTGACATCACCCTAATTATTTTCAAATTAAAGTAAAATTTTTGGGTTTTTGGGCTATTTTTGCAAAAAGGAAGTTGGACCCGATGCGGGTTGCCTATGTATCTCACACCCTGTGAGAATCAAACTGGCGTAGTTCGGGCAAGCAAAACAAACTATTTTTTGAAAGCAAGATTTTTTTTTCATTTCATTGGCAAAGAAAACTATTTTTTGAAAACAACAACTTTTTCTTCTTTCTTTTTTCATTTCATTGGTAAATCAAACAAACTATTTTGAAAAAAACCCCTTTTTTCTTCCCTTTTTATGTTCTCGAAAATTCGGCAGAGTTTCGGCACTATTTGGACATTGGTGTTTTGTCAGAACAGGCAATTAACTCTCTTTAACCCTCATACTGCTATTTCTTTTTCCAATATTCATAAGCCGGTTGGCATGCCAGTCCGAAGCAAATAAATGCACAAGTAGCAAGTAGGATGCATCAGGATGGCC
The DNA here is from genome assembly GCF_000393655.2 of Nicotiana sylvestris. Lineage (NCBI taxonomy): Eukaryota > Viridiplantae > Streptophyta > Magnoliopsida > Solanales > Solanaceae > Nicotiana > Nicotiana sylvestris. The sequence goes on from NC_091062.1 coordinate 8,430,393, forward strand.
TTTTGTTTCGGGTGCACCTGTCCTAGACAGACCCAACCCCTGTGTTGAGTCTCCAAAGTCAAATGCACATGATGCAACAAACGTTCCTACTAGGGATCCGGCATGAGGTCTTGTTATACTAGATTTAAAACTTGGGTTTATTGTTCTAGACCTGGCTTACCCGAGCGGACAACTCGAGCCGAGGGGCAGCGTACCGGGAATACAGAAGCTTCGCCAGCTTTGCAACTTGTCCGAACCTCATTCTAAATTTGGAATATGACTCTAATAGAAAAAGAAGTCACATGAAGTGCACACTTCTTCATGATTCAGAAGACTTAGAGAGAAGAGGGATTTCGCAACAGTTTATTTACAGTTCACGGAATATCAAAGCGGTAAAAGCAATCAATTAGCACATTAGGCCCAAATCATGTAACAAAATCAGATAATGGATAAAGCCAACTATAACAATTATTCTAAGCTCGAATTCTTGAATCCTGAACCAGAGATTCTGGGTTCACTCCCCAACAGAGTCGCCAGAGCTGTCACACCTCCTTTTTTCATTACACCCCGGAAGGGTATAAATAAAGGAGTTTTTCCAATTAAAGGACAATCGAAACGGGATTTATTGTTAAAAGATTCAGAGTCTCCACTTGGGAGTTTTATGGTGTCCCAAGTCACCGGTTTTAATCCCGAATCAAGGAAAAGTTTGACTCTGTTTAACAGTCCGCGAACCAGAAATCCGAGCAAGGAATTCTATTAACCCGGGAGAAGGTGTTAGGCATTCCCGAGTTCCGTGGTTCTAGCACGGTCGCTCAACTGTTATAATTGGCCTATTATCTGATTCTAGTACAGGTTTTAACCTATGGTATAATTTTAACTTTTAACCGCTTTTAATTATTTTTAAACGAAGATTGAACGTTGTTTAAAACACGTCTTTGGATCTCGCCACATGAAATGCACCCGTAATCCTAAACATATTTCATTCAACGTTTTAAGATTTGATTTGGGTCACATGAAATGCGCACCCGAGTTTAATAAAGTAAAATTATTAAATAACGCGCTCTAAAGCGACTACGTGTTTTTAATTTTATGAGGGCCATGGAAAATTCGCTAAATGGCACGTCTCAAATTTAATTGCCTAAAATTCTTATTTTTAAAATTATGAGGGCCATAGACTATTGGTGTCATTAACATCGTTCTCGATGAAGTTAAAGTTCCCTATGGTCGTTTAATTAACAATCAAAGGCCACAAATGGGCTTCCTATGTGAAGTCCAGAGCCAGGAAGGCTAGCGAAAGGCCTGGGCGTGACTAGGCCGCAATTATGACCCAAATTATACTCGAAGAAGCTGTTAAGCTTGGGCCCAGGAATGAGCCCAATTTCAAAACCCCAACAGGTCTGAGTGTAGAACTCAGCATTGAGTCCCTGCAGGCCAAAACCCAGCGATATTCAACAACATGTTTGATCTAGTTTTTCTTAGCAAGCAATGACAATGGAATTCTCATTAACGAACAACATGTTCGATTTAGTTTTTAACTTGTATCACTATGAGTAATGCATTTTGACCTTATCCTACTATAGAAATTTTTTACATATCTAAACAATTCAAAAATTCATTCTCAACCCAATGCATGCACCTAATTACCTTAAGTACCCAGAGACTTATGCCAATCAGACCATTATTTATAAAGTTTTATTCCCACAAAGCAGGCAGTCACCCCCTTTAATCGAATGCACTCTGATTTCAGACAAAACTAAATGATAAGCTAAAACTCAACAGAGTCTAACCACATGCTTGAACATATTCATAACAAACAGTGAATGGCTTAAATCACAGTCCCTATATACAAGATCCAAATATCCTGAACTACTTACATACAATCAAACCATCAGACCATGTGTTTCATCACAAACGAAAGGCAACATGAGTTTTCTAAGGAATAACATACTAGTGTTATATTAAAATGGACAGATCAGGCTAAATGTCATTACAATATACCACTAAACTCCAGAAATTCCAAGTAAACAGCTGATATTGATGATTAAAAGGAAAACAGTATTCATTCATGAGGATCTTCATGTAATTATAGCTCTCATACTTGCATTTCATCTCCTATAGAATCAGGGAATACCTGGAATTAAACAAAATAAGAAAAAGGGAGAATCAGCAGTAGACAGCAGCATGTTCCAGTAATAGAAACAGACTAACAAAGCATGTTCAAAACCCAGAAATGAAGTACTGCAACCCAGAAACCAGTCTCAAACACCCAATTAAACCAGCTGACCTTAGAACCAACCTTAATGACTAAGTTTCAAGCCATTTCTAAGCTCAAACAATCAGGAAAATCGATTCAGGAAGAAGAGGATTTCATATTATAAAGCTCAAACCCAATGAAACAGTATTTTCTACAGAAGTTTCAGCTGTTTTTGTTTTCCAGAATTTTTATTCTCTTTCAAGTCTCTTGGGTCTGTATTTTAGCTCTTGAATCCCTGCCTTGAAAGGCAAGGTAGAGATGCCTTTATAAGCAAGGCATTAGGGCAAGCCTCAAGAGTTTATTTTTGCCCTTTGGTCCCTTTTTAATTTTCATTTTAGCTTAACACCCCTAGTTCAAATTCAGATTTTGCCAAGTAGTCCCCCCAGCTTCCTAGAAGCTTCCCAGACAGTTACAAGTAGATTCCCTCACTAAGACTGCCCAAACTAACCCCCATACCCCTGCTATATACCTTAAACCCCAAATGAGACATGAGTCAAATTAACCCACGGCTGAATCAAGTGAACGGGCTGCCCTTCCTTTATAGATGGGTCAGACCCAAAGCCCAAATAGTTAAATGAACCCAACTAAATTGGTAACAATAAAAATAACACACAAACGATTTCTTAAAACTGAACTGGTTGATTGATTAACCTGTACAAACCAACAAGGAATTAACTAACCTAATGAATAGACCAGAATAAACTAATTAAACTAGACTAATGAGACCAACATAAACGGGAGAAAATCAGAGGCTTGACTATAACCCAACAAATCAAGAACACACATATTTTTAAAGGGACTTGAAAGAAAAATAGAGGGAATAGAAAACAACTCAAAACATCAGAAGATAAGTCAAATATTTAAACAGAGGAAAGGAGAAGAAAAGAATAAGGACGGAAAGGTGAAATAAAAACACAATAGGTCATGCTGAGGGATAGAAACTCACCAATCGGACTCGAAATTGGGCCGACACAAAGAACTAGGCCAAACTTATGTCCATCCTTTGTTCTTTGTCAAGAACAACTGAGTGACATCTGTTTCGCCTAGTCCGAACCTCAAAGCTTTATAGAACAGCACCTCCCGAACATGCATGCTACCAGGATTGACAGAAAAACTGATTTTGAACTTTTGGGGTTGACCTCAGATTTAAGATTCGCAGCTCCGGGCAGATTCGAAGGAAATTGGTCCGGAATTTAGAAAGAGGGGAGTGAGGGGGTCATGGGGTGTTGTTTTGGTGGCGTTTGGAGGTGGCGCCGCCACCGGACGGTGGTGGATTTAGGGGCGGCTCAGCTAGGGTTAGGTTTGGGTTCTCTGATAGGGGGTATTGGAACGATGAAGTGAGGGGGGGGGGGTAGGGCATTAGGACATATATATATTCCCAAAGTTTTAGTTCCGAGCCGTTCGATCAAGTGGAGATCAACTGCTCAGATCAATACCGATCGAAACGACGTCGTTTCGTTTGAGAGGAAATCCGAACCGGGTTAGGCGCGGGTTGGGATGGGTACTGGGTGGTTATGTTTGGGCTGGGGAAATATGGGTTGATTTTGGCCCAGATTTAAACCCTCTTATTTCCTTCCTTTTTTCCAATTCATTTTCTTTAAAAAAAAACAATATTTTCCTTCTTTCAAAAATTAAAACTAAAACCTAAATTAAATCCTAAACCAAATTATCCTACCATATTAAATTAATTAACCCTAATAATTGCTACTACAAATAATTAAAAACCAATTAAAGGAAAAAGACTACCAAAATTCAAAAATTAAAATTAAAAGTGCAATATTTTTGTGATTTTTCCTATTTTTATAAAATAATTTATAAAATTAAATCCTAAATGCAATATATTTTTGTAATTTTCATTAATTAAATAAAATAAAAATGCACAGACAAATGCAAATAATTATCAGAAAATGCCACGAAAATTTCCAAAATTGCAAATACTGAAAGAAATTGTTTTATTTTGAATTTATGGGAGTAATTCATATAGGGCAAAAATCACGGGCTCATAGGTGGCTTGCCTAGCTTCTACGAGTAGGCTCCATCACGACCCCCGAGGGTGGAAAATCCGGTTCGTGACAGGATATGATCCTAAGTTTTTGTTTTCATTTTTCATCTCCATGTATACACGGACACCCATATCGTTCCTAATTTCCATTGGAGGACAATTCTCGTTGACAATGTATTTGATTTCTATAATTTTTTCGGATGTATCGATCATTAATTGTTGTGCTATTGTGGAAATCAATATACTATAACTCGCATCATCATCGACTACAATGCCATCGACCTGAAATTCTCTAAATCTCCCATAGCTATCCCAACTCTCATTCAATTGAAGCATAATTAGTATTTTGGACATAATTTGAGTTTGTTGTAGAAGAATTGTAGAAGATTTAGGAGTTTTTGATTTGTGAAATCAGAAAAAAGGTTAAACAGAGCCTATCGCAAAAACAGAGTATGGAAATTTTGAAACGAAACCGATGATAATTATGAATGTGCGTGATTTGCGTTGTGGAAGATCTGGAAGAATATTAAATTCCCCAATTTTAGTGCGCCTAATTAAGGAATCCTACAACTACAATTATTCCTTATTTAATGCATTGTATATATTTTGTAGAAATACTATTAGCATGAAGGGTAATATGCAAACTATGAACATATTTGGTAATATAGTTTCCTATATGCTATAGGAACGAAAATTTCCCTAAAAACTTCTCATTAATGGTAGAACTGTAAGTTTAAGCAAAATTGTTACCAAATTTAGAAAGGGGTCATTCTTTTTGGAACGGACCAAAAAGGAGATAGGTTCACATAAACTGGAACAGAGGGAGTATTAGATAGGATACAATTACATAGCGTATTACTATATTATATCTAACTAAAGTAAATTGATTGAACATATATGCATCGTCATCATCATCATCATCATCATCATCATCATCATCATCATCATCATCATCATCATCATCATCATCATTATTATTATTATTATTATTATTATTACTACTACTATAAAAGTACATACGTTCAATGCAAAATATCGATGAACTGAATATTTACGTGCAATTATTAACATGCAACACATATTTACAGTAACTAGTAGACATATATATACAAATATGTTTTGATATATATAGTTTGCTGACTACTATTATTTTTGAGAATAACTAAAAATATACATTTCTAAAAAATATTCCACATCCAAGAAGAAAATATAAAAAGCCCATCCGACTCTTTGGGTATCTTCTATCCTGATCATAAAACCCTTTTGGGTAATAGAGAAGCAGTAAAAGTACTACTGCCGTGTAGTTTCTTCCTCTCCAAGAAACTACAATCTCTCTTCCTTTTAATTAGTACTCATCCCTATCAAACTCATTAGAAAAAGAAAAAAAATTCAGAAAAAGGGAAAAAAATCAGAAAAGAAAAAGCTTTCGACTAATTCAGAAATGGTGGAACTAGAAAGAGAAGACATTGCTGCTGCTTTACTTCTTTCTTGGTTGAAATACACTGCTGTTAGTGAGCAAGATGTCCAAAATCTGGCCACCATTTTTTATGAGCAAAGAGTCCAGGAAATTGCAAAAATCAAAAAGAAAAATTTCAAAGCCAATCCCAAAAAAGATTCGAATTTCACCCTCTACATTGACAAATTTACCAAAATTACCCCCAGTTCAGAATTTGAGAGGAATAATTGGTACTATATGTAGTGATCCATTTGAGAAGCAATTGACAAAATCTGATGTTGATGAGCATCAGGGGAGGCTATTATTAAACAATGAAGATGTGAGGAGTAAATTGTTACCATTATTAAATGGTAAAAATGGTGAAAATCTGGCTCATGGTGTAAAAGTTACAACTTTTGATCAATTGTGCAATTCTTATAAGATGAATTTCAAGACTTGGGGAAATTACAGAAGTTATGTTCTTTTAGGAAGTTGGAGACAGTTTGTTAAAGATCATAAGTTGAAGGAAAATGATCATGTTACTGTTTGGATGTTTAGACATAATCAAACTAATAGCCTTTGCTTTGCTATAACTTGGAAAAGAAATTTTAGCAAAGATAGGTAGAGGGGCGGGCCCATTATCCTAAGGTGGGGGACCATTATCCCGAGTTTCGAAGGCTTTTTCGATCCTGAGGTTGACTCCAGATGAATTTCTCGGTCATGTTGAAGTAACTATATAGTAGTATTAGTCTAACAATTGATTAGTCATTAGAGTATTTTAATTTATTAGTTAGTGATTATCTAGAAGGTGGAAGTAATAGTATTATGTTTTTCTGTAGGGGAAGTTCAAATTTTGTTTGGTCCTTTTATGAACAGAAAGGACACATGAATTTTCCCAGTAAATATATATAAGAATAGTTTCTAATATTTATATAAAAGCTCTTAGTTTTGAAACTGTATAAAAGTGAGTTTCAAATTTACAATGCAAGTTTAATTGCAGTTACAATTATCATCTGGTACTCAAGTTGAGAGCTTTCTTCTTTGGAAAGGGCCACATTTGCTCATTACTCTTCCAAATTGAGCTCCATTCTGAGGTTAATTTTAAAGCATTGAAGGGAAGTCTTGGCGTAACTCGTAAAGTTGTTGCCATATGATCAAGAGGTTATGGGTTCGAACCAATGCAGGGTAAGGCTGCATATAATAGACCTTGTGGTCCGGCCCTTCCCCAGAGTTAATTTTAAAGCATTGAAGGGGAGCCTTGACGTAACCGGTAAAGTTGCCTCCATGTGACCAGGAGGTCACGATTTCAAGTTGTGGAAATAGCCACTTGCAGAAATGCAAGGAATGACTACATACAATGAACCCTTATGGTCTAGTCCTTCCCGAACCTCGCACATAGCGAGAGCTCGATGCATGTAAATTTGGACATCTTTTCTTTAAAAAATTGCACATGAAAATCTACCCATTTCACCCTAGGAATCCCTAAGTGACGACGTCAAATATGAGACGATCTGCTAACGACAAGAATATAAGTGAACCAAAAGTGCAACAAAAGGCAAAATTGAACCTATTATAGCAACTTCCCATTTTTTCCAGATTACCAATCAAGCTGATTACAAATGATTTCCTTTAATCGCCTTTACACCATTTGTATTTTGTGCATAGAACTTTTATTTACTATTGAACAAAAACTAAACTTGACCTGTTTATTCATGGCTTCCTCCACTCTTGAATTCTGATTCATGCCCAACTACAAGGAAATCAGATATGGCTTTTATACTGACACTCTTCATATTAGAACAAAATAATTGACCACAATACAATAGTGGAACTTGCAACTGGCAACTGATTGATCCTCAGTACCTATGGTCCAACTAGAAGAAAAGAGTCAAATGAACAATTGAAATTAGGGATTGTACATATTGGAAATAGAGAACTACTAAGTCCTCACTTTGCTAAGTTTTTCTGAACTGATTTCCTAGTTTGCAAAGTTTTCCAGTAAGAAAAGGCAGCAAATTTATTACAAAAAGTAGGTAGATATACGAGTTCATGCTTCTATTCTTTTTATGTTGGTGAAGCAATAACTTCTGTAATTTTATCCACAAAATGCACAATTTTAGGCTCTTTTTCATGGTAGTCCCTTTGTATCGATTCGGTCAAAGGCAAGGAAGTAATTTCGATGAAGCATCAATGTCCTCGAGATGTTCCGTATATGCCTACTCTTTCCTCCAAAAACAGCTTACTCCAATTCCTTGAGAAAATCTACATTGTCAACAAAAACCTGCATGTTTTCCAAAGATGTTATAGACTCACGTATTCAACAACAGTAGAACTTACGACTAGTGAACTAGGGGGAAAAACACATAGTTGTAATGTTAAGAGTATTACCGATTTCCAACCATCAGGATCTAGGCATGCTACAATTTTGGTGCTGATACCAGGTAGAGGTCCTGGTTCCCTCGTAACTTTTCCGCCACACAGTCTTATAGCTTCTGCTGTCTTGTACACATCATCTGTGCCTATAGCTATCTGTTGGCAGAAGTGTAAGTCAGTGAACTTTGGATGGAATGAGTAAGGAATCAAGCTAAATGTCTCGTATACGAAACACAGTAGTTCTTTTTCTTTGTTTCTTTCTGTTTTCATTGATAACAGAAAATATTTGCTCTGAAGGGACGCAAGCTTGGTTGATTCTTGAGTGTACTTTGGTAATAGTATGAAAGATCTAATGACCGTAACTATTTTTTCACGTAAGCCGTTGCAAGCAAATGGTTTTGAAAGGCTTTGGCCATTTTTGGTTATAGGAATTTAACTGGTTCAGATAGTGTGCTACCAATATAACATATGACATGTAAAATAAAGGTGCTACTATTCTATGGAGTGCTACCTGTGCATATGCATTTCCCTTGTCATATTCAGTGACACCATAATTATATGTCAACTCCATCACAGCACTCGTATCTTCTGGACCATATCCCAGCATTGCTATTGTATACTGCAAATTTCAAACAGCTTTATGTAAGACTATTTTATTCAATAATAAACAAAGAAGTTTCCATCGGCTGTCTTCTATATGCATGTTTATTTAGTTTGTTAGAAGTTGCTTCGGATCAAGCTACAAACTTGGTATGTCATGAAATTTGTTGTACGGCTGGTAACAATAAGGCAGTAGCAGTTAGCAACTATCTTTCCTTTCTACAAACACTAGTTAGTAGTTGTTGTTTCAGCTGCTAACCTATTAGAAGTTGCAAATCAACATTTTAACAACTGCAAGGGTAACGGATATGACGATATCACCACAGCGTATTCATGAAACTCAAATCAGATATAAAGCAGCATATTCAGTACTGGCAAAAAATAACATCTATTCCAACATTCCAAAAGCTTGACAGATTCAGAATAGAAAGGTGAAGATCACTAATCTTCAGCCTCATTCTTGGTCACTAATTTATGTTTTCTCACTGAACAAAAGTCACAAGATCAGAACCTTGACATAAAACACTAATATGCCCTCAAGTCCATTTTATATGACGCGGTTTAAGATGTTAATTTGACTTATAATTATATTAGGGACGGTGGAAGAAAAATCTTCAAGCAATGGTTGAATTATTAGTTTGAGAGATAAATGTCACTCAAGTTTACAATTTTAGTAGTTTAATGAAAGTTGTGAAAGTTGTAGAGAAATCGAGTGGTGTCAAACATCGTATAACGTCTCAAAATGAAATGACTGTTATATAAATTGAGATAAAGTGCTCAAAAGAAAAATTATTTTGACTCTTAAAATAGTAAATAAGTCAACTACTTCCATTTTTTAATTTTTTGCATGAAAGTATAACAAAATAAATTCGTCCCTAGTCTCTACAATATAAAAGGTTACATCACAAAAAAGAATATTGAATATAAGAAGTCAGTCAATAGGTAATGATATCAGATCGTGATACAGCCATTGAATTCCTGAAACTTGTCGAAAGGTACAAAAATTTAACATTGCTCTCATCATCAGCGGAACTGTATCAAACCATTTAGGATGTCGGAAAAAAAGAAACTGTCTCTCATAGAATGTGATGCAGGAGCATGAAAGAAAGCAGAGTGCTCATCAACACTTACAAAAGCGGCATAGCAAGGCAGTCAAATTGAAGTACTACTACGAGTAGACTTTGAACCATGCACATTAAAGAATAGCATAAATAGCAGTTTGCACAAACAATTGGCCTAATTGAAGTACTGCTATAAGTAAGTCACAGAAGCCTACATTTTTTTTGCAGGGGGGGGGTCATTTTCATTCTGTCCAGCCACATCTGTAACTACATTTCATAGAACAAAAGGGGAAAAATTTCATCTTTGCTTGAATTGTTTCTTAAGAGAACGCTTGCTTGGGAAAACACCAAAATGTATGGAAATGCATCAGAGAGTAAACCTATCTCCACCGTGCAATATAATTACATATGCATCCCACTAACTTATCTTCTTACTAATATTCCAGGCAAGAGGTATTTAAGCTGCATACACTAGGTCAAACATCCATGATGATTTCATTTGTTATGCCGACTGTTTAAGAAAATCTGCCAACTTACCTTGTATTCCGGGTTGTCACGTGTGCGGAGAAGCTTCATACCATAAGCCTGAAGATAAAATTATGGAAAGTAAGGATTTCCGGCTAATTCAGCCAATAAGAGCACAAGACTAGCAGAAAGTACAATAACAACAATACTTATGAAGTCGTAGTAATCTTACCTTCTCATAAAAATTTATGGCGCGGTCAAGATCTCCGACTCGAAGCATTACTTGGCATAGGGGCTCGGGTGTTGGACCCCTCTCTAAAAGTTCAAACTTGTAACCATCAGGATCTTCAATAAATGCAATAACTGTCTTCCCTCCTTTAACGGGACCTGGTTCCCTGCTTACTTTCCCTCCCTTAGCCTTTACGAGTTCCACTGTCTTTGAAACCTATTGCACAACCCACAACCAGGTAAGTATATAACAGGGTTATGCAAATAATACACCGCAATTTAGCGACCAACGACAAAATGCAGTAACAGTTAAGAAAAGAAAGGGCCTTTCGAGATATACAAAATTATACGTTCTATGTAAAGTTCCTTTCACTCTCTATTTATAAAGACACTTACATCCTCTACAGCAATTCCGAAATGGCCAAACCCAGATCCGATATCATACTTGTCAACTCCATAATCTGACGGTGTCATAAGATGAAAACATTAGATTCTGACAATGTAGAGCTTGTAAAAGAGAAACTTAATTGCAGCCGTAAACATTTGAGTTGTGTGCAGAAAGAAAAGGAAATGGCATACTGATTCGGATAGCAGAGCAACTTACTGTACGTGAGTTCAATCACAAAATGAGAGTCCTCTGGTCCATATCCTAGAAATGCATTTGTGTATCTTTCCTCGGGGATGTCACGCTTTCTCAATAATTTCATCCCTAGGCACTCCGTATAGAATCTGAACACAATTATGGAAGGTTAGAAGAGGGAGTAACAGAGAATAAGATCATGACATTTGAACAGAATAAGATTAGCAAAATATGGAGTGTCAAGATATTTGTACTTTATTGTCTTTTCAAGGTCCCCAACACGGTAAACTACATGGAGCATTCTTCTTTTGTCCTGTTTGACCCACTCTAGGACATTTTCTTGGGTAGTAGTGGTGCTTGCTTGCGCCATATTTCCCGCAGCGCTGACCAACAAACTGCCCCCTTTTTCTCTTAACAGATTAGAAGCTTTAAGGCCAAAAGATTGCAACTGTGGAACTGCTGCAGAACCATCAATAATACCAAGTAAGCAATTCTCTTACCAACTGATGCACACACTAAAATCCTGGGATACAGTAAAGTCTGAAGGTCAACAGACACAAGCAACAATTTCCACCAATAGCATACAAATCGACCACATTCACCGCCGTGTTGGTGAACTATGTTGCCAGGACTCTCCAAAATATTGCCACATGTATCAAATCCTCCAAAAATGCACTACTTTTAGAGGATCCGAAACGCACCCTGCGACATATTTGGAGAGTCCGAGCAACATAGTTGGTGAGCAAATCATAATAGAAAATTGGCGCAAACTATTTGATCATCACTGTTTCAAATTATTGTAAGTTATATCCTTCTTATCCCCCTGAAGACAAAACTCACACTACTCTCAGTGCAAAATACAATTGTAGAGAAAGAGTAAGAGAAGACATCTTAAAACAGAAATACTCCAGCACCAACCTTTTTAATTTACTGCAGCACATGTTTCCATGTTAGACATCATCTACGGGTGGTGATCTTATGGTTAAATGTGCGGTAGTGGCTTTATTAATGCATAGAGAAGCAATCACCCTAACTAACTAAATAACTGCCAAGTTAAGCGAATTGAGGTATATAGAATGATGATAGAAGCGATGATGAAAATTATGCTGTCTGAAACCAGAAAACTTTTAAATGAAAACAACAACAAAGCGAGGAATCCCTTCCACTGAGACTCTAACCCCAGAAAATGGAGCTCTTTTATTAATATAAGAACCAGAGATGAAAGATGTGACTCTTAAATACTAGATCCAAGCCAATGGGAAATAGAAATGTAGTGAACCGCATTAGCTATACATTTTAAAGCATACGACTGGCATAAACGATATAACTACAAGTTTTTATATTTTCTAAAGTAGACTGCATAAAAACGACATTAGCGCTCTAATTTTCTATGAAAATAATAAAATCTTTGCTTCTAGACCAATGAAACTAATAGTAAAGAAGAAGAAAATTCAGCACAAAAGACAGAGATAAACTACTATTTTACGTCAATCAAAGAACATTAACTATCCATATAACAATTTCTTAAGAGTAAATTTGGCCCCTTCAAGAAAGGTTTTCTTACTATCAGAGATACAGACAAGTTCCATCACAGACTAGAGTAGACACATCAGTTATATGCCAAAATCACATTTCCACGTTCCACATACGAACATATAATTTTTTCAAGAGACGATGTTATCAAAGAAAGAAACTTCTACATTAGTAGCATTACAACATTTTCTTTAACCTCCATCCTGCGGTAGCCGAACTAGATACAGCAAAGGGGGTTCAACTGAATCACTTTCGCCGGAAAATTATACTACGCAAATAGGACAAAAATGATTTTTTTTAGTTAAACATACACTGGTGAATCCACTTAACATAAGAAAAGATCCCAAACTATGACATTCTAGTTTTTTTTTTTTTTTTGAATCCCTTGTATAAATTCCTGGCTCCGCTACTGCCACCCCGGCAGCAAACAATACTTCCTTGTGCATTATTTGTAAATAAGCATATTGCACAAAGAAAAGACCCTTAAAACCATAACTGCATACTGGTAACTCGGTGCACATTCTATACTACAAAAAATACGAAATGGATACACACAAAATTGATCATAAATTGAGAAAAATAAATTAAACCAAACAAACAAGGATTCAATATGAGCAATTAAAAAAAGAATTTAAAGTGGGTACATAAGAAATTGGCCATATACAACAAACCAGTGAAATCTGGACAAAAAAAACTGAATTTTATATACACTGACAGTGTAATATTATTTTACACCAGTCTGAATTTTAACTGTGATAACAGGTTAATTACCATTTTTTAACATATTACCAATTTACTACTAATATTTATCAAGATATTTACATAATAAGTTGACCTGATTGTTTAAACTCAGAAATAAAAAGAAATTTAATAGTATTAAGGGCTGATCGAAAAAAGAAAAACAAAAAGATAGAGAATTTACCGCTACCCAGATGAAAAGAACTGAACTTTCGTTGAGAATTATGAGAAAGAAGCGAAACACAGAATCTTGAGGACCCAGAAAATTTATGAAGAGATGAAAGTGAAGGCCTAATTGAAGAGGCCATTGGTATTATCCTCACCATTTTTATTTAATTTTTTAATGTCAAGCTGCTTTTTTTGCAGCTATTTATGAGACAAATGGCAAAGGCTGAAAATGGGAAAGAGGAAAATGAAGATTTGATTTATGTGGGAGTGAAGTGTGGAGCTAAACTAAAGAGAGAGAATATACAAAAAACAAAGCGTTTGATTAATTTGATGATGAGTAAGGTTGTATGATTGCGATGGAGAAGAGACACGAGACTTCACCTCTTCTTGGGCTTTTGATTTCAAGAATAAAATAGGAATCTTTACGTAAATAGCCGGTCATATTTATTGTTTAATTTTTTAGTAAATATACATAGATTATACATTGATCATATATAACTATACACATATAATACATAAATTATACATATATTATATCTCTACCGGCTATTTTTAGTTTAAGTGGTTAAGCGAGCGGCTATGTGGATTAATTTTTTAGTATTAGATTTAACTAAATAGCCGCCCACCTAATCACTCAAACTAAAAGTAACATGTGAATATATAATTTATTATGTATAATTCGTGCATCACATGTGTATAAATGTATGTAATCATTGAGTAATTTATATATACCGACTAAAAATGTAAACAGTAAAGCTAGCCGGCTATTTGTGTTAAAAGAGAGAGATGGGCTATCATGACCCGAATAGCACAAAAGAAGTATTGGCCCGCTCAAATTAAAAATAGCTGGCGATTGCATAATATGCATATATTATTGTATGTAATACATATGATCGTGTATAATCTATGTATACTGACTAGAAAAAATAAGCAGTAAATATTATTGGCTATTTGTGTAAAGATCCCCTATCATAAATCATGAATTTTTGGTTGGCTTAACTATTTAACCAAGATGTACAACTCTCTAAAGCATGTGTAATTGAGAGGTTCGAAATATCAATGTTTTGTTATAGTCAAGTGAAGATTATCGAATAAGTTTCAAACCTGTTTACTTTACACTTATTGAGATTGAGAGTCAAAGAACTACTGAAAACTTCGAAACGAGGTGTCTTGCAGGATTAAGCCTACATAAGGAAAAATGAGTTTGGACAGAGCAAGAATCAAGGAGACTTGATCATTTGATGGAAATATATAAAAAGGAGATTTGATTTTTATACACAGCAAATATTATTTACTTATATGACTATTGAATTTTGTATGATCATTTTTTTCTATTTAACCGAGTGAATATTAAAGATCATTTCCTAAAAATAGGACTAACAATGGAAGAGTACTAATAAATGAACCGTGGACCTATTTGTTTTACAAATTCAACCTAACTTAAACTGGTCATTTCGTTGTTAATTTAAGATAGGATTAGCTACTACTCTTTCAAAAATGGGATAAACATATGATACACGTCATAATACATGCAAGAAAAATAAAATAAAAAAAAGAGACAAGTCTCCACCTAGCTAACTAGCTAAGGAAGCCAAGTGCCCCTAACATATTTACTCGCTATACTCATGAATTGACACCTCGTCCGCCTAGATCGTCATAGGACTCATTGTGTCACACCCAAAATTTACATGTTGTGATGGTGGCTATCTTAATATTAGGTAAACCGATAACCTCAATAAAACACCGTAATCTTTTAAGTTTGAAAATATAATATTTAAAGTCAACATGAAAATCTCACAAATACTGATATAAAACACTCCAAAAAATTTCGGTGTCACTGAGTACATTAGCATCTAAATTAACATAGTCTGGCTGATAAACCACTGTTTGAAAAAATAGAACAGTACAAACAACTGAAAGAAAAGATAGTTAAGGTGTGCGAACACCAAACATCTACCTCGATGTTTACCTTGAAAATGGTAATTACAATTGAATTTGATTTTGTGGTTCTAAAAATACGTGTTTAATGCTAGCTGTTAAGCGATAGATGCTAAGTGTGAGTTAGGAAAGTGAGATAAGAGCTTGAAGACAATATGTTATGCAAACCGAATGGCCGTGAATCGGGGTCTCGAGCTAGCCTACGCTGGGCCTCGAGGTCGATCTAAAGTGCTAGGCTGGGGATGGTCGAGTTGTGCCTCGAGCCTTTTGGGGACGGGCCACGGAGTTTCATAATGATCGTAAAATCGGACTCTTCAATTTTAGTCGTATACATATAGTCTCCACGTTTCTTAGAGTGAAAATGATAAGAAACGGTCTTGAACTCTTGCCGCTTCGACACTTCTATCATGACGTCAGTTATGCTATATCAAGCGACTGATGTGACAAAAGCATATCTAAAGGTCACGTCCATACAACCCTTGAAAAGTCTTTGAATTGATTACCCCGGTTGGCTATCTTTTGGCCCGCTCCAACGTACATGATGGCCTCTATAAATACTTTTTCCTTCACCCCTTGTTTTCCACTATATTATCAAGCCTTCAAAAAAGTTCTTCTTACTTCTCTCTTGTGTCCTTTCTCTGATCACAATCTCTTCTTTCCTCTGAAATCTTTTAACAAGAATGGCGAAGAATTTCACCTATGTCCCTCAGAAAGATGTGCCTTCCCTTTCTTCACGCTCGTCTAAGGGCAAGGCAACAGTACCCCCTCATCTTGAGGAATGCATCCCAGGACCCTGCAAAACGACCTTCGATTTCAAGGTCGACAAGCCTTCTTCGAAGCCGGAAGGATGTGAACCCATGTCCCGATATATTAGTTTAGTAGTAGACGCCGAGAAGGTAAAGATTGACTGCCGCTGGGAGGACGTGGTGCTGGTGGAGATTCCTTCCCGGGGGGAGGACATACATACAAGGCCAGCTTCCTTAGTATGTATACATATCCTTTACTCTTGGCCTGGTGGATCCGTCCTCACCTTCAATAGACCCCGTGATCCTCGACTTCTGCGAAAGATATCGAGTGACTCTCGACCAGATTTATTCATCATTTTGGCGTATTATTTACATGATCAGATATTTTGCGAATATGATTAAGGGGATGCCCTTCACCCTCCTCCACCCGATCAGAATGTACAGTCCCTGACTCTTTCATGGGGGCTAATTAAGCTCTAATGTCGGGCCTCGAAAGCCTTTTTTTCTTGTACTGACGAGTTTAGGAACAGAGAGTGGACGAGCTGTTTTGTACGAGTTAGGACCTCGGACCTGATTCTAGTGGAGAAGATGTCGTTCCCTGAAAGGTGGAACACGAAACGTAAGTGGGTACGCTAATTAAGTATTCTCTTTTCTTTTTGGATCAATCTCCCCATGAACTGACTTCCTCCGCTGATACAGCTGCCGTGATGTACCCTAGCGCGGTTAAGGATCTATCGGGCTAGGTTAGCCAGCTAGATTCGACTTGCCCCTATGTTGATAGCGTGTGGCGTGATCTGTCTAGGTCTCGATGGTAGGCCAAGGACCACTGTAAGCCTTCACTTCTGTTGTAATTGAATATCTCAAAAGAACTATCACTGATTGCGCCCTTATTCCCTGTGTTTACATTTTGCATTTTCGGAGGTCTGGGTGAGGCCTCCATGATGAGAGACACATCGCCTGGGGAAGTAGATACCCCGAAACCTGACAAAGAGAAGAAAAGCGAAAGAAATCATCGACTGAGTCTTCGAAATCCAAGAAGGCCAAAGTGGAAGAACCTAAGGTTGATTCAGCAGCCTTAACTCCTGAACTATCGGGGAGTCCCCGAGCTGAAGGCGAGGAGAAAGATGATTCCTCGGTAGCACCCGAGGGAGGAGAAAACCTAACCGTCGCATATGTTGCTGAGCTGGTGGCTTCTAAATCGGAACTCGATGTTGTTGTTGTCCTACTTTGGGCTGAAGAGGCCTTCGAGGGTGTATCGGGTAATATCCCCGGGCTAGTTGACGGTCAAAATATTCCTCGAGCTGAGGTGCATTCGATAGGCAGTCCGGAGGAACCTAGTTCTGAAGCTCTCCAGAAACAAGAGACAGCCCCGATTGATCCAGTTTGGGTTATTGAAGTGAGCAATTCCCCTCCAAGACCGACTTTTCCTCCGAGGGACATACAGGATGCCCAAAATAAAGAGTCTTTCGATGTGGGAGCGCCCGCCGGAGATAAAGATGCATTTGAAAGGCTTTTTGCTGCGCCCGAGGAAAACCCTGAACTTGATGCCTCGCTTATTTTCAGTGAGATCGACAGGCTCTGTGAGCAGGTAATTTTTTGTGAATTCTGCTCGGCGCCCTGATCTTCGGCTTCCTAACTTTGTTTCTTTCATGGTTACAGGCCAAGGTGCTTTATAATCAGACCTTTGCCAGGTTTCAAGCCGAGTTGACTCGCTACGAGAGTGAGCGCAGGAAACTCACCTTGGAAGCTAACGAGCTTAGAGCTCTTTTTACCAAGAAGGATGAGGAATTCCGTGGCCTTCGAGATTGTATAGAGGCGGCGTCCCGAGAGAAGACTCACCTCACCGAGCAGGTTATATAGTTTTTGTTTGCTTTTGTTTAAATGCTTACCCGACTTTAGTGTTTTAACACCTTCGGGCTGATCTTTACAGCTTGAGAAGAAAGATGTCCTGATGAGGGAGGAGCTCCAAGCCAGAGACTCTGAGATTCTCGAACTCAAATGGCACGTGAGTGAGAAAGCCGTTGAGAGAGATACCCTCCAGGGGAAGGTGGTCTCAGTTGATCATCAACTTCATGATGCGAGGGCGAAGAGTAATAAGTATAAAGATCTTCACACTGAGTTGGTTGCCGCACTATCTAGGGTCAAGGCTGAAGCCG
Source organism: Nicotiana sylvestris (assembly GCF_000393655.2). NCBI lineage: Eukaryota > Viridiplantae > Streptophyta > Magnoliopsida > Solanales > Solanaceae > Nicotiana > Nicotiana sylvestris. The sequence continues at coordinate 8,448,649 of NC_091062.1, forward strand.
AGACGCTCGTATCCTTATACAAAGAGGATGTTGCTACTGCAAATGCTCGGGCCAGGAATGTCCGAGGAGGTCGAGCTATAATTGACCCAAACGTGGAGCATGTACGGTTAGAATCTCGTAGGCAGGCTCTCGAGGATATACATGCATGGGGTATCGATTTATATGCTGATATCGAGAGAGTGAAGACCCTAGAAGAGGAGGTTGCGACCCTACTTACTTCTGAAGGTGATTCGAGCAGTAGCTCAGAAGATGATGAAGATGAAGGCGAAATCCTCGAAGGGGAAGAGGACGTTGAAGACCCGAGGGCCGCGGCCAGAGCTGTTGAAGGAATAACCTTCGAGGGAGCCATCGAAGGCACAACCCCGGTGGTAGATTAGGGTTTTATATGCTCTCTTCCCTTGTAAGGGCTTTAGGCATAGGCCTGATAAATGCACCTTTGTGGACTTTCAATATATATGTAAAATGCCTTTCATTTTTCATTATTTCTCATTTTTCCTTTTCTTTTTAGGAATAAACTGTGATGCTTGTTGACAATTGGTCCGAAATTGTGGACCTCAAATTAAACCCTTAAGTTCTTGCTATTGCCGAACGATATGTAACAGTCAAAAGTTGACTGTTTGGGGTTTAGTCCCTGAGTCAAGTTTCGATTTGAGTCATCGACCTTTAGTTTTGAAAGTCGGCTCTGAGGCTTAGGCTCTTACGTATTGGGTCGGTACGACCTCTAATATAGGTTGGTGCTTAGGCTCTTACGCGTTGGGTAGTTACGACCTCTAATATAGGCTGGAGCTTAGCTCTTATGCGTTGGGTTGGCACGACCTCTAATATAGGCTTTATTTTTCCCTCGTTAAAGACTTTTTGAAGTTTTTGTGTTCACCTGACTCTTCGACAGTTCGATAAGAACCTCGATTGTGAGTCAAAATGATAAATCAACACCTCGGGAGGTTTTGCTCGATGACTGAATTGTTTCAATGCATTTTCATTGTTTGGAGTTGACACGATCGAAGCTCTTTTACTTATGCCAAGGGTAGCCTGATTAACCAGTTATTTTCGAAGTAATTGAAGGCCTGTGATTTTATGGCGACGGTCGGGCGTCCCCGAGTTGTGTTCCGAAGCCTTGTGACCGTAGTCATTGTATTTGGTCGTAGACTTTTAGTCCCTGAGTGAGGTATCCTCGGTGTCTATATCGAGGGTATGCCTTTTTAGGGGTCTTACAAGTTCAAATATATAGCCTTGACTTTAAGATCAAGATTATGCCTTTTGTAAGGTCTTATAAATTTGAACATGCCTTACCTGAGGTCTTACAGATAGGTTACTTTGCACAAGTACAATTAATACCTTGCTTGAGGTCTTACAGATTTGATATTTCCTAATGGAGGTCTTATGATCTCGAGGTTGCCTTATGGAGGTCTTACACTATCGATAATGCTTCATGGAGGTCTTACATTTTCTAGCATTGCCACATGGAGGGCTTTCGGGATCGAGGTCGCCCACTTGGGGTCATATGGCCTTGAGTTTTTGATAGCTTGATGGGGTGACAGCCGGCGACAGTCCCCGATACATCAAAAGTTTTTGGCTCAGGAGCCGTTCCTTGTAAACTTGATATTGCCTCATCGAGGGCTTATGAGCCCGAGGTTTCCGAGTGTTCGGGAAATTTCTGGCCCTAGAGCCGTTTCTTGTAAAAATAGCAAACTTTTTTTGAAGAGCAAAGTGTTTTGATGGAAAAATTATTCCTTGATTACTTGGCATAAGTATACATAGTTTTCGCCATCAAGGGTTCGATTATTCTATGCGGACACGGTTCATTTGACTGTTTGGCCCAATACATCATCTTCCTATCGAGACCTTCTTTGGCTTATTTTGATCTTTCCGATGAGGCAATCTCCCGGGGGGAAGATGCCGTTGAATACTCGTTGAGTCCTCCTTAGGTAGCATATAGATGTAACCTCGTTAAAAACCTTGCCGGTAAAATCCTTTTTGGGATAAAATTCGATCGAAGGAAAAGAGTGCAATGCATGTTTTAAAACCCAAGGTATTTGATTCAGAGGATACTTCGGTGTCTTTCATTAGACACCTTAGCAGTAATAGAGTTTGAGCATTGATATGTTCCAATTTCTTGGAAGCTGTTCGCCTTCTATGGTACCAAGCTTGTAGGACCCTTTGCCGATCACTCCGAGGACGCGGTATGGTCCTTCTCAGCTCGGGCCTAGCTTCCCTTCATTAGGGTTTCGAGTGTTTAGGGTGACTTTCCTTAAGACTAAGTCCCCGACTCCGAAATGTCGGAGATTTGTTCTCCTGTTATAGTACCTTACGATTCTTTCTTTTTGGGAGGCCATTCGGATCAATGAAGCTTCTCTCTTTTCATCTACTAGTTCGAGGGCTGCAGTCATGGCCTCGTTGTTTGAGCTCTCGGTGCCATATCGAAATCTGGAGCTTGGATCGCCAACCTCGACTAGTATCAAAGCCTCAACGCCATACACCAGAGAGAAAGGCGTCTCTCCTGTGCTCGATTTTGGAGTTGTTCAATATGCCCATAGCACCTCGGGCAAGATTTCTCTCCATTTTCCTTTCACATTTTCTAACTTCTTTTTTAAGTTTTGAATGATAGTCTTGTTTGTAGACTCGGTCTGACCGTTTACACATGGGTGGTAGTGTGTTGATATGATCCTTTTGATTTTATGGTCCTCGAGAAACTTTGTTACTTTGCTTCCGATGAACTACTTCCCATTATCATATGTTATCTCGAAAGGAATCCTGAATTGACACATGATATGGTACTAGTTAAAGTTAATGACTTCTTTTTCTCTTATCTTCTCGAAGGCTTGCGCTTCAGTCATAAATAAAATAAATCTAGATTTACCTAGTGCCGTTGGTAGGGGTCCGATGATGTCCATCCCCCACTTCATGAATGACCATGGCGACAAGAATGAATGTAGCTGTTCACTGGGTAGTGAAAAATTGGTGCAAATCTCTGTCATTTTTCGCATTTCGGACAAATTCTTTGGTGTCCTTTTCCATGTTGTCCCAATAGTAGCCTGCTTTGATCACCTTTTAGACTAAGGAATCGGTCCCGGAGTGATTTCCGCAGGTACCCTTGTGGATTTCTTGGAGCACGTAATCTGTGTCCCCGGATCCCAGGCATACTGCTAGGGGCCCATCAAGGGTTCTTTTGTATAGAGTTCTATTTTCGTCGAGCGAGAATCTGACTCGTTTGGTTTGCAGGGCCCTCGACTCTTTTGTGTCTGTGGGTGTCGTCCCACTTTCCAAATAATTAATATATTTATTTCTCCAATCCCATATCAAGTGAGTGGAGTTGATCTCGGCATGACCTTCTTCGATTACTGATTTGGATAGCTAAACAACAGCCTCGGGGAGTATGTCATCTTCCTCAACAGATGATCCCAGGTTTGCGAGGGCATCGACCTCGCTATTCTGCTCTCGAGGTATGTGGACCAGAGTCCATTCTTTGAAGCGGTGCAATGTGACTTGAATTTTGTCTAAGTATCTTTGCATCATGTCTTCTTGAACCTTGAAGTTCCCATTTACCTGATTTACCATCAGGAGGGAATCACATTTTGCTTCGATGACTTCTGCTCCTAGGCCTTTGGCCAATTCCAGACCTGAAATAATAGCCTCTTACTCAACTTTGTTGTTAGTCAACTTTGCAATTTTTATAGATTGTCTAATCATGCCGCCTGTAGGTGGCTTCAAAACTATGCCGAGCCCGGACCCTTTCACGTTCGAGGCTCCGTTAGTGAACAAGGTCCATACCTCCGAAAATGTGCCTGTTTTTATTAGAAGTTCTTTTTATACCTCGGGTATGAGAGAGGGCGTAAAGTCGGCAACAAAATCCACCAGAATTTGGGACTTGATAACCGTTCGGGGTTGATACTCGATATCGTACCCCCCGAGTTCAATGGCCCATTTGGCCAGTCGGCCCGATAATTTGGGCTTATGCAATATTCTCTGAAGAGGATATATTGTTAAAACACAAATATAATGGCATTGAAAATAAGGCTTTAATTTTCGAGATGCGCTTATCAATGCAAGAGCTAATTTTTCTAGGTGCGGATACTTGGTTTCGGCATCTCCCAGGGTCCGATTTGCATAATAAACAGGGAATTGCGTACCTTGTTCTTCTCGAACCAGCACTCCACTTACCTCTACCTCGGATACGGCTAGGTACAAATATAACATTTCATCCTCATTTGGGGTGTGGAGTAAAGGTGGGCTTGTCAAATATCGCTTCAACTCCTCTAAGGCACGTTGGCATTCTGGAGTCCATCCAAAGCTGTTTTTCTTTTTGAGTAAGGAGAAGAAACGAAGACTCCTATCTGATGACCTTAATATGAATCAGCCCAAGGCTGTTATCTGCCTGGTCAGCCATTGCACGACCTTCACATTGTTTACCACCGTCATTTCTTCAATGGCTCTGATTTTTTCGGGGTTGATCACAATCCCCCTGTTTGACACCATGAAGCCTAAGAATTTTCCTGAACCCACTCTGAAGGCATATTTCTCGGGATTGAGTTTCATGTTATAGCTTCTGAGGATGTCAAATGTCTCCAGCAAATGAGTCAAATGGTCCTCTGTGTGTAGGGACTTAACTAGTATATCATCAATGTAAGATTCCATGGATTTGCTTATTTTATGTTCGAACATTTTATTAACTAGGCGTTGGTATGTGGCTCCCACATTTTTACGTACCGTACTTTGTGATGAACGAAGTCTTTTCCCTATCCTCGGGGTTCATCTGAATTTGATTATACCCCGAGTAGGCGTAGAGAAAGGTGAGGATCTCGTGGACGGTCGTGGCATCAATTAAGCGATCGATGTTGGGCAACGGGAATGAATCTTTGGGGCACGCTATATTTATGTCTTTATAATCTACGCACATTCTTAGCTAATTCCCCTTTTTTGGAACTACCACCACATTGGCCAACTATTCGGGATATTTTACCTCCCTAATAGACCCTATTTTGAGGAGTTTTGTTACCTAGTCCTTCATAAACACGTGTTTTATCTCGGACTGAGGTATCCTTTTTTGCTCACCGGTTTGAACCTGGGTTCGACACTTAGTTGATGGGTGGTTATTTTCGGCGGGATCCCTGTCATATCTAAATGGAACCAAGCAAAGCAATCGATGTTATTAATAAGAAATTGAATGAGTTTTTTCTTGAGTTTGGGTGTTAATCCCGTTCCTAGTACCTTCCGATTTGGGAGATGCTCGATCAAAATAGCTTGCTCCAGTTCTTCAATTGTTTATTTGTTGCATCCGATTCTTCAGGGGCAACGAAGGTTCGAGGAGCGAGGAAGTCTTCTTCGTCGTCCTCGGGGGTCTGTTTGCCCTTCGGCTCCTTCGATGTGGAGGGTATGGAAGTTGGTGCCTCCCTGTGAACCACAAATATTTCCTTCGCCGCATGTTGTTCTCCATATACCTTTTTTATACCGTTTTTTGTTGGAAACTTCATCATCTGATGAAGAGTTGACGGTACTGCCCTCATGTTGTGTATCCATGGCCTCCCAAGCAATACATTATACCTCATGTCACCTTCAATGACATGAAATTTTGTATTTTGAACTGCACCTGACATGTTGATCGGGAGGGTGATCTCCCCCTTCGTTGCTTCGCCGGCCATGTTGAAGTCGTTGAGGACTCGGGAGGTAGGTATGATCTGATCGAGCAGTCCAAGTTGTTCTACCACCTTCGACCTGATTACGTGGGCCGAGCTACCTGGATCCACGAGTACGCATTTAATTTGAATGTTATTCAAGAGAAATGAAATTACCAACACATCGTTATGTGGATGAGACAAGGTCTCGAAATCCTCTTCACTGAATGCAAGGATGTCCTCGGGCATGTGACCCCGAATTCGCCCTTGTATTGCAGCGGAAACTTTTATTCGCTTGATCACGGGTCCTTGTGGAACGTCGGTGATCGATGTCAACCCTATACCACTATAAAGTGGCCAGATTGGTTAAAACAGCTTTTACCCGAGATAGTCGGGATCGAATCCATAGGGAGCTAGAATTGGTTGGGATTTGGTTTCCTATCTAAATTAGCAATGCGTAGTGCTCTTAATTACACTTCTAATCATATTTGTTGTTTGTTACTTATAATATTATGCTAAAAATATGCTAAATTAAACTAAGAGATAATGTTTGAAGGGTTTTCTAAATGGATAACGAGGCACTAAGAAAGTGACTTTCTCCTAGGTGAATATTTGATGGATTCTAATGCTTAAGGCAAAGATGTTGTGTTGGGGATTGTGATATAACCAATGCACGAAACTACTCACCCTACACCTCTCGGTAGCTTGAGTGACTTTACCTAATTGACTTTCTCAAGACCAATTGGGTGTCAAGATTTGTGCAAGCAATATAGGTTCAATCCGGGTATTACTATCTCTAGGTTTAATCCTTTAATTGGGGCTATCAATCTCTTGAATACAGCCCAATTCCTTGTTGGACTAATTTCCCTAAACTCAAACCCTCTTTCTCAAGAAGAGCCCAAGTCAAAAAGGCACAAATTAGTGTTTGCAACTACTAATTCAACATAAAAAACACAAATTAGTCCAAATATCAACCACCCATAAACATCTAAATATTAAAACACAAGACCCATCAAATACCCACACTAGGGTTGAGCCACTACCCTAGCTAATGAGTCTATCTACTCATAATAATGGGAGAAAATATGTAATTAGATGAAGAATAACCCATAAAGTATGATTACAAACTAAGAATTGAAAATTCAGTGTTAAACAAGCTACAAATTACTCAAAATAGACTAAAATTGTAGTTCATGTGCTCTGCTAGAATAAAGATACCCTAAAAATCTGAAAAGTAGTATTTATACAAGGCCAAATTTTCTGGACAAAAATACCCATGCGGAGGTAATGCAGACCACGAAAAATGCACCGTGGTCACAATGAGGCTTTTTGGCTTGACTTTTTAGGTCTCTAAATCTGGTCACCGCGGACCGCGAAAAATGCACCACGGTCGCGGTGGCTTCACTGCAGTACGCACAAAATGGATTACGGCCGCAGTGTCTTCCAACTTCTAAATACCCAACTCTCTGAATCTCTTCACCGCAGACCACATTAAATGGATTGCGGCCGCGGTGAGGCTACTGCGGTCCATACAAAATGGATTGCGACCGCAGTGCTTGAGCTTCCAATATCTGCACTTCTCTGAATCTCCTCACCGCGGACCGCACTAAATAGATTGCAGCCACGGTGTATCTATTGTAGTTGTGCTTTGACTTGTTCTTGGTACTTGTGCAGGTTTCACTCCTTTTGAGCTGGTTTTTGACCTCTTGTCACTTTCTTGACCAAACCCTGCAAACAAGTACAACATGTAGGCCTTTGAGACTATTTGTATACATTTTTAATCAAAACTCAAGTAAAAAGGAGTGTAAAATGAACTAGAATCCCTAGTTATAAACTCCCCCAAACTTAAGTTTTTGCTTGTCCTCAAGCAAATAAAATAAGTCCCACTTCCTTGAGAATACAACCAAGAAAATCCAGCTGACCTAAAGTGACCTCATCTAGCATCAATTGGGACTAACAATTGCCCTCAATTCAAATGAATCATTCACAACATTCAACCCTTTAAACACCATGGTTTTAGTGCGACACAAAAGCATCAAGAATTGGCTCAACTCATCAATGAAACTCTTTCTACCACTTTGGTCATTATGGAACCCAAACTCATACTCATCACTCTCCTTTAAGCATAAGCTCGCTTTTTAATAGTAGCACTCAAAACAAGGATTGTGGAAACACACTCATCTCTCTCAAAGAAAGGTCACAAGTCCGGCTCTAAGTGCCATAAGCTTGCCCCTTATGTGAGTCACCACTAATGTAAGCTTCATTCAACTCAAGATCATATAGGACTTTTGTGGAGATATAGTGAAGGCTTTTGGTTCATGGTAGGAAATATTTGGTCTAAGTAGGTTCCATCTTCCCTTAAGCACTTCATTGGATTCATTTGGCACACATTCTTTTGACTTTTTAAGTCATTTACTTCTTTCTTAGGGGTTAGAGAGACACATTGTCGCTCTTTCTTGTTCATTTCAAATCTTTTTCTCCTTTCTAACTTTCCATGCCTTTCATCAATTTACTTTTATTGAATCTTTTCATTTCTTCTATATTTTTTTTTACTTTTTGATTTTTCTTTTCTTTTTTCTTTCTGCCTTTCCTTTTCTTCGCTTTTATACCTTTTACCACTTTGTTGCATTCCTGTCCCTCCCCCCCAAACTTATATTTTTTCTTTGTGCTAAGGAAAGATCGGATGCCAAGAGAGGGTCTTTTTAGAACGGGTAAAGGCTTGTATCATGGTCTTTGAAGAAAAAAGGGTTATGGCTCAAAAGGGGTTGACTAGGGAGATTATCATTGGTAGGCTATGGATGTTTTCAAGATAAAATTCGGATCAAGGAGAGCCTATATTCACTTCTCAAGTCAAACTACACTTAGGATTTTGCCTAGACAAACATTCAGGGCAAGTTCTAGAATCGATGGCATATGACTTGGACTTGCAATTCGAATTCTCACCACACAAGCTCTAAGATTGATAAAGAGAGAATTGGGGGCCCACAACAACCTTAGCTAGGATTTGAGCAACACACATGGTCCCAAAAAACCACTTGATGATTGTCGGCCAACACAAGAGTCTCAAGGTCACAACTGTTGCCATCCTATACATACCAATTTGTTTTGACCATAAAATCAAAGGCAAATGTGTTAGGCCCAAGTGAAGCTTTGCCTGAGGTATTATTACTCATTAGCTACTATTTACACAAAAAGAAAAAGGAAATGGACTCAAACCCTTAAGAAGGTTGTCATGCCATCCATCATCGGGAAGAGCCACCCGGTTCACACAAATTCTACCTTTGGAAAGAACCATGACATTAAGAAAATCAAAGGCTTATTGAACACAAAACTCAAAATAAGAAGCTATGAAAGAAAAAATGCGGAAAGTAAAATGAATATGTACAAGAGGGGATTTAGATGAGTATACATAAGAGGGAATGAATGTATACATCAGAAAGTAACTTATATACAAACCTAAGTTGCAAAATAGGAAAAGTGAAATAAACTGGTAAAATTATGTACATACCAAAAGTATAAATCAAAGCATAATAAAAGGAAAATAGTATCATATTTACAACACCAGATCATCAAAATAGGGTTACCCCCTCAAATGAAAGCTAGCATTGTCCTCAATGCTAACTAACCAAAAATAGCCCAAAATAAGATAGAGAGTAAAGAAAACTCCCTATTGGCCATCCGTCTACATCGGATCATGAGCCGGGGTCCTCAGACTACTTAGGAACCTGTGACTGGATCCCTGTAACCTGTGTCTGCACTAGGACCTGAGCCTGCACTGGAACCTGGGGCTGGCTAGAGGAACCTTCTTGAGGTTCAGCCAACTCGATCACTGCATTATTAGTACGGGGAATCACCCTTCTCCTCTTTGGTGCCCTCTCTACATCCTGCTCCTGCTCAGGCTGGACTGCTGGGGTCGGATCATGCAATAATAGCTCCAAGGGCAAGTGATCAGCAGCCTTCATTTTCTCCACTTCCACCCTCAACTCCTTCACTAAATCCTTTAATGCCCGAGTCTTTCTCAACTTCTTAGTTTCCTTTGCCAACTCCTTCAATGCTTTCCCATGAGAATCTACAGCCGTCAATATCAATTGTTGGTTCTCCAGGAGCTTCTTCTGGTTGTCCAGAAGCTCCTTGAGAGTATCCTCCACTGACTGTAGAACTTGTGGCTGAGGGGGTGCAGACTAGGCTGCCACTGAGGTGGAAAGCACATACAGCTTAAAAGCGGCTGCCTGCATCCAGTTGTTGATACTGGCAAGGGTCTGGCTCAAACGGTGGGCAGTCAATGGATAGACTGAAGATGAGGGGATATCTGGGGCAGTGGTAGTAGAGGGTCCTGGGCAGTATCTGGGATAACTGATGGAGGCTGATAAGTAGCTACTACTATTACTAGCTCTTCAGACTGGCCAATAGACGTAGTGGATTTGCCTTTGGGATTTTCATCACTTTTTAGGTTGTACCAAGAAAAAGGGAGCTTTGGCTTTACCATCACATCAAACTTCCTTTTCTCCACATCTTGGTCCTTGAAGTACACTATCAGGAAATGTGGGAAGGGATTGATCTGTAACCTTCATTGACCACTCGTGTGATCACCCTAGACATCACATTCCCGACGTTGATCGGGTACCCTACCATGATAGAAGCCACCAAGATTGCCCGAGAGATAGGCAGAGAGTTCTCGTGAGTAATAGGGTCCAACCTGCTGCATACGATAGTCTCCCACCCCTTTGCTTTGAAATATAGAGTCCTCCTCAAAATTTGGACTCCTGTTGTCAACCATGCTGGGGTGGTACTCGGGAGTGCCGGGTATTCTGGCAACCATGGACAGGCTGCCTCGTCCAATTCCACCTTTTCTAAATACAAAGATTCATCTTCCTCTAGAAAGCCCAGGTAGTCATTGATTGTCTTCCCATCGAACTTCACTGTCAAATTTCGCACCTTAGTCACTTTAGTGCCCTTTTTGATGTGAGTTGTGAGGCAAAAGGTCCCTCATGATGAATTTTCGCTCAAGTATCAACTTCCTCTCGGGACACCATTCTCTAAACTTGTGGTATGCCAATTCACTAACAAACCTATCTTGCCAAGCCTCCGGTTTCCTAGTTCTCTCCATCCCTCCTACTTGGGGCTCACCCCCTCTTTCTTCTTCTTCTATGGGATCCTCCCCGGGTATTGAAGTTGTAGGTGAGGTAGAAGAGACACTGTCACCGCTCTCAGCTGAGCCCTCAGACGACTCAAAAGAAATCTGGATTAAAGCTTAAGCAGTGGGAGAAGCTGGAGGTGTGGGCACATCTCTCAACCTAAGCTTCCCCGGCCAGTCAGGAACACGCTCCGGCACTAACTCGAAATCAGATGCCTCCTGGGAGGGCACATACTCACTTCCTTCTGAATGGGAAGCAACTCTATCTGCAGCCTTTATTGCCTTTCTAGTTTCCCCGATTGCTTTCCGGACTTGGAGGGTCAATTTAATGGTACCTCATCCCCTACCCCGAGAGGACTCTCCTTTGCCTTTTTGTTTATCACCACCTCCTCTTGATTTAATCATTGTCTGCAAGTGGAATTCAATTAAAGCTTGTTAGTATCACAATATCAGAAGAATCAATGAAGATTATGCATGAAAGCAATTAACTGCGGACCACATAAAATGCAGCGTGACCCCAAAGGAACCACCACAGACCGCACAAAATGGTATCACGGTGTAAAGAGGTGGGGTTCAGAATACCCACTCTCTGAATTAGGGAACCGTGGACCGCAAGAATTGGTCTGCGACCGCGGTAAGGCACCGCGGACCACGAAAAATTGACCACGACCGCGGTGCGCAAAATCACAGTCTCAAAAGTTTTCCACCGCGGACCGCGAAAAAATCATCGCGGGCGCGGTAAAGCACCGCGGACTGCAAGAAATCCACCACGGACCGAGGTAAGCAATACATAGCAATAACAACCTAGGGTTTCACCATTTGTCTCATTTTTAACCTAAATTCACTTATTATCAAGCCCCTAGGTATTTAATCATCATTTTTCACTAATTAACACTATTCTAGACGGCATGATGTAACCTTATGCTACAAATTGAAAGAAAAGGGAAGAAAAAGAAGTACAACTAACTAATTAAAAGAAAATAAAACAAAGTTAAAAACTAGGATAGGATTAAAAGTACTAGTAATGAGATGTAATAAAGATGAATGAAGATCGGTGATTGAATTTGCACAGTTAGGGTTTGATGAACAGTGTTTTTTTTCTATGTGGAAAGCAAAAGAGTGAAAAGGGTAAATGAGGGCCTGAGGTCTTATTTATAGAAAAAGAACCTGCGACACACTGTACCTACCCACCGTGGTTGCATAAAATGCACCGCAGACCGCAGTGGTTTACCACATGAAGCATATGGGAGAACATCACCGCGGACCGTACAGAAAGCTTCGCGGCCGCGGTATGTCATCGTGGACCGCAAAAAGTGCATTGCGGCCACGGTGACAATCTTCAAAGAACCCAATTTTTTCATTATTCACCACTACGAACCGCATTGAAATTTTGCCCCCGCACTAAGGCCTTTGCGGCCATAGTGCAAACTTCAGAGAGTGACATTTTTCCAACTTAGTCCTGTACTGCATCAAAACAATTCTACACACATCTTACAACCAGTTAGTCCAAAAGCAAACCCTACACTAATAGGGAAATCAAAGAAAAACAAAAAGAAAGGCACATGGGTTGCCTCCCAAGAAGTGCCTTACTTAACATCGCGACACGACGCATGTTACCATCAAATCACTTAAGATGGATCATTGCCACCACGTGGCTATCATCAATCTTGCCAAGATAGTGCTTGACTCTGTGCCCATTAACTTTGAAGATCTTTCCATTTTTGTTTTTCAAGTCAAGTGCACCAAACAGAGTCACAAGCACCACTTCAAAAGGTCCACTCCATTTCGACTTAAGCTTTCCCAGAAACAGACGTAACCGAGAATTGAACAAGAGAACCAAATCACCCACTTTGAACTTCTTGCTACAAGCATACTTGTCATGAAGATACTTCATCTTGTCCTTATACAAGCACGAACTGGAGTAGGCATGGAACCGGAATTCATCAAGTTCATTAAGTTGCTCCACACGAAGATTTGCTGCACATCCCATTCAAGATTCAGCTTCCTCAAAGCCCACATGACCTTGTGCTCTAACTCAACCAGTAGATGAAAAGCTTTCCCAAACACTAACTGGTACGGAGACATACCAATCAGAGTCTTGTAAGCAGTCCTATAAGCCTATAGAACATCATCCAATTTCTTTGACCAATCGGTCATATTTGTATTGACCATTTTTGACAATATACTTTTGATTTTCCTATTTGAGACTTCAACTTGTCCACTCGCTTGAGGATGATAGGGAGTAGAAACTTTGTGATTAACACCATACTTTGCAAGCAAAGTGTCAAAAGCTCTATTACAAAAATGAGACCCCTCATCACTTATGATTGCAAGAGGAGTGCCAAACCTAGTAAAAATGAACTTCTTGAGAAACGCAACAACACTCCGGGCCTCGTTGTTGGGTAAAGCCACGGCCTCAACCCACTTTGAAGCATAATCAACCACTACTAGAATGTATGTGTTTTTCATGAGATAACCCATGAAATCAATGCCCCACACATCAAAATTATCAACTTCAAGAATAGTATTGAGAGGCAACTTATCTTTCTTCAAAATTTTGCCCGCTCTTCGACATTCGTCGCACCTCTTCACAAGTTCACTTGCATCTTTGTACAAAGTTGGCCAATAAAACCCACAACTAAGAACCTTCGAAGATGTCCTCACCCTGCCATGATGATCACCATAGGGTGAGGAATGACAAGCCTCTAAGATACTCAATTACTCCTCATCTAGGACACACCTTCAGATCATACCATCAGTGCATATCTTGAACAAGTACGGCTCATCCCAATAGAAATCCAAAATATCTCATTTGAGCTTCTTCCTTTGGTTAGAAGAGAGCTCACACAGGATTATACCAGTCACAAGGAAATTAGCAACGTCCGCAAACCAGACATATCATTCACCGACACAGAAAGGAGTTGCTCATCAGAAAATGAGTCATTGATCTCTAGGCCATCACGAGGGCGCCTCTCCTCCTCCAAGCGGGACAAACGGTCTGCCACTTGGTTTTCATAACCCTTTCAGCCCACAATATCCAAATCAAACTCTTGAAGTAACAAGACCCATCGCATCAGCCTAACTTTAGAATCCTTCTTCGTCATCAAGTACCGGAGTGCGGCATGATCGATATGAATTATAACTTTGGCACCCATGAGAAACGACCGAAATTTTTCTATTGCTAACACAATAGCCAAAAGCTATTTTTCAGTTACCATGTAGTTCACTTGAGCATCATTCATGGTCTTGCTCGCGCAGTACACCGAATGAAATATTTTATTCACTCTTTGACCCAAAACTGCCCCAAGTGCAATATCGCTCACGTCACATATGAGCTCAAACGGCAAGCTCCAATTGGGTGCGGTAATAATTGGGGTGGTTGTCAACTTGTGCTTGAGAAATTTGAAAACTTGCATACAACCCTCATTGAACACGAGCTTGGCATCCTTTTCCAAAAACTTGCACAAAGGATTCACTACCTTAGAAAAATCTTTGATAAACCTCCGGTACAACCCCGCATGCCCAAGAAAACTACTAACCCCCTTGACAGAAGTAGGGGGAGGGAGCCTTGAAATCACCTCATTTTAGCTTTGTCCACCTCTATACCATGCTTTGAAATTTTATGGCCAAGGACTATTCCCTCCTCAACCATGAAGTGACATTTTCCCCAGTTGAGCACAAGATTGGTTTCTTCACACCAGGCCAACACTCTATCAAGATTCTTCAAGCATTCATCAAATGAGTCTCCCACAATACTGAAGTCGTCCATGAATACCTCCAAAATATCTTCCACCATGTAGGTGAATATGGCCATCATACACTGCTGAAATATACCCGGTACATTACACAACCCAAATGGCATCCTAGAAAAGGCAAAGGTACCATAAGGGCAAGTGAAAGTGGTCTTCTCCTGATCTTCCGGAGCAATCAATATTTGGTTGTACCCAAAATAACCATCCAAGAAATAGTAGAAGGCATTCCCAACAAGTCTGTCTAGCATCTGATCAAGAAAAGGCAATGAAAAGTGATCCTTGCGGGTCACCTTGTTCAACTTGTGGTAATCCATGCATACCTTCCATCCGATGGCTGTCCTTGTGGGAATTAGTTCATTTTGAGCATTGGTCACCACGTTCATACCACCCTTCTTCGGCACATATTGCACCGGTGAATTCCAAGAGCTATCAGAGATGTGGTACAAAACCCCGACATCCATCCGCTTGATTACCTCCTTTTTCACAACCTCTTGCATTGCCTCGTTCAACCTTATTTGATGTTCCAATGAGGGGTTTGCATCATCTTCAAGAATAATCTTGTGCATACAAAATGCGGGACTTATCCCCCGAATATCAGCTAAAGTCCATCCAATTGCCTTCTTCTGCTTTTGGAGTACCGCCAATGTGGCATCTACTTGCATGTTAGTAAGACAAGAGGAAAGAATAACTGGCAAAGTTGAACTAGGTCCTAAAAATTCATACCTGAGGTGTAGAGGCAACGACTTCAACTCTAACATGGGAGGTTCCTCAATTGAGGGCTTTGTTGGTGGAGTCTTCCTATTTTCAAGATCCAAAGAGAGTTTCCGGGGCTCATAGGAGTAAGAGCTCATTCCATGTAAAGCATTAACACACTGCACCCGGCCTTCGTCCTCATTTACATCAAGATTCAAAAATACCGCTTCTAGAGGGTCCTCCACATTAATCATTGCACTAGTGTCATCAATTATCACTGCCGTGACAAGATCCACAAATGAGCATACTTCCGTACGGTTGGGCTGCTTCACTAACTTGCACACATGAAAGACCACTTTTTCATCACCCACTCAGAAAGTGAGTTCTCCTACTTCTACATAAACTAATGCCTTCCCAGTTGCAAGGAAAGGTCTTCCCAAGATTATAGGCACCTCAAAATCAACCATGCAGTCAAGAATCACAAAATCAGCTGGTAAGAAAAATTTGTCCACCCGGACAAGAATATCATCAATAATACCCAATAGTCTCTTCATTGATCTATCCGCTATTTGCAATCTCATGGAAGTCGGACTTGGTTGCCTAATACCCAAAGTCTTGAAAACTGAGTAGGGCATCAAGTTGATACTTGCCCCTAATCACATAGAGCTTTTGCAAAGTCTGCACTCCCAATAGTGCAAGGAATGGTGAAAGCACCGGGGTCTTCTAGCTTCGGAGCCATAGAGTGCACTGTTGCACTAACTTGGTGGGTCATCTTGATAGTTTCACAATCCATGGATCTTTTCTTTGTTACCAAGTCCTTCGTGAATTTATCATAACCCGACATTTGTTCTAGAGCCTCTACCAAAGGCACATTAATGGATAAGCTCTTCATCATGTCAATGAGCTTCTTAAACTGATTCTCATTTTTCTGCTTTGCTAGCCTCTGAGGATAAGGTGGAGGTGGCCTTGGCAAATGTGCCTTGGCTTTGGGCACAATCATTTTCGGTATGTCTATTACGTGTTCCCTAGACGGGTTCACGTCATTCTGTGTTTCACCTCGTTATCTTGGATATAAATCCTCACTTCTTCATTCAAGTTCTCATCAATCATATTCTCAACCACCAAAGGGACCTCACTCTCTTGCAACTCAACTTCATCATTCAAAATTTCTTGTTGTTTGGAGGCATTCACATCACCGCCTCGTCCACTTTTTGTAGTTACCACCATTGTATGCCCAATATTATTCCCACCATTCGAGTTGACTACTATATCACTAGGTAGAGCCCCCTTAGGGCGAGTATTCAAGGATTGTGAGATTTAGACTAACTGAACCTCCAAGTTTCTGATTGAAGTATTGTGGGAAGCCAACTGTGCATCCGAGTCAGCATTCTTCTTCATTATCTATTCGAACATCATTTTAGTTCTCCCCATTTCATGGTTTGATAAACTAGGTTCTTGGGATGGAAATGTGGGTGGATTTTTGGGTTGTTGATACATTGGGAGCCTTTGAAAGCCTTGCCCCCGATTTCCTTGATTGTTGTTGTTCCAACCTCCCTGATTGTTATTTCCACCCCAATTGTTGTTGTTGCTATTCCAATTACCCTGATTGTTCTGATTATTGTTCTGGTTGCCCCAATTTGAATTTTGATTATTGTTCCCCTAGTTATTGTTGCCTTGCTGTTGTTGATTTCCCCAATTGCCTTATGATCTCCATTGTTGTTGTTGGTTGGAAGAATTGCCCTTTTGGCCTTAATAGTTGTTCACGTATTACACTTCTTCATTCTGCTCATCATAACATTCATCTTGGAACCCACTACTATCTTGGTCAAATTGATCCGGACTCCCTTGGTTTTGTTGGCTTCTTTGTCTCCTTTTGTTCACTAGCATGTTGACACCCTTCATAGCATTTACTTGTCGTGGAGTCTGAACCTGCTATAATTGTGCCTTTGCTAGCTGGTTCATTGTGGTTTCCAGTTCTGCTATTGCCTGTCCATGATCATGAATCTCCTTGTGCAAGTGAATGATCGTGGGGTCACCCTGTGGCACATTTGCTCTACTTTGCCAAGCGGAGGATGCGTTATCCATTTCATCCAATATTTCATTAGCCTCATCATATGGTGCGTTCATGAAATTGCCCCCGGTGAGTTGGTTTACAATGCATTGATTAGTGGTGTTAATGCCCCGGTAGAAAGTTTGTTGTACAATTGCCTCAGTCATATCATTGTTGAGACATTCCTTAACCATGGTATGGTATCTCTCCCATATTTCATGCAATGGTTCATTGGGCTCCTGTTTGAAGGCTAAGATTTCATCCCTCAAAGTTTCCATGTGCCTTAGTGAGAAAAACTTCGCGATAAATTCATCTGCCAACTCATCTAAAGTAGTGATGGAATGGTTGAGAAGCTGTTCAAGCCAGTCCAAAGCCTTCCCTCTCAATGAGAAAGAGAATAATCTCAACCGAAGTGTACCTTCGGACACATTTGTTTGCTTGCTCCCCCAACAGGTATCCACAAAACCTTTAAGGTGCTTGTAAGCATTCTGATGGGGAGCAACTGTGAAATACCCTCGCTGCTCCAACAAGGTCAGCATCATATTTGTAATTTGAAAATTGCCCGCCCGGATCTGGGGTGGGACAATTGCACTAGCATATCCTTGATTTGGAAGCAGCCGAGGAGCCACTCTTGGAGATGGTGGGGGAGGGTATGGGACATTATCATTGGCTTGGCGGCTTCTTCTTTGTGCTTGAGGTACTAGAGGCACCTCATCATCTCTGTTATTATCAACCTCCTCCCCCGGGATCACATTTCCAAGAGGGTCATTGTTGTTGTTGTTTGCCACCATTTTGGTACCTGAATTGGTGTCACACACAAATTAGTATCACAGAAGGAAAGAAAAATAACATACAAACCTATTTAGATAGATAGCCAAAACCGTTAGTGTTACACCCCAAGTTTTAATACGTGAGAGTACGTCGTAAGTCATTGATGTAAGCTCGGAAATGAGATTATATTTGGAAGAAAATAAAGTAAGTTAATCATGTTACCTTGGAGGTTAAAAATATTTAAGATCATGAATAACGAGTACCAAGAGGGTTGGAAATCTTAGAAGCTAAACCAATTGAAGAAAATAAGTTTCGTCGAAAGTCGACAAGTTTCGAATGTTATAACATGTACTTTGGGGTGAGACTAGGGTTATTAACATGATAAGGAGGTTATTATATGAGTTATTTTAGTCGTATGATATTCATTTTCTACATTTGAAGGCAAGCAAGTTGTGGAACAAGAGTTGGCAAAGGTCATCACAAGTTACATTCATAAATTTGCTGAAATTTAGGTCAAATGTATCTGAGGATTTCTCCAAATATACTTGGATTCATGGGGTTTTATACCTACAAAATTGAAGGTCTACGAGTCTAGTTTCTAATGCATTAAACCGTTCATCAGTACGACATCGGAGTAGAGAGATATTCGCGTTTTCGCGAGACCGCGCAAGCAGCTCCCAATGGGACCCACTTAGGCGGTGGTTGGCCTACTTCAATTTATAAACGATTTGGACGCCTATTTTTGCTCATTTTTCAACTACAATTCGTCTCCAAACTTCTCCTAACCCTCCTAAATATATACCACAAGGGTTTGAAGTGATTCCAAAGTGATTACACCATATTTCAACATCAAAACTTAGTTCTAGTGAAGAACAACACCTCTTTGAGGTTGTGTTGTCATTGAGGATTGTTGTGGGCTGTATTTGGATGAAATTCCAAGTTGTTGCTGCTGTCTAAGGTGAGTATAACAGCCTAATAATTGTGCTTAATCTTGCTTGTATGTTGGTTAAGTTGTTAGGATGATAAACTACAAGATAATACTTGGATTAGCTTAAGTCACTTCTATGGTGTTGTATTGCTATTAAGGGTTGTTGTAAACTGAATATAACTTGGATTTTGACTTGAAGTTACTTTATAAGGTATGTATATTGTGATCTTTCTTGTGCCTAAGGTTATCTTGATCTTGATTAAGTTAAATGGATGGGCTAGACATGAACTAGTGAATAAAGTTGCTAATTGAGGATAGTTGAAGTTGTGGATTATTTTCATTGTTATAAATATATGGTTTAAGGCTGGAATCATTGATTAATGACTTCATTACCATGTTAATGATACTTTTATGTTGAATTAAGAAGTCTATAAAGTTTGATAAGGGGTATACAGATTCCAATTGGAGCTTGCCGCTCGTCGTAATGTAGTTGTGACTTGTTGTTGTTATATGGTGTCTTGATATTGATAATTATGTATTGATGGATTGCTATGGTAATTGTTGTTGGTATATGGTATTGGAGGAGTCCCTTGTTACAAGGGAGATGCTGCCCAAATTTACGTAAACGAGCTACTAGCTTAAGTTATAGACTTAGCCTTTGCTCAGCACTAATTTTGAATCTCCTTATACTATGATAGATTGAGTTGACTTGTTTGAAGAGTTGATTGGAAGGGATTAGGGACTCAATGGGTTTAAGGTATGTTAAGGCACTTTCTTCTTTCTTTTGGCATGATCTAAAGTGAAATGAATACGCTACTTCATAACGGATCTACTCCTAGCAACTAAGGTTGTCCATGTTGTTCTTTCCTTATAAAATTATTCTAAGCAAGTGTGTATGATCCTTGAATCCTACTAAGGTTCATATTGAGGGTATGGATGTCCATAGTGCTCTTAAGTCACTCCAAAAGGTTTAGAAGGTGATTCCATGAATTGAGCATGCATTATATATATGTATCTATTTTACTCTACCGAGCCGCGCTATAGTCGGCCGGGTACGACACCTATTGTGCAACCACTGATCAGTTGGTTTACTGAGCTCCATGTGGCCGGGTACGATTCTACCGAACCTTATGATGGTTGGGTACACTTTTACCGAGTCCTCTTTGAGGCCGGGTACGATATGATGATGATGATGCCCACAGAGGAGAATGTTTTAAAAAGTTTATGTATATATATATGTATTATGCATTTCATATCAGTAACCCCCAGAGGCACTCAGATGTTACAGGTTGTATCTCCTCTATCTCTCTCTTTACATTACTGTTCTTGTTTATGCTTTCCTGCCTAACATACTCGGTACTTTATTCGTACTGACGTCCCTTTTGCCTGGGGACGCTGCGTTTCATGCCCGCAGGTCCCGATTGATAGCTTGACAGTCCTCCTAGTAGGCTATCAGCTCAGCGAAGGTGTTGGTGCACTCCACTTGCTCCGGAGTTGCCTATTTGGTCAGTATGCTTTGGATATATATTGATTGGTATGGCGGGGCCCTGTCCCGACCTTTATGATTTTATGTACTCTTAGAGGCTTGTAGACAGATATCAGGTGTATGGATACTTGTATGGCCTTGTCGGCCTATGTTTCGAGTTTACTAATGGTCATGTTGGCCTTATAGGCCCGTATGTCACATATATAAGTTTGTATATTATGTTGGGTCTTCATATGTTAAGTATTCCCTTATGTTTTATTCTTGTTATCTCATGACGGGTTTTCTGGCTCATTTACTCATGATAATATGATAAGAAAGATATGTTGCGTTGGTACTCGGTTGAGTAAGGCACCGGGTGCCTATCGCGGCCCTTCGGTTTGGGTCGTGACAGTTAGCTCCCCGGCAATGGCATCAAAAAGTGATCGGTGCCAACCCTACACCACTACAAAGTGGCCAGATTGGTCGAAACCGCTTTTACCGGAGATGGTCGAGATCAAATTCATAGGGAGCTAGAATTGGTTAGGATTTGATTTCCTATCTAAATTAGCAATGCGTAGTACTCTTAATTACACTTCTAATCATATTTTTTGTTTGTTACTTCTAATATTATGCTAAAAATATTCTAAATTAAACTAAGAGATAATGCTTGAAGGGTTTTCTAAATGGATAACGAGGCACCAGGGAAGGGACTTTCTCCTAGGTGAATATTTGACGGATTCTAATGCTTAAGGCAAAGATGTTATGTTGGCGATTGTGATATAACCAATGCACGAAACTACTCACTTTATACCTCTCGATAGCTTGAGTGACTTTGTCCTAATTGACTTTCTCAAGACCAATTGGGTGTCAAGATTTGAGCAAGCAATATAGGTTCAAGTCGGGTATTACTATCTCTAAGTTTAACCCTTTAATTTGGGCTATCAATCTCTTGAATACACCCCAATTCCTTGTTGGACTAATTTTCCTAAACTCAAACCCTCTTTATCAAGAAGGCCAAGTCAAAAAGGCACAAATTATTATTTGCAACCACTAATTCAACATAGAAAACACAAATTAGTCCAAATATCAACCACTCATAAACATCTAAGCATTAAAACACAAGACCCATCAAATACCCACACTATGATTGAGCCACAACCCTAGCTAATGGTTCTAGCTACTCATAATAATGGAAGAAAACATGTAATTAGATGAAGAATAACCCATAAAGTATGATTACAAACTAAAAATTGAAGATTCAGTGTTAAACAAGCTACAAATTACTCAAAATGGACTAATACCGCCGTTCACATGCTCTGCTAGAATAAAGATACCCTAAAAATCTGAAAAGTAGTATTTATACAAGGCCAAATATTTTGGACAAAAATACCCATGCGGCGGTACCGCGGAAAATGCACCGCGGCCGCGGTGAGGCTTTTTGGCTTGACTTTTTGGGTCTCTGAATCTGGCCACCGCGGATCGCGGAAAATGCACAGCGGCCACGGTGGCTTCACTGCGGTCCACACAAAATGGATTGCGGCTGTAGTGGCTTCCAACTTCTAAATACCCAACTCTCTGAATCTCTTCACTATGGACCGCATAAAATGGATTGCGGCCGCAGTGAGGCTATTGCGGTCCGCACAAAATGGATTGCGGCTGCAGTGCTTGAGCTTCCAAAATCTACATTTCTCTGAATCTCCTCACCGCGGACCGCACTAAATAGATTACAGCCGCGGTGGATCTGTTGTAGCTGTGCTTTGACTTGTTCTTGGTACTTGTGCAGGTTTCACTCCTTTTTTGAGTTGGTTTTTGACCTCTTGTCACTTTCTTGACCAAACCCTGCAAACAAGTACAACATGTAAGCCTTTGGGACTATTTGTGTACATTTTTAATCAAAATACAAGTAAAAAAAGAGTGTAAAATAAACTAGAATCCCTAGTTATCAGCAAGTCCCCCCAATGATCATATGAACGATGTGCTGAGGTTTTCCCATTCCGTTTCTCTTGTTTGCCTCTCTTTCCTCCTGGGCTGGAGTTTTTCGAGCTTCCTATTAGCTTTCTTAGTGTATACTCCCATTAATGTGGGAGCTTATATCAACGTGTTGGGTGTTGTACGAGCCCTCTCCCATGCAGATTGGCTCCGGCACGCCCTCAGGGTTTCCCAGTGGTGCACCGATGCTTGAAACAGCTACACCATTCCCTCTATGGTCCTCAAGATCGTAGTTTTCATGTGCATTCACTGAGTTAGACATTTTGACCAAAATCAAAGATTATTGGACAAGAAAAAGTGTGAAGAATAACTTGTGTTTCCAATAAACCAGCACAAAAACAATCAATATTATTTTTAGCCCCACGGTCGGCGCCAAACTATTTACCTTGAAAATGGTAATTACAATTGAATTTGATTTTGTGGTTCTAAAAATATGTGATTTATTTTAATGCTAGTTGTTAAGCGATAGATGCTAAGTGTGAGTTAGGAAAGTGAGATAAGAGCTTGAAGACAGTATGTTATGCAAACCGAATGGCCGTGAATCGGGGTTTCGAGCTAGCCTATGCTGGGCCTCGAGGTCGAGCTAAAGTGCTAGGTTGGGGATGGTCGACGAATAACTAATAGTTATAAGGATCTTGACGATGGCTCTTTATGACCAATGATGAGTAATAAATGAAGAACAATCAATAAAACACAATAAATGTAAGCAATAAAATCAAAGGAGCGACAGTAGAATATGTTTAAGTTGGAGAGCAGAGAATGTTCTTGTTCTTGTATTCAATGTGGTGTATGTAAGAAATAACAAGGGTCTCCTTTATATAGGAGGGGGAATCCCAACTTTGTACATGTATAATTATTACAAAGAAACGTAGTTGATACAACTACTTAACGGTCTGGTACAGACTTATATTATTCTTACAGGCGTTGTCAGCTTTGACCATGTGCCTTGGGAATTTTCCGCTTGTCCATGGTAGCCACCGATTTGCGCTAACCCGAGATCGAGCATAGGGAACCCTCGGGGTGGAACCTCGAGTTGTGCCTCGAGCCTTCTAGGGACGGGCCATGATGTGTCATAATAATCATAAAATTGGACTCTCCGATTTTAGCCATATACACTTGATAGTCTCCAATAGATAAAACTATGAAATCGAGAAGTCGCCATATCTGGGATGTAATGACCCGGAAACAAAAGCGTTTTCTGCTTAAAAAGCCAATCAGTGCCGAAGAAGCCGAGGAATTCTTCCGAAAAATGAAAACTGCGGACTACGAGGTAATGACCAACTCCGAAAGTCTCCCGCTCAGGTCTCGCTTTTTTCTCTACTGATAAGCTTGACTGAGCATCAGAAAGTACTGATAAAGACCCTCAATGAAGCCTATGTTCTAATTGAAAGCACTGTGGAGAAACTGGAAAGGATGGCGGAAAGATTCTTCGCAGTCAACCAGATTTCATTTAGCAAGAATGACTTGCCCTTGAAAAGGGCTGCCTACAACAAAGCTCATATCTGACAGTTAAGTGTGAAGGGTACTATGTAAAAAATGTCATGGTGGATGGCGGATTAGGGGTCAACATATGCCCTTTCTCAACTTTTCAAAGAATGGAAATTGGGACTGAAAGGATCATGCCTAGTGATGTTTGTGTGTGCGCGTTCGATGGCATTAAGAGGGACACAATATGGGAGATTGATTTGATCTTGACTATCGGTCCTGTGGATTTCGAAGTGACGTTTTAGGTCTTGTACATGGATACCTTCTATAAGTTTCTCTTAGGAAGGCCTTGGATCCACGCTATGGGGGACGTACCTTCTACCCTCCATCAAATGGTAAAGTTTGAACACGAAGATAAGGAAATTGTGGTTCATGGAGAGACGAGCAATCAATTTACTGGTACCCATCAGTCCCATGCCTCGAAGCTAGAGAAGGTAGCGAGCACATAGTCTATTAGGCTTTTGAGGTTGTGGTCGCAGATCAATATGAGGAGGGAAGCCCGTGTCCTCAGCCCTTTCTGTCAAATGCGTCCATCATGATCGCTACTGAAATGATCAATCATGGTTATAAGCCTGGGAAGGGACTCAGGGTATAATTGCAAGGTATCACCGAACCTATCACTTTAGCTACCACCGAGAAGTTCTTCGGTGTGGGTTTTCACGCCACATAAACTGATGTGACATGGGCAAATGAACGAAAGAGCAATGGTTGGGTTCTACCTCAGCCGGTCTTGCATCTATAAAAAACATTCCTCAAGCCCAAGTACACCGAGGAAGAAGAAGATGAGGCCTTCACGGCCGAGGAAATTGAGGATATATGTAGAGCCATGAGGCAAATGTTATATGAAGCTCGCATGGTCCAGCTTGGTGAAGGCTAGAGCACTGCTGAGGTGCAATTTATGGGGCCCGATGTCAAGCTTCAAAATTGGAAGGCTACTCCATTCCCAGTCAGGCGGAATCCTGGTAGTCCAGTCTTGC
The DNA here is from genome assembly GCF_000393655.2 of Nicotiana sylvestris. Classification (NCBI taxonomy): domain Eukaryota; kingdom Viridiplantae; phylum Streptophyta; class Magnoliopsida; order Solanales; family Solanaceae; genus Nicotiana; species Nicotiana sylvestris. The sequence goes on from NC_091062.1 coordinate 8,473,502, forward strand.
CACCTTTTCTGCATTCCGAGTTATTCCAGGGTGTAACTCGAATGTTTCTTTTAGTTTATTGTCTTTAAAATTCCAATGTAAACCCTGCTATCTTCAAATTCAATGAAATAAAATTAATATTTCATCGTCTATGAATCTCTTTCTTTATCCTTTATGATTTTTGTTACTTCTTCCTTTCAGTTCTAATAATGCGGGCTTAAATAACGTGACATGCTTGTGGACTTCACGCCTAGATCATAGCACACTGTCTAATTATGAAATAATGAATCCAGAGTCGGAATATGATGAAGATGAGGCTTTTAGGGAAATAAACCGAGAACCGGAACAATTCGAGAATAAACCTAAGCCAAACTTAAATGAAACCGAGCCAGTTAATTTGGGTAGTTCAGAAAAGGTCCAAGAACCATGATAAGCATTCACACGGATGAAAGAACTAGGGATGCATTGATCCAATTTTTGTTCGAATTCAAAGATGTGTTTGCTTGGTCATACGATGATATGCCAGGATTAAGTGTCGATTTGGTAGTCCAAAGGTTGCCGACTTACCTCGATTATCCCATTGTCCAACAAAAACAGAGGAAGTTCAAAACTGATATTAGTGACAAGATCAAAGAATAGGTCACCAAACAGTTGAAGGCGGGGGTGATCCTAGTGGTCCAATACACCACATGGCTGGCTAATGTGGTTCCCGTACTAAAGAAAGATGGGAAAACTCGAGTGTGTGTTGACTATCGGGATTTGAACAAAGCAAGTCCCAAAGACAACTTCCCTTTGCCAAACATCCACATCCTTGTTGACAATTGTGCCAAACATGAGATACAATCTTTCGTGGATTGTTATTTTGGGTACCATCAGGTCTTTATGGACGAAGAAGATGCGGAAAAGACAACCTGCACCACACCCTGGGGCACCTATTGCTACAGGGTCATGCCTTTTGGTTTGAAGAATGCTGGGGCAACTTACATGAGGGCCATGACTACCATCTTTCATGACATGATGCACCAAGAAATCGAGGTGTATGTGGACGATGTGATCATTAAATCCAAAATGCAGGACGACCATGTTTGGGATCTGTGAATGTTCTTTGAGCTTGTGCATAAATACGACTTGAAGTTAAATCTAGCCAAATGTGCATTTGGAGTTTTATCTGGGAAACTCTTGGGATTCATAGTCAGTCGGAGGGGCATCGAGCTAGATCCAACAAAGATAAAGTCTATTCGGGATTTTCCCCCTTCGAGAACTAAGAAAGATGTTATGAGTCTGTTGGGAAGGTTGAATTACATCAGCCGGTTCATTGCTCAGTTGACATCCACCTGTGAGCCGATATTTAAGCTGTTAAAGAAAGATGTGGTGATTAAATGGACAGATGAGTGTCAAGAAGCCTTCGACAAAATCAAAGAATATCTGTCGAATCCGCCGTTCTTGGTCCCACCCAAACCTGGGAGGCCTTTGTCTTTGTATTTGATAGTCTTGGAGAATTCCTTCGGATGTGTCCTCAGTCAACATGATGTGACCGGGAAGAAAGAGCAGGCAATATACTATTTGAGAAAAAAATTCTTTAGCTACGAAGCCAAATACACTTTGTTGGAAAGGACTTGCTGTGCCCTAACTTGGGTCGCTTAGAAGCTTAGGCATTACTTATTGGCCTACACCACTTATCTCATCACCAGGCTGAACTATTTGAAGTACATATTCCAAAAGCCGATGCCCACAGGGAGGTTAGCAAAACTGCAAATCCTGCTCACTGAGTTTGACATAGTCTATGTCACTCGCACGATAATGAAAGCCCAAGCTTTAGCAGATCACCGAGCTGAAAATTCTGTTGTTGATGAATATCAGCCTTTGAGTACTTACTTTCCGGACGAGGAAGTAAATTCAGTTGAGGTAGTTTCAGAAGACACTAATGCTTGGAAAATGTTCTTTGATGGAGCTATGAACGCAAAAGGTGTCGGGATTGGGGCAATCTTGATTCACATATTGGTCAGCACTATCCGGCCACAACCCTATTTTAGTTTTTCTGCACCAACAACACTGCCAAGTACAAAGCCTGCATTATGGGTATGAACATGGTAATCGACCAAAATGTGGAAGATTCGAACTTGATTATCTGACAAGCTCAGGGTGAATGGGAAACTCGGGATATCAAGCTTATTCTATACAGGCCACATGTGGAAGATCTTAGTAAGTGGTTCAAGTTAGCCGAGTTCAGGTACATTCCTCATTTTCACAATGAGTTAGCCGATGCACTCGCTACTTTGGCCTCGATGTTGCCATCTCCAAGCAATGTCCACATTGACCCATTGGAAATCCAAATCTGAGCAAGCCAATGGAGACCAAAAGAGAACCATTAAAAGGCTTTCTAGTGGCTTTTTCATGAGTGGAGAGGACTTGTACAAAAGGACTCCAGATCTCAATCTTTTAAGATGTGTAGATGACCAAGAGGCTGGAAGAATCATGCATGAAGTACATGCAGGAGTGTGTAGACCCCATATGAATGGATACGTCATGGCAAAGAAAATCCTTCGAGCAAGTTACTACTGGATGACTATGGAAAATGATTGCTTCAGCTTTGTCCGAAAATGTCATCAGTGTCAGGTGCACGGTGACCTGTTTCATGCACCACCTTCAGAACTACATCCTATGTCAGCACCTTGGTCGTTCGTTGCTTGGGGTATGGATGTCATTGGGCCAATCGAGCCAAAAGCTTCAAATAGGCATAGATTCATATTGGTTGACATTGACTACTTCACAAAATGGGTTGAAGCAGTCACCCTTAAAGCCGTCACTAAGAAAGCACTGGTAGACTTTGTGCACTCCAATATCATCTGCCATTTTGGTATTCCTACATCTATCATTACAGAAAATGTTGCGAACTTGAATAGTCACTTGATGAGGGAGATATGTGAGCAGTTTAAGATCACACATCAGAATTCTACCCCTTATCGACCCAAAGCTAATGGTGTTGTTGAAGAAGCAAACAAGAACATCAAGAACATTCTTAGAAAGATGATTCAAAGTTCAAGATAATGGCACAAAAAGTTATCATTTGCATTATTGGGATATCACACAACTGTGCGCACATCAGTCGGAGCAACACCCTATCTATTGGTTTATGCTACTGAAGTCGTAATACCTATGGAGGTTGAAATTCCATCGCTCTAAATCATCGTTGAGGCTGAAATTGAGGATAGTGAGTGGGTCAAGACCCATCTAGAACAGTTAATCTTGATTGATGAAAAGCGGATTGCCATAGTTTGCCACGAGCAGTTGTATCAACAAATAATGGACCGAGCCTATAACAAGAAAGTGCGGCCTAGGATCTTTGAAATGGGGAAACTCATTTTGAGACGTATTCTCCCTCATCACAAGGAAGCAAAAGAAAAGTTCGCTCATAGCTGGAAGGGCCGATACATTATAAGAAAACTGTTGCCGAAAAGGGCGTTGTACCTGGTAGACATTGAAGGAAATGACCCTGAAACAGCTGTAAATGCAGACGCGATCAAAATATATTATGTTTAACCCTTTTGCGGTACCAATATTATCCGATTGGGATGAAAAAGGCTTTCATTATCGCTACCCCAAATACTCCAATCCTTTGCTAACCCTTTGAGCCATTTACCCTTCTTTGATTACCCTCTTTTGAACCTTAAGACGTTTGTAAAAAAAATTAATCAAATTCAAAAAATAAAGTTCCTTGAACTATGTTCGATTTGATTCCGAAAGGATACGTAGGTAGCCTCTCTCTGGGGTTCAGTCACACCAAAACAAATAATCCAAATTCCCCCAAAAGTGAAACTAGGGCAGTTGTTATAATGGTTCGGCGATGATCCCGCCTGAATGTTTCCAATGTTGTAAGTTAAATCCAAATTCTTTGTACCCCAAAATCCTATTCAAGTGCTTCCGATAGATCGGTGAGAATGTTCAAGAATTAAAGAACGCAGCAATTTGGATCTGATGCAATCAAAATGAGAGAGTCTTGTTAGTGAAAACCGACACGGAAACCATAAGGCAATGGTAAGTAGAGAAACTGAAAAAAGAGAGAGTATTGTTAGTGCAAACTCGCAAAGAGCACTATAAAGCGACAATAAAAAAAGAAATGAGAGAAATAGTTATAGAATTGATAACTTTATACAAAAGGGGTTCAGGGATTGGGAATTGGAAAGAGCCTATGTACTTAGGCATTAGCTAATTCTGGGCATGCACAACAATAGGGAGTGCTGTTTTGCTTACAAAATCAACCAGAATAAACAACATATAATAGTAACCTAGAGATTATGACCCCAAGGGAATCGAGTTTGAGTCATAGACAACAATACTTACTACTGTCATGCCTCAAATAAACCATCAGTATCAAACACATTGGGGTAGGGGTTTAGGATACATCATACATAGGTTCAGAATAGGAAGAAAGAAATTACAGCATGCTAGAATAGGGTACTAAATTAGATACAAGCAGTAGGAAGACAAGAATGCAAAAGTATTAAGTAAACATATTGTTGTTGATGCTAAATCTTAATAAGAACATACCAGTTCAGAGAAACAAAATATAGTAAAGGCAGGTAGCAGGACTTTGAGAACAGTCCATAGTACAAGTAGTGAAGTGAGAGAGAATACTTTTGAGTGTAAGCGAGTTCAGAAATAAGAGTGTTCGCGTGTGTTTGTGTTAATGAAAGAGCATGGTATTTATAGTTTGAAAACAGGTAGAAAATAAGGCAAGAGTCATAGTTCAACAATAATTATGAAACTATGTACTAATCAAATGAGTATTAAGGACTTCCTTTAATTAAGGAGTTAAAATCAAACGGTAATGGGCAAAAATCATTTAAGGAAAGAAATCAAGTAGAGAATCATATGCAGAATAGCCAATTAGGGGTAAGTGCATAGAGGTTTAATTAAGGGAAGAATCTTTGAAATACTTGATTAACCAAATTAAGGTAAGAAAACAAAGTAAAGTTGCAGAATGTGGAGACAATCGAAAATCAATACATAGCAAATCAAGGAGTCATGGATTTCAAAATCACTGATTTAAGGAGAGTAACATGGGTTCCCTTGAATAAACCAAGTTGAGAAGGGAGAATCGAAAATTAAATGGGAAGTTTTTCAAATCAATCCAAGAAATATGGAAATCAGTGAAACAAGGAAATAATCAATTACTTAACACACAAGTGCAATCAGAGTTACACAAAGAGTAGTTTGAAATCAGTCCACAATTGCATGTCATTTTAGAGGGAAATTCGGCATATAAAAGAGTGCATAAACATTAGGCATGTGAGGCTGAACTTATGACAAAGAGAAGCATCATGAAATAACAATCACAAAGTCAGTAGATAGTGAACTATTGAAACATGACAGTCACATAGGTCAATTTCACCAACTCAGTAATAGAGAAAAGAGAGAGTATCAGAAGCATGCATAAGGTCAAATAAAAAGAGTTTTCTGAAAAATGTAGTCTAGTTTCAATGAGAGCAGGAAGTCAAAATCAAATAAAGAAACAGAGGCTGAAACAAAAAGATTTCGAATCTAGTCGAGCAACATATGAAGCAGCTTCAGAAGCTCGAATAAGTCCAAAGAAGTTAGGGTTTTGAAATCAATCGAATTCAGAGCATGACGACCAAGTAAATCACATAGCAAATGGCCTTAGAACTCAACCGAACCCAAAATTTTAGGGTTTTCACTATCAATCAAGTTCTAGAGATGAAAAACGAGTAAATCAGATAAATACTAACAAAATAGATTCAGAAATCCCAAAAGTTTAAGGCCCTTAACATGCCAACTCAAGTAGAAGAGTGACATAAGGAAACACAGTAGAACACGTTAAAAAATCAGAAAAGCTTTGAAATAACATAACAGAAACCCAAATTGGAAAAGATAAGAGTTCTTGAAGGTAAAGTTCTGAAAGAAACCTTGAGAAAAATGTTTAGAAGTTTAGAGTAAACACAGATCTAAAAGAATCGGAAGAACCTCGAAGGCCAGGGTTTCAGAAGAACCCCAGATGGTGAGAAAGGCTCGGAAACTTATTGATCTAAGTAGGAGATGTCAAGAGTCATGCTTGAATAGTCATGGCTGGCCGGAGCAAGGACAAAGATGATCGGAGACATCCATAAAAACTGATATCGACCAAGATCTAGGCCAATCTTCTTCAAGGTCTGGCCTTGAAACTATTGTACTCGAACACATAGAAGCCAAGGGAGGTGGATACAGGCCTTCAATGGCTTTGGAAACCATGGATTTGTGAGATTTTCAGGTGGTAGTTGAGGGCGGTGGCTAGGGTTTGAAAGACAATTTGGAAAGGGGGGAATTCAAAGGCGGCTGCAGGTGAAAATGGTTAGGGTTTGGGGGTAGTTGGAATTAATTTAGGAAAGGGTTAACAGTGGTCGTTGATCATTTTGATCAACGGCCTAGATTAAATGGGTAGGTAGGGGATTCGGGTGGGTTGTTTTAATTGGGTCATGGGTCGAGTATGACTGGGATTTGGGCCGGGTAATTGGGTTTAAAATTGGGGTTCAAATCAGGCCACAATTGAAACACAATTGGGCTATATTTTAAATAGCCACTTCTCCCTTATTTATGTTATAAAAAATATTCTGGAAATAAATTAAAGTTACTAAAATGATTAATAGTACATAATTATCAAATTAAAAATACTAGAGTTAGTTTTATAAATATAAATACAATTAAATCTTAAAAGAGGCTAATATTGTAATTATATGCAATTTAGCTTTAAAAATAGTAAATAAATTTGTAAAAATATGCGAAACATATGTTAGATACATTTTATTATAAATATGAGAATCCAATAAATGAATTATAGAAATTATAATTTTGGAAATAATTATTGGGTTTTTCTTGATAAAATAGGGCAATAAATTGATTTTAAAAACTTTAAAATTAAAGGAAAAAACAATAAAACATTGGGACATACTTATATATGCATATACATGATATTTTGAAAGTATTATTAATATAAAAAATATATAGGAAAAAATTGGGTATCAACAACTGCACCTCTTTACCCAGGAAGGATGAAAGAGTTGACGGGTAAGGATATGATGGCCAATTTTGACCAAACGAAATGGTTCAAGGTAGCTTAGGCCATGCTTTGGCTTCTAAGCTACCTACATATCCCTGGTTTGACAGGAATCAGGCCATATGTAGTTCAGGATCCGTCGGCGGAGTATGCCAATGGAGGCTTTCAAAAACGGACGCGATATTTAGGACGGGGTGAATGGTTAAAGTCTGATAGGGCTGCGGTAACTGGAGCGGGATCGATCCTACCGGGATGGCCGTTTCTCTCCGGTTATCCTGCAAATAAGCAATACAAGCATATATTATGCATAAATTTAAACATGATGCAATTTCCCGTCGGACCATGAGGATTGTCTTCGGACGGTTAGAATGGCATCCTTAGACCATGATGTCCTGGGTCATGAAGCGTATAATAAAGGATTCGCAGGCCATGAAATGATGCTCTTGGGCTATGAGGAAGATGCCTCAGAACAATGATGCCTTTGAATAATGATGCATAGAAGATTAAAAGGGGTCTTCAGGCCATGACATGACGTTCTCGGGCTATGAAAATGGTGCCTTCGATCAATGACGCCTCAGATGATTTGGCGATCTTTCAGCCCATGAGATGCAGTATTTGGCGATCTTTCAGCCCATGACATGCAATAGGTGGCGATCTTTCAGCCATGCAAATGTAAATAAGGTGGCGATCTTTCAGCCATGCGAATGTAGATAAGGTGGCGATCTTTCAGCCATGCAGATGTAGATAAAGTGGCGATATTTCAGCCATGCAAATATAAATAAGGTGGCGATCTTTCAGCCATGCAAATGTAAATAAGGTGGCGATCTTTCAGCCATGCAAATGTAGGTAAAGTGGCGATCTTTCAGCCATGCAAATGCGGATGGAGACAACATTTAGTCTCGGAAGGCAGAATGGTAGCCTTATGCAAAGCAAAGAATGCAGATGAAGACTACGTTTAGTCTCGAAAGGCAGAATGGTAGCCTTATGCAATGCAAAAATCCAGATAGAGACATTGTTTAGTCTCGGAAGGCAGAATGATAGCCTTATGCAATGCAAAAATGCAGATGGAGACAACGTTTAGTCTCGGAAGGCAGAATGGTAGCCTTATGCATTGCAAAAAATGCAGATGGAGACAGCGTTTAGTCTCGTAAGGCAGAATGGTAGCCTTATGCAATGCAAAATTGCAGATGGAGACAGCGTTTAGTCTCGGAAGGAAGAATTGTAGCCTTATACAAGAGATAAAAGGGCAAATGATAATAGAGCTTTCTTAGCTTATAGCAGGTTGCGATATTGTGACTGCTGGGGACATTGTGACACACAAAATATCACCGGCGTGCGTGGATAGCAAATGTTGGTAAGTGCGATAGTTCTGAGAGTTGTATTCTTGAACAATGTCTATCTCGTGAGCGTATAGTATGTTCGATGATTTCGGAGTCCATGTTCCTACATCTAAAGAAAAATCGTGAGTTTTGTAAAGGGGAGGTTAGTTCGTATCCCCGCTGGTTTTTCTTGACCTGCTCGATGTTGATCTGGTGATACTGTACGTATCTTTGGGGTAGAATTGCTAAACAAAGAGATTTCAGATATAAATATGCATGATTTAGTAAAAAAATAACATAAATACATAATTAAGAATAGTTTTCTTTAGATGAACCGACGACTGCGACATGGTTCAAGACATTGCAACCCTTATTGCTATGGAATTTTGAGGGTCCTCCTCAAAATTCTGCCCCAATTACTAGGTTGATGCTTCCGATTGTTGCTAGCGATAACTGGCTGAAATCAACTTCGAAACTTTGAGGGTCCTCCTTAAAATTCTGCCCCCGTTTCCAATTGCGGGGAAAATGAGAATTTTTTTTGAATTGTGACCGAACCCATATGGCTTCCTACCTATCCCCTCTTAAACGGGAATCAGGTCAGGCGTAGTTCAATTTACATCATATAAGGAAAGCATGAAAATTACACATAGTAGCGTTTGACTGCATCTGAATTAATTTGTTGTGGCCAAACTTTCTCGGTCCATTTCTGCAAGTATGAGGGCTCCTCCTGTTAGAACCCGGCGAACCATGTACGGACGCTGCCAGTTGGGAGAGAATTTCCCTTTGGCTTCATCTTGATGCGGGAAAATTTTCTCTAAAACCAGCTGCCCCGGTGTGAATTGTCTCGGCTTGACTCTTTTATTGAAGGCTCTGGACATTCTTCTCTGATAGAATTGAACATGGCAAACCGCATTCATTCTTTTTCTGTCTATAAGGGCTAATTGTTCAAAACGACTTTTCACCCATTCTGCATCGTCGAACTCGGCTTCCTGTATGATCCTTAAGGAAGGAATTTCTACTTCGGTGGGAATGACGACTTCTGTATTGTAAACCAGCATATAGGGGATTGCCCCAAATGATGTGCGGACAGTGGTGCGATATCCCAGTAAAGCAAATGATAGCTTCTCGTGCCACTGTTTGTGCTTCTCTATCATTTTCCTCAATATCTTCTTGATATTCTTATTAGCGGTTTCTACTACTCCATTCATTTGAGTCTGTAGGCTGTAGAATTCTTGTGTCTGATTTTGAAAGTTTCACACATAGATTTCATCAAGTCACTATTGAGGTTGAAGCCATTATCGGTAATGATTGATTCTGGAATCCCGAATCGACAAACGATGTGGTCGCGGACAAAGTCTGCCATGACTTTCTTAGTTACTGCTTTGTAGGATGCTGCTTCGACCCATTTGGTGAAATATTCGATTGCTACTACGATAAACCTATGCCCGTTGGAAGTAGCAGGCTCGATTGGTCCAATAACATCCATTCCCCAGGTGGCAAAAGGCCATGGTGAGCTCGTTGCATTAAGCTCATTTGGGGGTACTTTATCATGTCTGCAAGTATCTGGCAGTGGTGGCATTTCTGGACATACTGGATGCAGTCCATTTCCATAGTCATCCAAAAGTAACCAGCTCTGAGTCTCTTCTTTTCTAAGACAAAGTCATTCATATGTGGATCCCAGGTCCCAGCGTGAATTTCCTCTAGTAGCCTGGATGCTTCCCTTGCGTCGACACACCTTAGTAATCCCAAATCAGGAGTCCTCTTATATAGGATTCCTCCGCTGTGAAAGAAATTGTTGGACAACCTCCAAAGTGTGCGTTTCTAAGTAGGATTTGCAAGTTATGGGTACTCGCCTCTTGCCAACTATTTGTTGATATCATGAAACCAAGGCTTTCCATCTGCTTCTTCTTCAACATGGGAACAATAAGCTGGCTGATCATGGATCTTTACTGGAATGGGATCAATGAAGTTTTTATCTGGATGTTGTATCATGGATAATAGGGTAGCCAATGCATCGGCGAACTCATTATGGACTCTAGGCACATGTTGGAATTCCATCTTTGTGAACCTCTTTCTCAATTCCTTTATATGATGTAGATACGGGAGTATCTTGGAGTTCTTCGTCGCCCATTCTTCTCGGACCTGATGTATAAGTTGGTCTGAATCTCTAATTACTAGCAACTCTTGAATGTTCATGTCAATGGCCATCTTGAGCCCTAAGATGCAGGCTTCATACTCGGCCATATTGTTGGTGCACGGGAACCTGAGTTTGGCAGACACCAGATAATGCTATGATACGAGGACTGCTCCTATGCCAACTCCTTTGAAATTTGTTGCTCCATCGAAAAACATTCTCCAATCGTAATAGGATTCTGCAATATCTTATCCTGTGAATGTTACCTCTCCGTCAAGAAAATACGTTTTCAATGGTTCGTATTCTCTATCCACGGGGTTTTAAGAAAGGTGATCTGCTAGCGCCTGTCCCTTGATTGCCTTCTGAGTTAAGTAGACAATGTCAAATTCACTCAACAGGATTTGCCACTTGGCTAGCTCTCCAGTTAGCATGGGCTTCTGAAAGACGTACTTCAAAGGGTCCATCCTTGATATAAGATATGTGGTATAAGCACAGAAGTAGTGCCGCAGCTTCTGAGCTACCCAAGTCAAAGCACAATAGGTGCACTCGAATAGGGAATACCGGGCCTCGTACAGGGTGATCTTCTTACTAAGGTAATAAATGGCCTGCTCTTTCCTCCCCGTTTCATCATGCTGCCCCAGAACGCAACCGAAAGCTCCATCTAACACTGCAAGGTAGAGTAATAGAGGTATACCTGGCTCAGGCGGGTCCAAAACTGGTGGTGTTGACAGGTATTCCTTGATTCTGTCGAAAGCTTTTTGGCAGTCATCGGTCCATTTTGTAGCGGCGTCCTTCTTTAACATCTTAAAGATTGGCTCACAAATAACCGTAGATTGTGCTATGAACCGGCTGATGTAGTTAAGTCTCCCCAAGAAACTCATCACATCCTTTTTGCTCTTTGGCAGTGGCAATTCTTGAATAGCTTTGACTTTTGATGGATCCAGTTCTATTCCTCGGCGACTTACAATGAACCCAAGTAATTTTTTGGCAGGAACCCCAAATGCACACTTTGCGGGATTCAGTTTCAGGTTGTACCTCCGCAGTCTATTAAAGAACTTCCTCAGATATTCCATGTGATCAGTGGCCCTTTTGGACTTGATGATAACATCATCTACGTACACCTCTATCACCTTGTGTATCATATCGTGGAAAATGGTGGTCATGGCCCTCATGTAGGTGGACCCTACATTCTTTAACCCAAACGACATTATCTTGTAATAGTACATCCCCTACACCGTAATGAATGTCGTTTTCTTAGCAACTTCTTCATCCATCCAGATCTGATGATAACCAGCAAAACAATCTACAAATAATTGCAACTCGTTCTTGGCGCAATCATCAATTAGGATGTGTATATTTGGAAAAGGGAAGTCGTATTTTGGACTGGCCCAGTTGAGGTCTCGGTAGTTGACATAGACCCTGACCTTCCCGTCCTTCTTTGGTACAGTTGGCTAACCATGTCGTATACTCTACTAGCCTGAGAACCTTAGCTTTGACCTGCATAGTGACTTCTTCCTTGATTTTCAGACTTATATCAGGCTCGAACTTTCTGAGTTTTTGCTTTACCGGTGGATATGTTGGATTAGTTGGCAGTTTGTGAGCCACAATAGATGTACTCAGACCAGTCATGTCATCATACGACCAAGCAAAGATGTCTTTGTATTCTCTTAGAAATTCTGTGTATTCCTTCTTTTCTGATGGCGATAAGTGGACGCTGATTCGTGTTTCTTTGACATTTTTTGTATCTCCCAGGTTAATAATCTCAGTCTCGTCCAGGTTGGACGTAGGCCTGTTCACAAAGTTCTAAACTTCCTTAACAATCTCTTCTGGTATGTCATCTTCCTCTGAATCTATGTCCATTTGTTGCGTTGACTCGTTGCATGCCACAATCATTGGTTCATCAAGATAAGTAATGATGTATAAGTAATGTAATGAGAGAAAACAATAGTAATAAGTGTTGATTCAAAAGAAAAGTCAAAGTACTTTGATAAATTTCATAATTGCTTTGAAAGTTGGAGATCTTATTGCAGGAATTGAAAACATGCGAGAAAATAAAAAAACTCTTTTAGTAAATAAAAATAGTGCTTGTTTTAGCCTTGCTACCCCGAGGCTCGTCGGGCTCTGGTCATTCTGATGGTGTAGTTATTGAGGCGTGCTCCTCTGCTTACAGCCTGTATGGAAGGGCCTTCCTCCCCCTCCTCCTCGAGAACAACACAACAATCCATATCACTATCTTCTAGGAACATATTCTTCACAAGAGGAGGAGTGGGTGGAGGGCCCTGGATCTCTTGAGATAAGATGATGTTGCCAGATTGCACGAACTAACTTTTGAGGAGGGGGAATAATAAACAAAAAAGTAAAAACAAAAAGGTAACCAAGTTAGTGAGGATTATAAGAAAATGTTGCGATATTTAAACACATAGTGCAGAATGTAAATCGTGTCCTAATTTGGGAACCTCTTTGCACCTGAGGTAGGCCTAGCGACAAATTAATTTGGAGAACGTAGAATGCTAAATGCCTCATTTTATTGATAAAAAGTAGACGGATCCTAAATCGACACTAGATAACATGAAATAAAATGTCACTAATGGCCATTGGCCTTATTACATTTCTTAAAGCAAAAGAAAACTCCTATCTATTTAGTTCCAGAAGGACCTTCCCCAGACTCGACATCTTTGTCTCCGTCGAACAACTTCCCTAACTCGTGAAGTCCCAACAATAGGTAGGCTCTGGCTAGGTGTCCGCCCTCGTTTCCTTCAGCATCCTGGCAATCCTCGATTCTCTTGAGAAATTTCCTTTCCAGCTCTATTATGCCCCGCTCCAAGTATCCCAGTCGCTTGTTGGCACTGATAGCTATGTCTTTCCATTCCTCGATCAACTTTTGGTTGGCTTCTTATATCTCACGGTGCTCGCTTTCGCATTCTCGGATCCTCTTGCGTAGTTGATTGTATTTGACCTGTACCTCAGCCTTTTCACCTATGATCCTGTGACCTGAAACAAATCTGGGCTGGCCCAGACAATTATGATTATCCTCCAACCAGCCTGAATAGTAGAGAGCACAACCGACGTGGTGTCTATCTGGCTCGATGGTATCCCTTCCCATGACGATCTTGTAGTGCCACATATGTTGAGCTTGGCACTTCTAAAGGCTATCATCATCCTGGAATTTGGCCAGGAAATGACTCATCTTGTCGACCCTGGGTACAACCTGCTTCCTACCAGCTTACCTCATAACCCGGAGAGAGACATACGGATACATTCCTTTCAGACCGATTAATATCATAAAAGGTGCATCTATGGATCGGGCGATGAATTCCTCGGTCGAAAACTACTCGAACATCCATTGTACCTGGTCCTTAGATAGATTATCAAATAGCTCTACCCATCTTTTGGCATCTTCTGGCTGAGCGAACATATTGGGCATGTAATTCATTCACTTCGGATGATGGAAAGCAATATGGTCATCCCAGTCCCTTTGCTGAATCTCTTGTCTGTATTCACCCCTTTGGAGATGCTCCATAAGCCAGAGCTGAAGTAGAAAATTGTAGCCCTCGAAGTGTTTGGCTCCATGTTGACACTTCTCCAAGGCTCGGTATATTTCCGCAATGATCATGGGCACAATATTGAATGGTTGTCCACCAATTCCCTCCATTAGAGTTTTAGTTACCATAGCCAGCCCGGTATGGATCCTTGCTTTCTTCATAAGAAATGCTATCATCCCCAGGAAGCAAAACATGAAGACAAAAACCCTTTTGTGAATATGCCCCAATGATGTGAGGGCAAATTTGTTGGGATAGGTACAGTAGGATTTGCTGTGACTGTACCTCTCATACAAATAATCGAAAGGGATGTAGGATTCTTTCAAACATGTCAGGTCAGGATTCTTCTTTAGACCCATCATTTTGAGGAAACCCTTGCCCTTGTAGTTCTCAAGCATTAACAAACCCGGAGTTTCCCATGGTATACCGGCCAGTCCTCCTATTTCTTCTAGCAAGGGTGTCATTTCAATGTCCCCGAAGCGAAACACGGACCTCTCACAATCCAAGAATAGAGCAACAACTTCTATGATCTTGTTGTTGGGTTGGATTTCCAAGAGGGAAGGTAGATTTCCAGATATTTCCAGACAAGAGTCTGATCACTGGAGTGAAGATCCTCCCACCAGCTTAGCAATTTTGGGTGGATGTTGGTGACCATGCCGAATCTAAGGACTTCGTGCCTCATATTTCTGCAAGACAAATAGCTTAGGCCCTTACCCCCTACCGGACTCAACTATTAAATCTCAATAATTGGCATAAAAGCATTTAGTTCTCAAAATAAATGCACAGAATGTGATGATGTCTATTTGGGTTTTAGGGAAACTCGGTGGTCTTTGGACGAGGCTATCTTAAAGAGTCATTATGTGGACAATATAACTGACTCGACTAGGTTTGACCATGATGCATGCACAGTTGAACAGAGTAAGGTTTCTATGGGGTTTTAGACTAGTACCCTTGAGCGGACAACGCAAAGGGGAAAGGCACGGAACCATCGACTACACCGTTAATCGACTGGTTTTACCGCAAATATGCCTTTTTTCGGATTTAAGGGGTAATAATATCGGAAGAGCTCAACCACTCATTATAAGCGTTGCTATGGTATTTGTTTGGCACGAGTGGAATATGATGTTGAGCATGATTATGCAACAACTAAAGGCATGTTGTCACGTATTTGCACGTTTAAGAAAGCAGTAAATACCACAGCTTTGTAATTTAAAGTAGTAGTAAAGAAAAGTCGTAAAGGAAAGAAACAAAAAGACAAGTCAGTTTCGCAATTGAAAAGGAAATTGAATGCTTAAAGGAATTAAACAATTAATTGCACATCAAGAGGTGTAAAGTCACAATACTAGTCTGAAATGGTAAAAGCCTAAAAGATTCCCCAGCAGAGTCGCCATGCTGTCGCGCCCCCTTTTTCTCGCAAAATCGGGTTTATGACATTTGGAAGGACAACTCGTTCCTTTTGGGAACTGGGTTTGAATTTGAGGAGTCGCCACCTAATGATTAAGGTGCATTAGGACACCAATAGAGTTTGATTTGAATAACCAGAGATAGGGTAAGGGCTTGAAATTATTCTAAGGGGAAGGTGTTAGGCACCCCTCAGAATCCACTAGTATGACTCCCGGCCAGACAATTATTGTGAATTGAGGTACAATTAACATATAGGCAGATAAGGCTCAAATAAGAGGGGATTTCAACACATAATGGTTTGAAAGTAAACAAAGTATGAAAGAGTAATTAGAAAAGCTAATTTTTTAAAAATAAGGAGCCAAAATGCTGAAAGAAAAGAAATGAAGAATAAAGGAAGGGGGTCCTAAGTTTATTAAAAATATGGATCACCCCACACAATGTCTGGTAATCACGCCTCAATGAGGGGCTACACGTGACATTATCGCGTGGTCATCATATCCATATCTACCTTCCCACTCCGTTAATGTATTTAAAGCGTGGATTGGTCTCGATTTCTTATTGCAGTGCTATTACCCGTCTCACTCCTATCAGTCCCGGAGGCACTTAGGACTACTAATCCTAAAAAGGGAGGAATGTTGGGCTTATTCGAAGTTTCAAAGGTAAAAATTCTAAAGCGACATACAAAAACACATATGCATGTTTGGGAAACATATAAACAAACAAAGGCTCATGTATACCTCCGCAGAACAAACACATAAAATAGCATGTCTTGCATGTACTGTTTAGGTCTGATTAAAATACAAAAGACGAAGGATTTTAAACATTGAGGCAGATTGGTTTATTTCATAACTCAAATAAGAAGTCCGAATCAGGCCCGCCTGCTGGTTGTAATAATTAACAGAAGTAGATTCAGTTTATAGTTATTTCTCTAAGGCTTGCCTAAGTGTTTGGAAGGGGTCCTATAGACATGGTGTCTACTGAATTCAGAAGGTGATAAGATAGTAAAAACTCGAAATGAATTATTTGGGATCCTATAAGCATGCTTGCTAAACTTTGTTAAGTGATGGACTCAGATTATCAAAAGAGATGCAGAATTAAACGAATAGAATACAGGTTCTGCAGATGATGGTCTCTATTGTTACTGATTTTATATCTAACATCGACTATGAATGAAAACGAATTAGAATTGCTCGAAGATCCCTATAGGCATGATTTCTATGCATTACTGATTTTAGACATGGTATCTAAATACGGAAACCTTATAGGCATGGTATCTAAATGCAGAAGCTTGTTTTAAACATTATAGACATGGTTTCTAGGTGCAGTTGATTATGCAGAATTGAAGAGTCCTATAGGCATGATTTCTAGGTGAAGTTTGAATATGCAGAATTAGAATGGTCCTATAGGCATGGTTTCTATATGTAGTTGAATATGCAGAATTTAGAACAGTCCTATAGGCATGATTTCTAGGTGAAGTTTGAATATGCAGAATTAGAACAGTCCTATAGGCATGGTTTCTATATGTAGTTGAATATGCAAAATTTAGAACAGTCATATAGGCATGATTTCTAGGTGAAGTTTGAATATGCAGAATTAGAACAGTCCTATAGACATGGTTTATATATGTAGTTGAATATGCAGAATTTAGAACAGTCCTATAGGCATGGTTTCTATATATAGTTGAATATGCAGAATTTAGAACAGTCCTATAGGCATGGTTTCTACCCTTGACATGCATAAATACACAACACTTTTCACTAGCCAGCTCCAAATGTTTATTACAACTTATTACAAACTAGAATAATAAATTACATCAAAAATACAAAGAAAAGTACAACTAGAGGAGGCTTGATTCTTGACTTCCTCTCTGAGTTATGATATAGACCAACTCAAAGACCACTGATCCAAAGACTTTCTCCAATTTGAGTGTGTTAGTGTTCCATAAGAGCCTCAATGGTACTCCGGGCAGTGCTCACACCCAAATTGTATCACCGGAATAGGGACAAGTGCAGTGAGGAAATGCCAGCCCTCAAGTGTCCAAGTTCAGAGGGAGCTCATGGTTCCCAAGGCAAGGTTCACAAGAGGGGGAAAAACTTAAGTCTAAGAGATAGTGGATGTGCAGAAACAGAGTTTCGAGAACTAAAGAAGTAATGAAGAGGGAAAGAGGTACTAGGAAACAATTACAGAATTGATAACTTCACACAAAAGGGGTTCCTGGATTGGGAATTGCAAAGAGCCTATGTACTTAGGCATTAGTTAAGTCTGGGCATGCACAGTAATAGGGAGTGCTGTTATGCTTACAAAATCAACCAGAATACACAACATATAATGGTAACCTAGAGGTTATGACCCCAAGGGGATCGAGTTTTAGTCATAGACAACAATACTTACTACTATCGTGCCTCAAATAAACCATTAGTATCAAACACATTGGGGTAGGGGTTTAGGATACATCATACATTGGTTCAGAATAGGAAGAAAGAAAGTACAGCATGCTAGAATAGGGTACTGAATTAGATACAAGCAGTAGGAAGTCAAGAATGCAAAAGTATTAAGTAAACATATTATTGTTGATGTTGAATCTTAATCAGAACATACTAGTTCAGAGAAACAAAATATAGTAAAGGCAATTAGCAGGACTTTGAAAACAGGCCACAGTACAAATAGTAAAGTGAGAGAGAATACTTTTGAGTGTAAGTGAGTTCAGAAATAAAAGTGTTCGTGTGTGTTTGTGTTAATGAAAGAGCAAGGTATTTATAGTTTGAAAACAAGTAGAAAATAAGGCAAGAGTCATAGTTTAGCAATAATTATGGAACTATGTACTAATCAAATCAGTATTAAGGACTTCCTTTAATTAAAGAGTTAAAATCAAATGGTAATGGGCAGAAATCATTTAAGAAAAGAAATCAAGTAGAGCATCATGTGCAGAATAGCCAATTATGGGTAAGTTCATAGAGGTTTAATTAAGGGAAGAATCTTTGAAATACTCAGTTAACCAAATAAGGTAAGAAAACAAACTAAAGTTGCAGAATGGAGTCAATCAAAAATCAGTACATAGCAAATCAAGGAGTCAGGGATTTCAAAATAACTGATTTAAGGAGAGCAACATGGGTTCCCATGAATAAACCAAGTTGATAAGGGAGAATTGAAAATTAAAAGGGAAGTATTTTAAATCAATCCTAGAAACGAGGAAATCAGTAAAACAAGGAAAAAATCAATTACTTAACACACGAGTGCAATCAGAGTTACACAAGGAGTAGTTTGAAATCAGTCCACAATTGCAGGTCATTTTAGAGGGAAATTCAGCTTATAAAAGAGTGCATAAACATTAGGCATGCGAGGCTGAACTTATGACACAGAGAAGCATCATGAAATAACAATCACAAAGTCAGTAGATAGTGAACTAATGAAATATGACAGTCACATAGGTCAATTTCACCAACTCAGTAATAGAGAAATGAGAGAGTATCAGAAGCATGCATAAGGTCAAAGAAAAAGACTTTTCTGAAAAATGTAGTCTAGTTTCAATGATAGCAGGAAGTCAAAATCACATAAAGAAACAGAGGATGAAACAAAAAGATTTCGAATCTAGTCGAGCAAATGATGAAGCAACTTGAGAAGCTCGAATAGGTCCAAAGAAGTTAGGGTTTTGAAATCAATCGAATTCAGAGCATGACGACCAAGTAAATCACATAGCAAATAGCCTCAAAACTCAACTGAACCCAAAATTTTAGGGTTTTCACCATCAATCGTCTTCTATAGATGAAAAACAAGTAAATCAGACAAATACTAACAAAATAGATTCAGAAATCCCAAAAGGTTAAGGCCCTTAACGTGTAAACTCAAGTAGAAGAGCGACAGAAGGAAACATAATAAAACACGTTAAAAAATTAGAAAAGCTTTGAAATAACATAAGGGAAACCCAAATCGGAAAAGATAAGAGTTCTTGAAGGTAAAGTTTTGAAAGAAACCTTGAGAAAAACGTTTAGAAGTTTAGAGTAAACATAGATCTAAAACAGATCTAAAAGAATCGGAAGAACCTCGAAGGTCATGGTTTTAGAAGAACCCCAGATGGTGAGAAATGCTCGGAAACTCATCAATCTAAGCAGGAGAAGTCAAGAGTCGTGCTTGAATAGCCTTGGCTGGCCGGAGCAAGGGCAAAGATGACCGGAGATAGCAATAAAAACTGAAATTGACCAAGGTCTAGGCCAAGCTTCTTCAAGGTCTGGCCTTGAAACCATAGTCCTCGAACACATAGAAGCCAATAGAGGTGGATACATGCATTCAATATCTTTGGAAGCCATAGATTTGTGAGATTTTCAGGTGGTAGTTGAGGGCGACGGCTAGGGTTTGAGAAATGTTTGAGAGAGAATTGGGAAAATGGGGGAATTCGAAGGCGGATGCATGTGAAAATGGTTAGGGTTTGTGGGGGGGGGGTAGTTGGGAATTAATTTAGGAAAGGGTTAACGGTGGTTGTTGATCAAAATGATCAACGACCTGGACTGAATGGGTAGGTAGGGGATCCGAGCGGGTTATTTTAATTGGGTCGTGGGTCGGGTATGACTGGGATTTGTGCCGGGTAATTGGATTTAAAATTGGGGTTCAAATCAGGCCACAATGGAAACACAATTGGGCTATATTTTAAATAGCCACTTCTCCCTTATTTATTTTATAAAAAAAATCTGAAAATAAATTAAAGGTACTAAAATGATTAATAGTACATAATTATCAAATTAAAAATACTGGAGTTAATTTTATAAATATAAACACAATTAAATCTTAAAAGAGGCTAATATTGCAATTATATGCAATTTAGCTTTAAAAATACAAAATAAATTTGTAAAAATATGAAAAAAGTATGTTAGCTTTATTTTAGTATCAATATTAGAATCCAATAAATGAATAACAAAAATGATAATTTTGGGAATAATTATTGTGTTTTGCTTGATAAAATAGGGCAATAAATTTATTTAAATATCTTTAAAATTAAGGGAAAACAATAAAATATTGGGACATACTTATATATGCATATACATGCTATTTTGAAAGTACTCTGCATATTAAAAATATATAGGGAAAAATTGGGTATCAACAGCATCTGAGACCTCATAGCCGCACCTGCGCCATCGCAGGTGCGGTCCACTAACCGCATTTGCGGTCATTTGCTCAAATCTACGGCATCACACCTACGGTTCCCAATCCACAAGTGCGGAAATACCAGAAGCAGCAATTTCTGCAACTTCACCAAAATCTTAAACTCTCCGACAACGATTCGAAATCACCCCGAGGCCTTCGGGACCTCCATCAAAAGCACCAACATATCCCAAAACCTTATTCAAACTTGTACCAACCCTCAAAACACCTCAAACAACATCAAATCAACCCAAACACATCGGATTCAAGCCTAAGTTTCCATAATCTTCTGAATTCCACTTTTGATCAAAAACCCAAACAAACCACGTCCGAATGACCTGATATTTTGAACACACACCCCAAATGACACAACGGGACTACTGCAACTCTCGTAATTCCATTCGGACCCCTAGATCAAAATCTCACCTACCAACCGGAAATCGCCAAAAATCCACTTTCGCCAATTCAAGCCTAAATCTACTCCAGACTTCCAAAACCCATTCCGATCACTCTCCTAAGTGCCAAATCACCTCCCGAAGCTAACCGAGCCCTCTAACACATAAGTCAACATTCGGTTGACTTTTTCAATTTAAACTTCTTTAAAAGAGACTAAGTGTCTCAAACCTTACCAAATCCTTTTCGAACCCCAACCAATCAACCTGATCACATATAGAACCATTATACAAAGTAAATAAAAGCAGAAATGCAGGAAATGGAGCGGTAAATAATGAGATAACTGGATGAGTCATCACAATGGTTGGGTTCAGTTTTTGGATGAATCAGAATTGAATTGGAAGAAGGAACCTAGTTTTGGAAGTTTAAATAGTGAAAATTTGACCAGAATTGGACTTTTGAGTAAACGGACCCAGAATGGGTCGTGGCTGATCCCAACAGCTTCGTATGTTGATTTTGTACTTAGGCGCGCGTCCGGATTCAGATTTGGAGGTCCATAGGGTAAATTGAGGTATTTCGGCCAATGTTGTAAAAGTTGAAGTTTGTAGAATGGGGAAGTTTGACCCATAGTTGAATTTTGTGATATTAGGGTCGAAATGTGATTCCGAGAGTTGGAGCGACTCCGTTATGTCATTTTGTACTTGTCTGCAAAATTTGGCGTCATTCCAGGTTGAATTGATAGGTTTTGGCACGACTTTTGGAAGTTAGAAGGTTTGAAAGTTCCTAAGTTCGATTCTTGGTGTAATTTAATGTTTCAAAGTTGTTTGATGTGATTTGAGACCTTTAGCGACTCCGTGTTAGGTTATATGACTTGTTTGTGTGTTTGGGCGGGGTCTCGGGGACCTCGGGTGTGCTCCGAGTGGGCTACGAGTCATTTTCCCTTATTTTTGAACTGTTGTTTTCTGCTTCTGGTATCCTCTTTCGCGTTTGCGAACAACCTTTCGCATTCGCAAAGCTTTGTTGCTGACCACCTGGAAATTCTTCTAAGCGTTCGCGAAACACTCTTCGTGTTCGCGAAGCTCTACCTTATCCTTCTTCGTGTTCGCGTCACCTTCTTCGCGTTCTCGTAAGCATCTGTTCCTTACTCTCCACGTTCGCGTCTCGTAGCTCGCGTTCATGATGGCTATTCTTGGCAGCTTCAGTTTCCCTACTTTGTGAATGCGATTGCCCTTCCGCGTTCGCGATGCTTAAAATCTGGGCTGACAGAATATAATTTCCAAATCGAGAGTTACACCATTTTCACAAAATTTGGAGTTCTAGAGCTCGGTTTTAGGCGATTCTTTGTGGGTTTTTCAAGCAAAACAATTGGGTAAGTATTCTTCACCTAGAATAGATTATATTCTATGAATTTGTCTACATTTTTATCATTTAATTTGTGATTTGGGTTGAGTAAAATGTTAGTTTTTGAAGAAAATTCCTAAAATGAAAAATCGTGATTTGAGGGGCTAAATGGTATCGGAATTTAATAAATCTTATATGGTTGAACTCATATTGGAATGGGTATTCGGATTTGTAAAATTTATCGAGTTCCAAGGCGCAGGCCCAGGGTTCAACTTTTGGACCAATTTTTGAATTTTGTCAAAGATTGAGAATTTATGATCCGGTATAGTTTTTTGTGTGTTTTATTTGTGATTTGAAGTTAATTTGGTTAGATTTGAGTCGTTCGGAGGTCTTTTCACCCGAGAAGTTCATTTTAGAGTATTGGTTTGTCTTCTGTGAGGCAAGTATCTTGCCTAACTTTATGTGGGGGACTTCCCCTTAGGAATTGAGTCTTCTGCCGCGTCCGCAGACTGATGAGTCCCTTTCTATTCCTTCTTTTAGTATTTAGCCATTTAGTACTTTCTGTTCTTATTAGTCAAATTCTGGAGTTAGAGCTATGTAGTATTTCTCTTTTTTCATAGCTTGTGATTCATGGGTTTCCAGGTCTTGGATTTAGATATTGGCTTTGAGTTTTATATATGGTGTATGCCGAGCGGCACAGTTAAACACTATTAATACTTTATTTCTGTTTTTAAATTATTTTACTTCTACAAGTTTGGTTATCTTCCGCAATTTAGGCTTACCTAGTCGTAGGGACTAGGTGCCGTCACGAGTGTTCACGGAGGGTGAACCGGGGTCGTGACAAGTTGGTATTAGAGCTCTAGATTCATAGGAGTCACAGATCACAAGCCAGTTTATTAGAGTCTCGCTGATTGGTACGGAGACGTCTGTACTTATCTACGAGAGGCTATGTAACTGTTAGGAAAATTTCCACTTCATTTGATTTCCTTGTCGTGCGATATTTAGACATCACTAAACTTCTGTCTTCTATTCTCTCACAGATAGTGAGGACACGTGCTACCCGAGATGATCAAGCACCCGCACCCCCTACTACCTCCGTCAAAGGCCGGGGCCGGGGTAGAGGTCGGGGACGCACACGTGGTGCAGCTAGAGCACCTGCGCGAGATGCCACCGAGGTACCACTAGAAGATATGGTCGGAGTCCAGGCACCTGACACACCTACTACTACTACTACTCTAGTTTTTCAGGAGACTCTGGCACAGTTCATGAGCATGTACACCACTTTGGCTCAGGCAGGGTTACTTCCCCTTGCTGTAGCCACATCCCAGGGCGGGGGAGGAGCACACACTCCTGCTGCCCGCACTCCTGAGCAATGACTGAATATTGAGCAAGTCCTTGAGATTATTCCTGTACCGCCTGTAGTGCCAGTTCAGCCCGAGGTCATGGCAGCGGCTTCCGAGCAGGAGTAGCTGAGACTTGAGAGGTTCAAGAGGTAAAAGCCTCCTGAGTTCAGTGGTATAGCATCGGTGGATGCTCTGGGATTTTTTGATGAGTGTTTTTGCATTCTCCGTACCATAGGTATCTTAGGATCCAGTGGGGTTTCTTTAACTATCTTCCAGCTTCGAGGAGCCACCTATGAGTGGTGGTGCACCTATGAGTTAGATAGTCCAGATGAGGCTGCTTTACTGACTTGGGCTCAGTTTTCATATCTGTTCCTGACGGAGTATGTTCCTCAGAGCCTCAGGGACGCATGGCGCACAGAGTTTGAGTATTTGCGCCAGGGTGCTATGAGTGTTTCAGACTATGCTGTCTGTTACACTAGTTTGGCTAGGCATGCACTAGCCTTGGCTTCTACTGTTCGCGAGAGGGTTCGTCGGTTTATTGAGGGGCTTATTCCCAGCATCAGTTCTAGCATGGCTCGTGAGTTGGAGATGGATATTTCTTATCAGCAGGTGGTGAGCATTGCTAGGATGATTGAGGGTAATCATGTTATGGAGAGAGAGGAGAGGGAGGCCAAGAGGTCTCAAGAGTCGGGCCATTTCTCTAGTGCCCGTGCCCCAGCTTCAGGTCGTCATGGTAGGGGTTATATGAGTCGCCTCGTTCATTCAGCTTTTCCAGCAGCCAGCAGTGCTCCAGCTCCTCCTAGGCCTCAGGAGCCTTATTATGCACCTCTGGTTTCTAGTGCGCCTCCTACGCGAGGTGCTTTCAGAGGTCAGTCCAGCAGACCTGGCCCGAGCCAGTCACAGCCGCCACATCCTCCCAAAGCTTGTTTTGAGTATGACGACACATGCCATATGGTGAGGGATTTCCCCAGACTTGGGAGGGGTGCACCTCCACAGACTTTACAGCCAGAGCGTGCACTACAGAGTTCTCAGGCTATGGTTACAACTCCAGTTGCTACCCCATCTGCTCAGTCAGCTAGAGGTGGAGGTTGGGGAGGTATAGGTCGCCCTAGAGGGGGAGGCCAGGCTAGATACTATGCCCTTCCTGCCAGTCCAAGGTTGTTGCCTCCGATTCTGTCATCACATTTATTGTCATGGTTTGTCACAGAGATGCGTCGGTTCTAATCTATCCAGGCTTCACTTATTCTTATGTGTCTTCTTATTTTGCTCCGCATTTGGGTGTACCTCGGGATTCTTTGAGTTCCCCTGTTTATGTTTCTACTCCTGTGGGAGATTATCTTATTGTGGACTGCGTGTATCGGTCGTGTTTAGTTGCTCTTAGCGGTTTTGAGACTAGAGCCGATTTATTGTTACTCAGCATAATTGACTTTGATATTATCTTGGGCATGGACTGGTTGTCTCCCCATTATTCTATTCTTGATTGTCACGCCAAAACCGTGACGCTGGCTATGCTAGGTATACCGTGTGTTGAGTGGAGGGGTACTTTAGATCATATCCCCAGTAGAATTATTTCTTTTCTTAAAGCTCAGTGTGTGGTTGAGAAGGGGTGTAACACGTATTTAGACTATATGAGAGATGTCAGTTTTGATACCCCTTCTGTTGATTCAATCCCTGTAGTACGGGATTTTCCCGATGTGTTTCAGCTGGTCTTCCGAGCATGCTGCCTGATAGAGATATTGATTTTGGCATTGATCTATTGTCGGGTACTTAGCCCATTTCTATTCCTTTGTATCTTATTCCTCTTGAGTTGAAGGATCAGTTACAGGAATTGCTTGATAAGGTTTTTATCCGGCCAAGTGTATCACCTTGGGGTGATCTTGTCTTGTTTGTTAAGAAAAAGGATAGTTTTATGCATATGTGTATCGATTATCGCTAGTTGAACAAAGTTACAGTGAAGAACTGTTATCCTTTGCCTCGTATTGACAATCTATTTGACCAGCTTCAGGGCGCACAGGTGTTTTTTAAGATTTACTTGCACTCAGATTACCATCAATTGAAGATTCGGGAGCCAGATATTCCGAAGACTGCCTTCAGGACTCGGTATGGTCATTACGTGTTCCTTGTCCTGTTATTTAGGCTGACCAATGCCCCAGCAGCCTTTATGCATTTGATGCACAGTGTGGACCATATCTTGACTCGTTCATCATTGTCTTTATTGATGATATTCTTGTATCCTCCCGGAGTCGGAAAGATCATGAGCAACATCTGAGGACAGTGCTTCAGACTCTAAGGGAAAAGAAATTATATGCAAAGTTCTCAAAATATGAGTTTTGGTTGGATTCCGTGGCTTTATTGGGTAACGTTGTCGAGTGAGGGCATATGAGTGGATCCGAAGAAAGTAGAGGAGGTACAGAGTTGGCCTAGACCATCCTCAGCTACAGAGATTCGTAGTTTCCTTGGCTTGGCGGGTTATTACCGTTGATTTGTTGAGGGGTTTTCTTCTATTGTAGCACCTATGACCAAACTGACCCAAAAGGGTGCTCCGTTTCAGTGGACGGAAGAGTGTGAGGTGAGCTTTCAGAAGCTCAAGACAGCTTTGACCACAGCCCCAATTTTGATATTGCCTACAGGTTCGGGTTCTTATACTGTCTATTGTGATGCCTCGAGGATTGGCCTTGGAGCGGTTTTGATGCAGGACGGTAGGGTGATTGCCTACGCATCTAGACAGTAGGAGGTACATGAGAAGAATTATCTTGTCGACGACCTTGAGTTAGCTACTATTGTTCACACCTTGAAGATCTAGTGTCATTATTTGTACGGTGTGCCTTGTGAGAGTTACATAGATCATCGGAGTTTGCAGCACTTGTTCAAGAAAAATGATCTAAATTTGCGCTAGAGGAGGTGATTAGAGTTGCTAAAAGACTATGATATCACTATTTTGTATCACTCGGGAAAGGCCAATGTGGTGGCCGATGACTTGAGTCGCTGGGCAGAGAGTTTGGGGAGTTTGGCATATCTACCAACATCAGAGAGGCCTATGGCGATGGATGTTCAGGCCTTAGCCAGCTAGTTGTAGATTGGATCTTTCAGAGCCTAGTCGGGTTCTAGCTTGCATGGTTTCTCGGTCTTCCTTATTTGATCGTATCAGGGATCGGCAGTATGATGACCCTCATTTGCTTGTCCTTAAGGACAAGGTGCAACATGGTGATGCCAGAGATGTGACTATTGGTGATGACGGGGTATTGAGGATGCAGGGTCGGGTCTGTTTACCCAATGTTGATGGTATTCGGAAGTGGATTTGGGAGGAGGCACATAGTTCTCGGTATTCCATTCATCCGGGTGCCGCGAAGATGTATCTAGATTTGAGGCAGCACTATTGCTGGAGGTGGATGAAGAAAGACATAGTGGGATTTGTAGATCGGTGCCTCAACTGTCAGCAGGTGAAGTTTGAGCACCATAGACCGGGTGGGTTGCTTCAGCAGATATAGATTCCGGAGTGGAAATGGGAGAGGATAACCATGGATATTTTAGTCGGACTCCCTCAGACTGCGAAGAAGTTCGATGCCATTTGGGTGTTTGTGGATCGGCTAACCAAGTCTGCGCACTCCATTCCTATGTGTACTACTTATTCTTCGGCACGGTTAGCGGAGATTTATATCTGGGAGGTTATTCGTCTGCATGGTATTCCAGTTTCCATCATTTCAGATAGAGGTACTCAGTTCACATCACGGTTCTAGAGAGCCGTTCAACATGAGTTAGTTACTCGGGTGGAGTTGAGAACAACATTTCACCCTCAGATGGACGGACAGTCCGAGCACACTATTCAGATTCTGGAGGATATGCTCCATGTGTGCGTGATTGAGTTTGGAGGATCTTAGGATCAGTTTTTGTCACTGGCGGAGTTTGCTTATAACAATAGCTATCAGTCCAGCATTCAGATGGCACTGTATGAGGCTTTATATGGTAGGCGGTGTAGATCCCCGGTGGGTTGGTTTGAGCTGGGTGAGGCTAGATTATTGGGCACAGACTTGGTTCAGGATGCTTTGGAGAAGGTTTAGGTAATTCAAGATAGACTTCGTACAATCCAGTCCAGATAGAAGAGTTATGAAGATCGGAAGGTTCATGATGTTTCCTATATGGTTGGAGAGCGGGTTCTGCTCTGGGTTTTGATTATGAAGGGCGAGATGAGATTTGGGAAGAAAGGGAAGCTGAGTACGAGGTTTATTGGGCCTTTTGAGATATTGAGGCATGTTGGGGAGGTTGCTTATGAGCTTGCCTTATCTCCCAGCTTAGCAGGAGTTCATCCGGTATTTCATGTTTCGATGCTCCGGAGGTATCACGGTGAACTGTCGCACGTGTTAGATTTCTGTTCAGTCCAGTTGGACAAGGACCTATCTTATGTTGAGGAGCCAGTGGCAATATTGGACAGGCAGGTCAGAAAGGTAAGGTCAAAGAACATTGCATCAGTGAAGGTTCAGTGGCGGGGTCAATCGGTCGAGGAGGCAACCTGGGAGACCGAGCAGGATATGCGCAGCCGATACCCTCATCTTTTCACTACTTCAGGTATGTCTCCATGCTTGTTCGAGGACGAACTAATGTTTAAGTGTTGGAGGATGGAACGACCCGGCCGGTTGTTTTTAGAATTTATACCCCGATCCCCTATTAATTGCTTCCCTTGTGTTTATTTATGCTATTTTGGTTTGCCGGGACGTTCGATTTTGAGTTTCGGAGGTTTTGGAACACACAGTCCCTAAATGAGAGCTTAAGTGTTGGAATATTGACCGTCGTCGTAGTAGTGTGATGACGACCTCGGAATGGAAATTCGATGGTTCCGTTAGCTCCGTTAGGTGATTTCGGGCTTAGAGGCGTGATCGGAATGTGTTTTGGAGGCCCGTAGTTAATTTAGGCTTGAAATGCTAAAATTCGAATTTTCGAAGTTTCCGGTCCGATAGTGAGATATTGATCCGAGGGTCGGAATGGAATTTTGAAAGTTGTAGTAGCTCTGTAGTGTTGATTGTGACATGCGTGCAATATTTCAGGTCATTCGGACGAGGTTTGATAGACTTTTTGATCGAAAGCATATTTTGAGGAAATTTGGAGTTCTTAGGCTTAAATCCTTGATTAATTCGAGGTTTCGATGTTGTTTTAGGTGTTTTAAGGATTGGTACAAGTTTGAATAAGGTATTAGGTGATGTTGGTGCTTTTGGTTGAGGTCCCGGGGGCCTCGAGGTGATTTCGGATGGTTGACGGGAAGTTTGAGAAATTGTGCAGCTACTGTATTTTTGCTGCTTCTGGTATTTTCGCATCTGCAGTTTGGGGACCGCAGATACGGCACCGCGGAAGTGGCTAAAGGGCCGCAGAAGCGACTTTGGGTCAATTCTTTTGGAACCGGTGATGCGGTAAAGGGCTCGCAGAAGCGGAACCGCTCCTATGGTTAGAGGTCCGCAGATGCGGGAGCTGGAAATTTAATGAATGTCACAGATGCGACATTGTGTCAGCAGAAGCGGGACCACAGATGTGGTCCCAGGGCCGCAAATGCATAAATCGCTGGGCAGAACATATAAATAGTTGCCTTCGCGAATTTGAGGGATTCTTTCACCATTTTCATCCAGCTTTGAAGCTTTTAAGAGGGATTTTTGAGGAATACAAAGGGGAATCACTTGAAGGTAACGTCCTTGACTTCATAACTCGTTTTTATGTGATTAAAGACCTAATTAATGGTGAGAAATTTGGGGAAAATGGGTAATTAGGGCTTGAGTTTAAGAGACCTTTAATTGAGGAATTGAGGGGTCATTTGGACTCAAATTTCAGTGTTCTTATTATGTATAGACTCATGAGAGTACGAGGTTTCTAAAAATGTAAATTTCACCCGATTCTGAGACGTGGGCTTGAGGGGCGTTTTGGTCATTTTGCATAATTTCGCATATTAGCTTAGAGTTTAATTGTAGAATCAGTTACTTTAAGTATTATTTACATTATGAAATTGAATTGAATAGATTTGGGCCAATTGGAGTCGAGTACTCGTGGCAAGAACGTGGTCTCGGATTTAATATTAAGTCGGTTCGAGGTAAGTGGCTTGTCTAACCTTGTATGGGGGACCTTCCCCTTAAGATTGATATATTTGGTAATTGAAATGCCTTGTACGTGAGGTGAGGAGTGCGTACTTGTGCAAATTGTTGAGAAATCCATTTTTCATTAAGTATTCACTAGTATGTTCCTTTTTCTACTTTCCTTACTTGTGCAATTAAACATGTTGTTAGCTTAGGAAAACATGTCTAAATGAATTCATTGCCTTATTTGTTCAACCTGCTTTACCTGAACTCTATGTCGCTTGCTAGGCTAGAATTACTTGTTGCCTTGATATGAAATTTTCATTTCTGAATATCTTCTTGCTATTGATGTGTATTTACATTAGGACTACGGATGTGAGATTCTGGTAGTTCCCCCTTGTCTGTTTACTTTGGGACTACGAATTAGATTCACGGTAGATCCCCCTGCACATTTACTTTGGGACTGCGGGTTAGATTCCCGATAGATCCCCCTGCACAGATATATGGAACTACAGGAATGCACCCGGTAGATTCCCCCAGTACCGGGTATTTACATTTGGGACTACGGATCGGGATTCCGGTAGATCCCCGTGCATTGATAGTTGGACTACGGGACGGGATCCCCAGAGATCCACTGGACAGTTGTAATAGGGACTACAGGACGGTATCCTGGGAGATCCCCGTTGTTACTATTGGTACTGAGCTGTATTTACTTTCGTGTTTACTCTGTTTTTGTATAGTTGTTGTTGCCATGTATAACCTATTTTATTTCACTACTGTACTCATTTATACTGCCTATTTTATACTGTTGAAACTTTATATTTTGTTTAACCTCAGTAGGGCCCTGACCTTCCTCGTCACTACCCGACCGAGGTTAGGCTTGACACTTACTGAGTACCGCTGTGGTGTACTCATGCCTCTTCTGCGCATGTTTTTCATGTGCAGATCCAGGTACTTCTTCTTAGGCCTACCATCCTTGAGGGAGGCGACTACTTAGAGACTTCGAGGTACATCCGCCGCGTCTGCAGACCAAGAAGTCCCTTTCTATTCCTGCTTTTAGTATTTAGCCCTTCAGTACTTTCTGTTCTTATTAGACAAATTCTAGAGTTAGAGCTATGTAGTATTTCTATTTTTTTCTTAGCTTGTGATTCGTGGGTTTCCGGGTCTTGTATTTAGATATTGGCTTTGAGTTTTATATATGGTGTAAGCCAAGCGGCACATTTAAACACTAATAATGCTTTATTTCTGTTTTTAAATTGTTTACTTCTGCAAGTTTGGTTATCTTCTGCAATTTAGGCTTACCTAGTCGTAGGGATTAGTTGCCGTCACGATGGTTCACGGAGGGTGAACCGGGGTCGTGACAGAAAGTCCGAGTCCATGATCTTCAACTGGTGAAAACCTGAACGGAGATCAATCTTGGAGAACACTCTCTCTTCGTGAAGCTGGTCAAACAAATCATCAATACGAGGCAAGGGATACTTGTTCTTAATTGTTACTTTGTTCAGTTGCCTATAATCAATGCACATCCTCATAGTGTCATCCTTCTTCTTCACAAATAGAACCTGCGCACCCCAACGCGACATGCTAGGCCGAATGAACCCTTTATCAAGGAGTTTCTAAAGCTGCTCCATTAACTCTTTCAACTCCGCTGGTGCCATACGATACTGCGGGATAGAAATGGGCTGAGTGCCCAGCACCCGATCAATACCAAAATCAATATCCCTGTCCGGTGGAATGGCCGGCAGGTCTGCAGGAAACACATCAAAAAAATCCCTTACAACTGGGATAGAATCAATACTGGGAGCCTCATCTCCAACATCCCTCACAAAGGCTAGGTACGAAAGACATCCCTTCCCAACCATACGCTGGGCCTTCAAGAATGAGATCACTCTGCTGGGAACATAATCAGTCAAACCTCGCCACTCTATCTATGGCACACCTGGTATAGCTAATGTGTCTGTCTTAGCATGACAATCTACAATAGCACGACCCGGAGATAGCCAATCCATGCCCAAAATGATATCGAAATCCACCATACACAATAACAAAAGATCGACTTGGGTCTCCAGACCCCCAATAGTCACCACACACGACCGGTACACACTACAACAACAGTATCGCCCACTGGAGTAGATACATGAACAGGTGAAATAAGAGACTCACGAGGCATATCCAGATAATGAGAAAAGTATGATGACACGTAAGAAAAGGTGGAACTGGGATCAAATAATATAGATGCATCTCTGTGGCAAACTGAAACAATACCTGAAATCACGACATCTGAAGCAGCAGCATCTGGTCTACCTGGGAGGGCATAGAAACGAGCCTGACCACCACCTGATCGACCTCCTCCTCTAGGGAAACCCTTAGCTGGCTGACCTCCACCCCTAGCTGGTTGGGTGGGTGGTGAAGTAACTAGAGCAGAAGTCGAGGGCTGACCCCTATGTTAGGACTGACCATCATGAAGACAAGGACACTGCGTCCTCATATGTTCAAACTCTCCACACTCATAACAACTCCCCGGTGCTGAAGATGGGGGCTGAAGGGAACCCCTGGCACCGGACTGACCAGTAGAAGAACCTGACATGGAAGAACCCTGAACTGATAGAGCACGGGATGAACTCTGAGCTGGAAGGGCGCTAAGTGATGAGTGGCCCCGATGAGAACTATGAAATCCATGACTCGATGATGCTCCACAATAACCTGGATGAGCTGAATGAGCCTGCTTGAAAGGATGACCTCTGCCCTGCTGGAATTGACCCCTCAAAGGAGCACTGCTAAAGCTACTAGATCCCCGAGGCCTTTTGGCCTCCCTCTCCTCTCGCTTCTGTCGGTGAACCGACTCAATCTCACGGGCGATATCAACAACCTCCTCAAAGTTAGCACCTTTCACCCTCTCCCTAGTCATGAGAATCCGAAGCTGATATGTGTGAACCTCCTGATCCTCTCTTGATCTGTGAGAACCAACAAAACTGCATGTCGGGCTAACCCGTAGAACTACATCTCATACTGCATCACAATCATCTCCCCCTAACGCAACTGCTCAAACTGCCTGCGCAGCTCCTCTCGGCGCAACTGAGGCACATATTTCTCTAGAAAGAGAATAGAAAATTGCTTCTAAGTAAGGGGCGCTGCACCAACATGCCTACTCCTCTTATATGCCTCCCATCAAGTGAAGGCAACCCCAGAAAACTAAAAGGTGGTAAATACCACACCACTGGTATCTAGAATCCTTGATGTACGAAGCATCCTCTAACACTTATCCAAGAAACTCTGGGCATCCTCGCCCTCTGCACCGCTGAAGGTCGGAGTCTGGAGTCTACCAAAGCTCTTAAGTCGACGTTGCTCGTCGTCCGGCATAACTGGTACCACAAACTCCTGAGCTAGTGCAACCGCCTGGGCTGGAGGTGCCCCCGGTGTCTGGAGTCCCGGCACAACCTGTTCAGGTGTGCGAGAAACGGGAGTCTGGGTTCCTCCACTGGCTTGAGAATTAGCTGCGACCGTAGTAATTGAGACCGCCTGAGCCAAACCGGTACACACTGATAAGATCTGAGCTAAAGCCTATTGAAGGCGTGGAATCACAATATGCACTGTTGGTGCCTGGCCTGGTGCTGATATAGCATCCACAACTGGGACCTTATCCGGAACTGGGGCAGCTGGTGGATCTGTCGGTGCCGCTCTAGCTGCTCTGCCCCTGCCATGGCCTCGATCGCGACCTCGGCCTCTAATAGCCCCAGCTGATGGTACTGGCGTTTGTCTATCCTACCTAGTAGCACGTGTCCTCACCATCTGTGAGAGAATGCAATAACAGAACTTTAGTACTCGGATCAACAAATTCGCACGACAAGAATTTCAAGAATATGAAGTTTTTCCTAAAGGTTCTGCAGCCTCTCGAGGATAAATACAGATATCTATGTACCAATCCGCGAGACTCTACTAACCGGCTCATAACTCGCGAGACCTATGTAACCTAGGGTCTGATACTAACTTGTCACGACCCCAAATACTAGTCGTGATGGCGCCTATCACATTACTAGGCAAGCCAACCAATTAATTAATCACAACCCTTTTTCCTTTAACAATAAGCCATTTTCTAACAAAGTTTTAAATACCAAATTTTATTATAACGTTTTAAGCAACAAAAAAAATATGTGAAAGTCAAATAAATAGGAAACTACACAACCCCATAATCTGGTGTCACGAGTCTAGAGCCTCTAATACGTATCTGAGCATCTACTACATCACAAGCCTAGAAAAGTGCGAAAAAAAACAACAAGATAGGGAGGAGAGAGTAGGGATATGGACGCCATGCAGCTAGCTGGAAATCTCCGTCAAAACATTGGATCAGCTGAAGACCCTCACTCGGTCGCTCGGGCACCTGGATCTGCACACAAGGTGCAGGAAGTAACGTGAGTATGTCAACTCAGTAAGTAACTAAGGTAAATAAGGACTGAAAGCAGTGACGAGCAGTTCAAAAGCATATAACTGAATAATCAATAGAATAACGGATCAACTTTACAGTTTAAAACTAGTTTCGTCATAAAATCAACTTTTCTAGTTTAAAAGATTTGAAATCAGATACATAGCAATATATCCAACAAAGGCTTATTTAAAAGAAGAGTGAAATCATTGAAAACATCATAACTGGGCCCCTCGGGCAAGGAATCACTCGGAATATGGCCTCTCGGACAGCCTCTCTGTTGCTCGTGACTCAACTCTCATCATTCAGTTCACACTCTCAGCACTCAGGCTTATTAATATCTTATAATAATAGAAATCATAGTAACCACTGCGGTGTGCAGCCCGATCCATAATTTATAGTCGACCACGCTCACTAGGGGTGTACAGACTCCAGAGGGGCTCCTACAGCCCAAGCATCATATTGTTGCGGCGCGCAGCCCGATCCAATATATATATTGATGCAGCGTGCAGCCTGATCCAATATATATATATATATATATATATATTGATGCAGTGTGCAGCCCGATCCATATAAGTATCAATGCGACATGCAATCTGATCCATATAAGCATCGCTGCGGCATGCAGCCCGATCCTTACCTCACATATATAAATATCCTCACATTTAGGTTCTCAACCTCTCTCAGTCATTAACCTCACCGCCTCTCGGGCACATAGTGGAAATTAGGGAACTCAGTCCACATAGTCCTCTCATTTAGAAGTGGAAAGATAAAACCAGTTTTAAACATTTAAACAGGTAAAACATGACTGAGGATATGCTTTTAGCAAGTAAAGTGAGGAAAACAGTCCAAATGCCCCTAAGGATTTCTACAGGTCGGTACAAGGCCCCAAATATGGCATACAACCCATAATATAGTATAAATATCCAAAATACGGAATAATATAATATTTCCAAATCAAATACGTGGCTTAATAGTCGCTACGGGACAGACCAAGTCACAATCCCTACCGGTGCACGCCCACACGCTCGTCACCTAGCATGTGCATCACCACAGTCCTTACTAGGGTTTTATACCCTCAGTTCCAGATTTACAATGGTTACTTACCTCAAACCGGTGAAAATACTACTATACGATGCCTTTGCCCCTCGAATTGGCCTCCTCTCGCATCGAATATATCCAAAATCAGAATCACGACGTCAAAATAGGCTAAGGGAACAAAACCCAAGCGAAAGAAATCGATAAATGACACAAATCCCGAAATTATCAAAACTCGACCCTCGGGCCCACGTATCGAAACTCGATAAAAATTACATCAACGGAATCCTTATTCTCCCATGAGTCTATACATATCAAGAACACTGTAATTGGAGTCCAAATGACCCCTCAAATCCCCATTTAAAGGTCTCTTAATCTCAAGCCCTAATCCCCAATTTTTCTTCCTTAATTTCCACTAAAACAATGATTGAACAATTGAAAAATGATCTTAAACTCAAACAAATAAGCTTAGGGAACTTACCCAACTGATATCCTTTGATTCCTCTTGAAATCCTATGCCTTAGCCTCTTTCCCGTCTTCAAAAATGGAGTATCTTGCAAGATTTCACGAAGAAAGCAATATATACCTTCTGGCCAGGGATATTCGCACTTGCAACCAGACCCAAGCTCTACTGCACCGCATTTTCGGTCAAATAGCTTCTTCTACGGCTTTCACTTAAATTCCGAAAATCGCATCTGTCGCGCCCCCTTTTTCTCGCGAAATTGGGTTTATGACATTTAGAAGGACAACTCGTTCCTTTTGGGAACTAGGTTTGATGAAGAGTCACCACCTAATGATTACGGTGCATTAGGACACCAATGGAGTTTGATTTAAATAACCAGAGATAGGCTAAGGGCTTGAAATTATTCTAAGGGGAAGGTTTTAGGCACCCCTCAGAATCCACTAGTGTGGCTCCAAGCCAGACAATTATTGTAAATTGAGGTACAATCAACATATAGGCAGATAAGTCTCAAATAAGAGGGGATTTCAACACATAATGGTTTGAAAGTAAACAAAGTATGAAAGAACAACTAGAAAAGCTGATTTTTTAAAAATAAGGAGTCAAAATGCTAAAAGAAAAGAAATGAGGAATAAAGGAAGGGGGTCCTAGGTTTATTAAAAATATGGATCACCCCACACAATGTCCGATAATCACTCTTCAATGAGGGGCTACACGTGATATTATCGCGTGGTCATTATATCCATATCTACCCTTCCCACCCCGTTAAGGTATTTAAAACATGGATTGGTCTCGATTACTTATTACATGATATTACGCATCCCACTCCTATCATTCCTGGAGGCACTTAGGACTACTAATCCTAAAAAGGGAGAGATGTTGGGCTTATTCGGAGTTTCAAAAACGACATATAAAAACACATATGCATGTTTGGGGAAACATATAAACAAACAAAGGCTCATGTATACCTCTTCAAAACAAACACATAAAATAGCATGTCTTGCACGTAATGTTTAGGTCTGATTAGAATACCAAAGACGAAGGAGTTTAAACATTGAGGCAGATTAATTTATTTCATATCTCAGATAAGAAGTTCAAATTAGGCCTGCCTGCTGGTTGTAATAATTAATAGAAGCAGATTCAGTTTATAGTTATTGCTCTAAGGCTTGCCTAAGTTTTTGGATGGGGTCCTATAGACAAGGTATCTACTGAATTCAGAAGATGATAAGATAGTAAAAACTCGAAATGAATTATTTGGGATCCTATATGCATGCTTGCTAAACTTTGTTAAGTGAGGACTCAGATTATCAAAAGAGATGCAGAATTAAACGAATTGATTACAAGTTCTGCAGATGATGGTCTCTACTGTTACTGATTTTAGACATGGTATATAAATGCGGAAACCTTGTAGGCATGGTATCTAAATGCATAATCTTGTTTTAAACTTTATAGATATGGTTTCTAGATGCAGTTGAATATGCAGAATTGAACAGTCCTATAGGCATGATTTCTAGGTGAAGTTAGAATATGCAGAATTAGAACAATTCTATTGGCATGGTTTCTATATGTAGTTGAATATGCAGAATTTAGGACAGTCCTATAGACATGATTTCTAGGTGA
Source organism: Nicotiana sylvestris (assembly GCF_000393655.2). NCBI lineage: Eukaryota > Viridiplantae > Streptophyta > Magnoliopsida > Solanales > Solanaceae > Nicotiana > Nicotiana sylvestris. The sequence continues at coordinate 8,510,723 of NC_091062.1, forward strand.
AGATTGAATATGCAGAATTAGAACAATCCTATAGGCATGGTTTCTATAATTAGTTGAATATGTAGAATTAGAACAGTCCTATAGGCATGGTTTCTATATATAGTTTAATATGAAGAATTTAGAACAGTCCTATAGGCATAGTTTCTACCCTTGACATGCATAAATACCCAACCCTTTTCACTAGCCAGCCCCAAATGTTTATTACAACTTATTACAAACCAGAATAATAAATTACATCAAAAATACAAAGAAAAGTACAACCAGAGGAGGCCTGATTCTTGACTTCCTCTCTGAGTTATGAGATAGACCAACTTAAAGACCAATGATCCAAAGCCTTTCTCCAATTTGAGTGTGTCAGAGTTTCGTAAGAGCCTCAATGGGACTCCGGGCAGTGCTCACACCCAAATTGTATAACAAAAATAGGGACAAGTGCAGTGTGGAAGTGCCAGCCCTCAAGTGTCCAAGTTCAAAGGGAGCTCATGGGTCACAAGGCAAGGCTCACAAGAGGAGGGCAGAACTTAAGTCTAAGAGAGTGGAAGTGCAGAAACAGAGTTTCGAGAACTATTGAAGTAATGAAGAGGGAAATAGGTACTAGGAAAACGTTACAGAATTGATAACTTCATACAAAAGGGGTTCAGGGTTGGGAATTGCAAAGAGCCTATGTACTTAGGCATTAGTTAATTCTGGGTATGCACAACAATAGGGAATGCTGTTATGCTTACAAAATCAACCAGAATACATAACATATAATGGTAACCTAGAGGTTATGACCCCAATGTGATTGAGTTTGAGTCATAGGCAGCAATACTTACTATTGTCATGCCTCAAATAAACCATCAGTATCAAACACATTGGGATTGGGGTTTAGGATACATCATACATAGGTTCAAAATAGGAAGAAAGAAAGTACAACACACTAGAATAGGGTACTGAATTAGATACAAGCAGTAGGAAGACAAGAATGCAAAAGTATTAAGTAAACATATTGTTGTTGATGATGAATCTTAATCAGAACATACTAGTTCAGAGAAACAAAATATAGTAAAGGCAGGTAGCAGGACTTTAAAAACAGGCCACAGTACAAGTAGTAAAGTGAGAGAGAATACTTTTGAGTGTAAGTGAGTTCAGAAATAAGAGTGTTCGTGTGTGTTTGTGTTAATGAAAGAGCAAGGTATTTATAGTTTGAAAACAAGTAGAAAATAAGGCAAGAGTCATAGTTCAGCAATAATTATGGAACTATGTACTAATCAAATCAGTATTAAGGACTTCCTTTAATTAAGAAGTTAAAATCAAACGGTAATGGGCAGAAATCATTTAAGGAAAGAAATCAAGTAGAGTATCATGTGCCGAATAGCCAATTAGGGGTAAATGCATAGAGGTTTAATTAAGGGAAGAATCTTTGAAATACTCGGGCGGTGAGAAAGGCTCGGAAACTCATCGATCTAAGTAGGAGAAGTCAAGAGTCAGGCTTGAATAGCCATGGCTGGCCAGAGCAAGGGCAAAGATGACCGGAGACAGCCATAAAAACTGATATCGACCAAGATCTGGGCCAATCTTCTTCAAGGTCTGGCCTTGAAACCATAGTACTCGAACATATAGAAGCCAAGAGAGGTGGATACAGGACTTCAATGGCTTTGGAAGCCATGGATTTGTGGTATTTTCAGGTGGTAGTTGAGGGCGGCGACTAGGGTTTGAGAGAGAATTGGGAAGGGGGGAATACAAAGGCGACTACATGTGAAAATGGTTAGGGTTTGGGGGGTAGCTGGGAATTAATTTAGAAAAGGGTTAACGGTGGTCGTTGATCATTTTGATCAACGACCTGGATTGAATGGGTAGGTAGGGGATCCGGGCGGGTTGTTTTGATTGGATCGTGGGTAGGTTATGACTGGGATTGGGCCGGGTAATTGGGTTTAAAATTGGGGTTCAAATCAGGCCACAATTGAAAAAAATTTGGGCTATATTTTAAATAGCCACTTCTCCCTTATTTATTTTATAAAAAATAAAAAAAATATTTTCTGGAAATATATTAAAGGTACTAAAATGATTAATAGTAAATAATTATCAAATTAAAAATACTGGAGTTAATTTTGTAAATATAAAGAAAATTAAATCTTAAAAGAGGCTAATATTGCAATTATATGTAATTTAGCTTTAACAATACTAAATAAATTTGTAAAAATATGCAAAAAATATGTTAGATATATTTTAGTATATATATGAGAATCCAATAAATTAATTACAAAAATGATAATTTTGGAATATTTATTGGGGTTTTCTTGATAAAATAGAGCAATAAATTGATTTAAAAATCTTTAAAATTAAGGGAAAAACAATAAAACATTGGTACATACTTATACATGCTATTTTGAAAGTATTCTGCATATTAAAAATATATAAGGAAAATTGGGTATCAACAACTGCCCCTCTTTACCCTGGAAGGATGAAAGAGTTGTCGGGTAAAGATATGATGGCCAATTTTGACCGAACGAAATGGTTCGAGGGGGCTTAGGCCATGCTCTGGCTTTTGAGCTACCTACATATCCCTGGTCTTACAGGAATCATGCCATATGTAGTTCAGACTCCGTCAGCGGAGTATGCCAATGGAGGCTTTCAAGGACGGACGCGATATTTAGGACGAGGTGAATGGTTAAAGTCTGATAGTGCTATAGGAACTGGAGAAAGATCACTCCTGCCGGGATGGCCATTTCTCGCCGGTTTCCCTAAATATGCTATACAAGCATATATTGTGCATAAATTTAAACATGATGCAATTTCCCGTCGGACCATGAGGATTGTCTTCGGACGGTTAGAATGACGTCCTTAGACCATGATGTCCTGGGCCATGAAGAGTATAATAAAGGATTCGCATGCCATGAAATGATGCTCTCGGGCTATGAGGATGATGCCTCCGAACAATGTCTTTGAATAATGATGCGCAAAAGATTAAAAGGGGTCCTCAAGCCATGACATGGCGTTCTCAGGCTATGAAAATGGTGCCTCCGTACAATGACGCTTGTAAGCACGTGATTTTTGCCCTATATGAGAATTACTCCCAAAAAATTCAAAATAAAACAATTTTCCTTTTGTGTGCAATTTTGAGAATTTCGTGGCATTTTTGGATAATTATTTGTATTTGTCTGTGCATGTTTATTTGTTAAATTAATAAAAAATAAAAAAATATGTCGCATTTACATTTAGGATTTAATTCTACAATTAGGAGCAATTAAGTTTGTTTTACAAAAATGAAAAATCACAAAAAAATAATGTATGTTATTTTACCATTTTAATGTCCAAATTGTGTGATGTTTTCGTAATTGCTATTTAATTGTGTGTTAATTTTTATTGAGAATTAATTTGCAATTTTATAAATTAATTAAGTTCTATAGGATAATTTAGGATTTTTAGAATTTAGTTTTAGTTTAGAAAAAATAAAAGAAGAAAAAAAAAAGAAGCAACAAAAGAAGAAGAAAATCGGATTGGGCCACCTTTTAATTTAAATCAACCAGACCCAAACCAAATAACCCCCACCGGATCAACCTGACCCGGTCCGCCCTATAACCCAAACGAGTTACCCCCCCTCTTCCCATTTTTCTCATTTTTTCCCAAACCCTAAAACATCCGCCCCCCCCCCTCTTCTTCTCCTTCATCAAACCAACCCCAAGCTCCCATGGCCGCCCTCCCATGGCTGCCCCTTCCCCTCCATCCTCACGTCCAAACAGACCCCTCCTCATCGTCCACCCAAACCACCATCGTTGCTGCTTCTTCTCCTTCTCCATGGCAGCTACTGCCCCGTCGTCCATCTTCCTTCAACCAACGAACGTCCAAACGAACCCCATCGACTTCTGCTTCGTCCAGCGAACCACAGTCGCCTCCATCGCCGGCTGAAACCCCAACTGCTCCGTCGACCACCCTTGCTGCTTCTTTGTCTTCATCTTCTTCATCAAGCTCCAGCCAGTCCACTGCTGCTACTTCACCTCAACAGCCTCCCCGTCCGCCATTGAAACCAAATGACCACCCAAGTCAACCCCCTCACCGCCGGACAGAACCCCATAGCTGCCCTCTCCAGTCGCAAGCCCCAGCTTCCCTGTTCGTGGCTGTTGCTGCTTCACCCGTCGACCTTTAGCCATGAACGACGAACCGCCATAACACACACACACACAACCTCCACGTCCCTCAGCAGCAGCTTCATCTCACGTCGAGGTCGTTGGCAGTCTTGGTTCGAGTTTTCCGTTTCCGTTCGAGTTCGTCGTTGGTCATTTCCGGTTAGTTGGTTTAAGTTTCATTTCTGTCCAATATTCTCGTATTTTGAAATCAGTATATGTTTGATTCTTTTCTTGTTCATTTCTTGATTATTTCTTCAGCTTGTTTTATGTTCTTGTTTAGTTTCAATATAGAAGTGTGTTAGTTTAATCACTTGAATCCTTTATCTTGGTTGTAATGTTATTAGATTTAATTTGAAGTTCAATTGATTGTTGAGTTTAGTGATTGGTATTTACTTGTTTATTCTGCTGAGTTTGTTCGGATATGAATCTGACTTTGTTGTTAATTCATGAACGTTGTCGATTAGGAGTTTGTTTCGCAAGTTTATTATGCAGAGTTTGAGTATTAGTTGTCAATTGTCAGGTTTGATTTGGTTATAGCTGCTGTAATTTGATTAATTGATTAGGTGAATTGGTTATAGCTGATATGGTTTTGGTACAGATTGAAAGGGATGGGGGTAGAATGGTAAATTGTAGTGTTTTCAGGGGTAGAATGGTAATTTCAGTAGTTTCAGGGGCATTTTCGGGATTTTAAATGAGTCTAAACAAATGATTAATTTGAGTGCTCCGTCCACTAGGTACTAATAATATTAAAATAATATATAAAATAATACGTAGTGGGGGACAAGACATAATGGTGGGAAATTAATACATTATTTAATATAGTGGGGGACAAAGCATGCGGTAGTGGGGCAATAAGGGAATTAAATAAGGAAAAGATATGTGTTAGTGGGAATTAATACATTGTTTAATATAGTGGGGGTCAAAACAATAGGTAGTGGGATTCAAAAGGGGAATGGGTGAAAGATAGTGGGATTTAATTTAAATAAGGAGAGTTTGGCTATAAATAAGGGAGGGGTTGGACAGAAGTTAAGGGAGACTTTTAAAAATATGTGATTTTCGAGATTGGGGAGGGAACTAAAATTTTGTGAACATTAAGAGAGAATTGAGGATTTTTCGAAAAAGAAAAAACGTTCTGGAAATCTAAAGAGAGAGCAGTATACACCCGATATACACTCACGATATACTGGATATACAGAGGGAGAATTCTTTTTTTTTTAAAAAAAAAAATCAAAAAAAAAAAAGAAAGAAAGAATGAGGTCTTGCTTTGACTACTGAAAATTAGAATTAGTTTGTTACCATTTAATTGAGGTTTTTTTAAGTGGTTTCTTGAGTTGTTATTCCTGGTCTGCATTGGTTTACGTTGATATTGTTCATTGAGTGTGCTGGAATCGTGTTGGTTTTCAAATCTGTCACTGGGTGTCCCGTTTGCTGGTTGTTGCTGGTTATTGTTGTTGTTGTTATATGCTACTGCATTTTCGCTGATCTTCCTCTTCTTTTGCTTCCAATATCAGGTACACAAATTGATACACTGGTTCTTGTAGAATGGAAATTGAAGCATAAATATGAAATGAAGAGTTGAAGTTCTGAATTTATCTTAGTTATATTTTGAATTTTAGTTGTATATGTACATTATTTAACTTCCTCTACTTAGAATCATGTAGTTTTTTGATATATATAATGGAACATCTGACAGTAGCTTAGTGGACGAACTGTCTATGTATGCTAGTTAAAAAGACTAATGGTGTAGTAGCTCTGTTAAGTTAGTTCGTTATGATTTGATGATTATCATGTCTCAAAAAAGCATGTTAGCTGATATAGACTATTCTTAAACATTCAACAGTTAGCTCATTAAACAAATAGTCCGTTTCGGAATTTGTAGGAATATTATTTAGCTAGACACTACTGGTTAATTTCAGCATATAAATGGTTTAGGATTAAAATTAGATTGGTAAGTTCTTTAATTTGGCAAACTGTGAGCATGTGTAGTATGATGTAACTAGGTAGTAACATATGAATGAGATGGCCCGGGTCCAGTTTTGTACCATACACGTTGGGCCTGGGCCCGCATTGGCAACAGACTGCCTTGCTTGCATCATTTTCAGATTTTACGAATCATATTCGGAACCCAACTATAACAACTCGTAAGCATGTAAATAAATTATGACCTTTTCTCTTTCATTTTTAGAGACAAATTTAATAGAAAAAATGTAGGCACTTTAGGATTATCCTTTTAAAATAAATGAGATGAGCCTCGCCCAATAAAACGCACAAGTTGCGGGGCCCTCAATAATTGGTTAATAATTGTATAGACTTCGGGATCGGTCGTTTAGCAAATTTCACGGCCTTACCCAAAATAATGATATGCTAGTCGCTTTAGGCGCGCCTTTAACAATTTACTTTCTTAAACTCGGGTGTACATTTATGTGACCCAGATCCAAATCTCAACAGAGTCGAAATGTGTCGATAACCACGGGTACATTGATGTGACGTGGTTCGAGATACGTTTTTCACAATGTTGCAATTCTCTGTTAAAATAATAATAATAATAATAAAAGCGGTAAAGAGTTTAAAGTTTGCACATAAGTTCATGATTGTATAAAATCAGATAATCAAGCCGAATATGACAGTTGAGCGACCGTGCTAGAACCACAGAACTCGGGAATGCTAATACCTTCTCCTGGGTTAACAGAATTCCTTATCCGGATTTCTGGTGCGTAGACTGTTAAATAGAGTCATTCTTTTCCTCGATTCGGGATTCAACCGGTGACTTGGGACACCATAAATCTCCCAAGTGACGACTCTGAAATAAATAAATAAATCTCGTTTCGATTGTCTTTTAATTGGAAAAAAACTCCCTTCCGTGCCCCTCTGTGGTTGGCGCGAGTGAAAAAGGAGGTGTGACAGCTCTGGCGACTCTGTTGGGAAAAAATACTCAGAATCTCTGGTTCAGGGTTCAGAATTTGAGCTTAGATAGATTGTTATAATTGGCTTTGTTTATTGTCTGACTTTTACATATTTGGGCTTAATGTGCTAAATGCTGCTTTTACCGCTTTGATATTATCTGAACTGTATATAAACTGTGCCGAACCCCTTCTCTTCTTACCTCCGGGGAGGAGCTTGCTAGTCGAGACTCCCTATTCTGTTAGTGTCAATACCTGAAATAAGAAAGAGGCCGGACAAGTTACAAAGCCGGACGATCCCGCGGGTCCCCGGTACGTAGCCCTCTCCTCGACTCGAGTTGTTCGCTCGGGTACATAGTCTAGAACAAATACCTAGGTTATGAACCTAGTATAACTCAGCTTGATGCCGGATCCCTAGTAGGAACGTTTGGTTGCATCACGTGCATTTGACTTTGGAGGCTCAACACAGGGGTTGGGTCTGTCTAGGACAGGTGTACCAAAAAATGAAAATGACCATACTGATGCATCTTACTTGCTTCTACTTGCATTTATTTGCTTCGGATTTGCATGCCGACCGACTTTTTAAGGAAAGTCAAATAGCAGTATGAGGGTTAAGGAGAGTTAATCGCCTGTTTTGAAAAAAAAAAAACAACCAATGTCCAAATAGTGTCGAAACTCTGCCGATTTTTTTAAAGAAAAAGTGAAAAAAGGGAAAATAAGTTAAAATTCAAAAAAAATATTTCTTTAGACGTCTTTCTTTTTAAAAAATAAAATAAATCGAAATCCAAAAATATTTTCTCTCTTCTCTGTAAGTATTTTATTCGAAAAAAAAAGTTAGTTTATTTCCTTTATTTCTGAGCGGCCCGAGCTACGCCGGTTTGATTCTCACAGGATGTGAGATACGTAGGCAGCCCTCATCGGGTCCAACCTCCCCTTTGGCAAAAATAGCCAAAAAATGTCAAAAAAAAAATCGTCATAGAGTTGGGTGATGCTGTTTTTGTCAGAAATAGCCGAATATTCCCAAAAAGGACGCCGGAAGGCTGACTTTGCATAAACGACCACCTTTGGTCATGTTTTTAGGATTTTGGTCGGTTAGCTAACGCAACCTTAAAATCTTTGTCCCCGAGGTGCTGAAAGGCCGCGTTGGAAAAATCCGGTCTTTATTTTAATTTGAAAAATAATAAGAAAAGAGTCAGTGGTCAAGAATACCGTTTAGATTTTTGGTCAAAATAAGCCAAGCCAGCTTTGGCGGTGTCTTAAACCGTTCTTGCCGAGATGGCCTTAAAGTATCTTTCAGTTGTCAAAAGGCTATTTTCGTAAACGAACAGACAAGTTTGTGAAGTGTTATGAAATAATCTGCCCGGCCTCAAAATTCATGTGAAATTGGGAAGGGGCCACGTTTGCAAAAACAACCGTTTGGTTAAAATCGGCATATAGGGGAAGGAATCTGTCATTTTATTTTTCTTGAGTTTGTATTTCTTTTGATGAGAGTATGTGGGCCATTTGACTTTCGAGTCTGTTGTTCGTCTCTAAGTGATTCCAAAAATGTTTTATTGTTGTTTACCTTTTATGTGTCCGAACTACGCAAGGTCTGATTCATGCGGGGTCATGATACGTAGGCAATCTCCATAAGATTCGACCACAACAAAAAAAAAAGAAAAAAGAAATCGAAAAAAAGAAAGAAAAATGAAAAAAAGAAGGAAAAAGATGTTGTTAATAATGAGGACCGACTGAGTCCATTCTAACCTGTTTTGTTTTGAATCGCAAAGAAAGTTAAGGTGGTTGGTTTGTGGTAAGCCAGAAACACAAGATCCAGGAAAACCTGATTGTAATCCAAGACAATGACACCGAGAATATCACACAGAATTATTTACCTACCCATCATGATGCACACTTTGTGGGGATGAGGCCTGATGACAAGGAGAACTCGAATCCTATTGGGAACTTGTTGACTGAGGTTGATGATATTGAAGTTGGTAATGGTCTTGGCAATATTAATGCGAAGCTCAGTGGCTAAGATGCCAGGTTTGATAAGTGGGAGGACGCTCCGTTCCTTGGTTAGCAAGAGAGAAGCTTTTGGTGGCTTATTTTGTTGTCATTTCTGTTGTCCGGAATATTCTTAGGGTTGTAATCCAGATATTGTCTTGTGTCAAACTTTCTTATCTTTCCATTTTTGCCATAGCGGTTTGTTTAGTTTTGTCCAGGTTTGTTTCGGGATTTTATTCTGGTTTGTTTTTGTTTGTTTTGTTATTCAAACCATTTCACCATTAGTCTAATGCAAAATTCGGTCTTTTATTATTTCCAATCATCTTTTTGTTTAGTTCTTTTATCATTTTGTTCAGCGCCGATTCTAGTGACATGACATGCGCACACATTTTGGGCCTAATCTTAAAAGTTAATCATAAAACCATTGAGAGGTGATCAGAACATTTAAAGGAAATAAGGACGGTTTGGGATTATTCGGAGCTCGAGTCATGTGGAACTGGGGCAAGTAAAAATAAAGAAAACCGTTAAAGGCAAGATTCGCCAAATTGACATGAGGGCCGTTCATGATAATGAGAGTGAGAGTGTTGTCCAACGGTGCTTTAGAGATGACAAATGAAAAAGCAAATGTGTGAATATAATTGTCAAGTCCAGCACCATCAGAAGAGGCTACAAATCTTTGTTTAATTGTGTTGTTTGCACTTGGCATGTTTTGAAGACTGGAATGACGAAGACATTTTGTTCTGCTACCTAAACACTTTATCCTTCGTTACCCCTTTTGAGCCTTATTTATTTTCTTTCATACCCCTCGTTCGGAATCAGTAGCAAAGGTTAGAAACACAAACGTGGAAGAAAAAAGAAAAAGAAAAAAAAGGAAAACAAAGCAACAAAAACAACAAAAAACAACAAAAGAGAAAAAAAAAGAAAAGAAAAGAAATAATGATAACAAAAACAAAAGAAAGTCAGAAGAAAACAAAGGAATTGGGAACTACGTTTGACCTGATTCCTCAAAAAGGATACGTAGGCGCTTCACGGCTCGGTCATAGTGTGCATAGTGTAACATAGTGTAACAAAAATAAAAATCCCCAAGCAAGAAACTGGGGCAGAAGTTGTGCTTGATGTAAAGAAATCTGGTTCCGAAGGTTGTAAATTTTGAACCCAAATCGATTTGTTTTGAGCCTTTAAAAACCTTTTTTTATCCTATCCAAAATCCTACATTACAGTCCAAAGAAAGACCTTCTGATCGATCTTCAAAAGATGCCAAGTTAGACAAATGAGAGAGTCTTACCGGTGAACACTCTGATCTCCAGCAGAAAAGACTCTGATCACAGCAGAAAAGAAATATGAGAGAGTCTAGCGGTAACACCCCAATCCCCAGCTGGAAAGTGATACAATTGAGAGAGTCTTATCGGTGAAAATCTTCACGGGCACCATAAGGCGATGAAAGCTGAGAGAAAAACCAAAATGAGAGAGGCTTGACAGTGAAAACCCTTCGGGCACTACAAGTCGAAGAAAGATTGAGAATCAGATGGAAATCACCAGACGAAAGTTGTGAAAGGCGATTAACGACGGAGGATAGGCCATATGTGCATGTCATGACCATTAGAGTTGGTATCCTTATTTGATAGGTTTTTATTTTATAGTTTCCTCGTTAGAGAGTCATCTCTTTCCTTTGTCTTTTATTCTGTTCCTTTTTATCTTTCTCCTTTCATAGAAAAATTCTTCAGTAGAGTCTGTTTGGTCAGAACAAGTGAGAAATGACTTCAAAATCTGCCATCAGCTTTCCAATTATGTAAGACGAGATTAGACTAGTACATACAAGTGGTATAGTCAGCAAGGAACAAGCGCGAGGCCAGTGTCAAGAAAGATATCCCCAGCAAGAGGGAATTGACAAAAGGATGGACGAGTGTCAAGAGGGATATCCTCGCCGAAATCAAAGGTTATAGACCTCAAAGCCAAGGCCCATAGACAAATCAAGAAAGAACAACGCAGAGAGCAATGGGCATGATTTGGGAAATTCATATGACATTAAAAGGTCGGGGAAATGCCAGTTTCCGAGCTATGCCACAAAAGAAGAGGGATATCCCCAGCAGAAAAGGTTGTTTTTAGTGACACAAATAAACAAAGAAAGTGGTTTATCAACAAAAACATTGCAAAATCCTCAAGGGGAATCAGCTATCATGGAAAAGATACATGGTCAGATGGAAAACAACGTTGAGAGGTTGGTGAATAAGGAATCGACAATAAGGTCGGAAGTTATCGCCCAAGTTTCAAGATAGTCGAACGACGCAAAACAGGTCAAGTAGTTCTAAAGACCAGCAGGAATATCATCCACAGCAAATAATATCATCCCCAACAAGTTTTGATAGTGTGATGGAATGCAGAACAGGGAAGGAGAAAGGTAAAAGTCATCCCCAGTAGGAGTATCACAACCAACCACCACAGTCGAATCTTAAAGGAAATGGCATTGATGGCGGAAAGGCATGCCATAAAGAAGATTATCAAACTGGGGAAGAAAATTTTCTTTTCATTTTGAAAATTTTCTGGAAGTCAGGTAGCCACATGGGGAAGAAGAAAGAAAACACCAGACTCAAGGGAAGTGGGTTTTGAACCAGTGTTATCCCCAATAGTGTTGAAAGAAAGAAAATAATGAGTTTTAATGAAAGGAGTTGTATCCCCAGCGGACAGAACAAAGAGATGAAACTGGTGTTTAGAAAAAGCAAAAGCCATTATCATCCCCAGCAGCTTCTAGAAGAATGAAGCACCGATTTGAAAGAATAAAATTCCCCAGTAGCGTTATCCTTAACAACGTTAGCCCAAGATGATAACACTTTTATCCCCAGCAGTGTTGAGAGAAAAAAAACATTTAGGAGGGGAAGAAAGGAGACTCCCCCAGTGGTATTATCCCCAGCAGGTAAGTAATTAATTCCCCAACATCATTATCCCTAGCAGTCTCGTGGGAAGACAACCCGAGCTTTTAAAGGAGGAAGCCATCCCCAGCAAGGCCACAAATCGGCCACCATTTTAAAACTGATAAATTTTTCTTTGCTTGAGAGTTGAAACAGGAACAAAACAGCGCAAGGGAAAAAGAAAAGAAAAGAAGAAATTACAAAGGTAAGTTTTTCAAATCTTTGATCTTTACATTTTCCTTCTAGGATAAAAAGTCCTAGTCTGATGGATTTCCCCCCCGATACAATCTTAGTCCGATGAATTTTTCTCCTAAGATAGAAAACTTAGTCCGATGAAATTTTCTCCTAAGATATCAAATCTTAGTCCGATGAATCTTTCTCCTAAGATCACAACAAAATGGACCTAATTTGACGATTTATCTCCTAGAGTCAAAATCTTGGTCCGATGGAATTTTTCTCCCAAGATAAGATATCAAATCTTAGTCCGATGAATTTTTCTCCTAAGATAGAAATCTTAGTCCGATGAAATTTTCTCCTAAGATATCAAATCTTAGTCCGATGAATCTTTCTCCTAAGATCACAACAAAATGGACCTAGTTTGACGATTTATCTCCTAGAGTCAAAATCTTGGTCCGATGGAATTTTTCTCCCAAGATAAGATATCAAATCTTAGTCCGATGAAAGTTTCTCCTAAGATTATCAAATCTTAGTCCGATGAATTTTTCTCCTAAGATAGAAAACTTAGTCCGATGAAATTTTCTCCTAAGATATCAAATCTTAGTCCGATAAAATCTTCTCCTAAGATATCAAATCTTAGTCCGATGAATTTTTCTCCTAAGATAGAAAACTTAGTTAAGATATCAAATCTTAGTCCGATGAATCTTTCTCCTAAGATCACAACAAAATGGACATAGTTTGACGATTTATCTCCTAGAGTCAAAATGTTGGTCCGATGGAATTTTTCTCCCAAGATAAAATAACAAAGTCTTAGTAGGATGAATCTTCTCCTATGATCAAAATCTTAGTCTGATGAATTTTATCCTATGATAATTTGAAAAAAAAAAAGAGAAGTTTGAATTTGAAAAAAAAAGGGGGAGTCATTTTTTTAGTTTTCTTAAGATTATCAATGTTCAGTGTTGTTGAGGTCAGGAGCCCCCTGAAGAACAGAATGACGATTTATTTTTCGAAGTTGTTGATGTCAGGAGCCCCCCTATAGAACAGAATGGCGATTTATTTTTAAAGTTGTTGTTGAGGTCAGCAGCCCCCCTGAAGAACAGAATGACGATTTATTTTTAAAGTTGTTGTTGAGGTCAGGAGCCCCCCCTGAAGAACAGAATGACGATTTATTTTCAAAGTTGTTTTGAAGTTGGGAGCCCGCCCATATAACAGAGGAATACATTTCAGTCTTTAAATTTCAAGTTTTGAAGTTGGGAGCCCGCCCATATAACAGAGAAATACATTTCAGTCTTTAAATTTCAAGTTTTGAAGTTGGGAGCCCGCCCATATAACAGAGGAATACATTTCAGTCTTTACATTTCAAGTTTTGAAGTTGGGAGCCCACCCATATAACAGAGGAATACATTTCAGTCTTTAAATTTCAAAGTTTTGAAGTTGGGAGCCCGCCCATATAACAGAGGAATAATACATTTCAGTCTTTAAATTTTAAGTTTTGAAGATGGGAGCCCGCCCATATAACAGAGGAATACATTTTAGTCTTTAAATTTCAAAGTTTTGAAGTTGGGATCCCGCCCATATAACAGAGGAATACATTTCAGTCTTTACATTTTAAGTTTTGAAGTTGGAAGCCCGCCCATATAACAGAGGAATACATTTCAGTTTGTTAAATTTCAAGTTTTGAAGTTGGGAGCCCGTCCATATAACAGAGGAATACATGGAAGTTTGAAGTTAGTAAAGCAGAGGAATACAATCGAAATCCCCAACAGGAAACAACAAGAATTCCCAGCAGAGGAAGGAAGTCCAAGACTCGATGAAAAAATAATGTGAAGCTCCCGAGAAGGACATAAGCAGTTCGAGATCGGCAGTCAAGGGAAAATACAAGACAAGAAATACCAGAGGAGTCACCGAGACATCGAAGCAACAAGAGATACAAGAGCACGACTGGAGATCTAGATAAGATTTTGTAATTCATACACTATAGTTTAGTCTAGCTTCTTGTTTTCTTTCAGCATGGTGTAATAAGGTGGTCAGCAAGCACTAATAACAGCATGAAACAGCAGTAACATTGCAGTCCCATGGTAGTCTCAGCTACCAAAACTTCCCGAACTACATTAACTTGATTCCCTTCTAGCCAGGGATATGTAGGAAACCTTTGAAGCAAAGGTTCGGTTAAATATTTTTCAAAAAAAATGCTTCACACGGAGTACTCGGATGGGCAAAAATCGCTCACTTTATCTTTGCACGAAAACTCTTCGTGTTTTCAGACAAACAGGGGCAGCTGTAAGCACGTGATTTTTGGCCTATATGAGAATTACTCCCAAAAAATTCAAAATAAAACAATTTTCCTTTTGTGTGCAATTTTGAAAATTTCGTGGCATTTTTGGATAATTATTTGTATTTGTCTGTGCATGTTTATTTTGTTAAATTAATAAAAAGTACAAAAATATGTCGCATTTACATTTAAGATTTAATTCTACAATTAGGAGCAATTAAGTTTATTTTACAAAAATAAAAAATCACAAAAAAATAATGTATGTTTGTATTTTTAGCATTTTAATGTCCAAATTGTGTGATTTTTTCGTAATTGCTATTTAATTGTGTGTTAATTATTATTGAGAATTAATTTGCACTTTTATAAATTAATTAAGTTCTATAGGATAATTTAGGATTTTTAGAATTTAGTTTTAGTTTAAGAAAATATAAAAGAAGAAAAAAAAAGAAGCAATAAAAGAAGAAGAAAATCGGATTGGGCCACCTTTTAATTTAAATCAACCTGGCCCAAACCAAATAACCCCCACCGGGTCAACCCGACCCGGTCCGCCCCATAACCCAAACGAGTTACCCCCCCCTCTTCTTCTCCTTCTCTAAACCAACCCCAAGCTCCCATGGCTGCCCTCTCATGACTGCCCCTTCCCCTCCATCCTCACGTCCAAACAGACCCCTCCTCGTCGTCCACCCAAACCACCATCGCTGCTGCTTCTTCTCCTTCTCCATGGAAGCTACTGCCCCGTCGTCCATCTTCCTTCAACCAACGAACGTCCAAACGAACCCCATTGGCTTCTGCTTCGTCCAGCGAACCACAGTTGCCTCCATCGCCGGCTGAAACCCCAGTTGCTCTGTCGACCACCCTTGCTGCTTCTTCGTCATCGTCTTCTTCGTCAAGCTCCAGCCAGTCCACTGCTGCTGCTTCACCTCAACAGCCTCTCCGTCCGCCATTGAAACCAAACGACCACCCAAGTCAACCCCCTCACCGCCGGACAGAACCCCATGGCTGCCCTCTCCAGTCGCAAGCCCCAACTTCTATGTCCGTGGCTGCTGCTGCTTCACCCGTCGACCTCCATCCATGAACGACGAACCACCATAACACACACACACAGAGCCTCCACGTCCCCCAGCAGTAGCTTCATCTCACGTCGAGGTCGTTGGCAGTCTTGGTTCGAGTTTTTCGTTTCCGTTCGAGTTCATCGTTTGTCATTTCCGGTTAGTTGGTTGAAGTTTCATTTCTGTCCAATATTCTCGTATTTTGAAATCAGTATATGTTTGATTCTTTTCTTGTTCATTTCTTGATTATTTCTTCAGCTTGTTTTATGTTCTTGTTTAGTTTTAATATAGAAGTGTGTTAGTTTAATCACTTGAATCTTTTATCTTGGTTGTAATGTTGTTAGATTTAATTTGAAGTTCAATTGATTGTTGAGTTTAGTGATTGGTATTTACTTGTTTGTTCTGCTGAGTTTGTTCGGATATGAATCTGACTTTGTTGTTAATTCATGAACGTTGTCGATTAGGAGTTTGTTTCGCAAGTTTATTATGCAGAGTTTGAGTATTAGTTGTCAATTGTCAGGTTTGATTTGGTTATAGCTGCTGTAATTTGATTAATTGATTAGGTGAATTGGTTATAGCTTATATGGTTTTGGTACAGATTGAAAGGGATGGGGGTAGAATAGTAAATTGCAGTATTTTCAGGGGTAGAATGGTAATTTCAGTAGTTTCAGGGGCATTTTCGGGATTTTAAATGAGTCTTAAAAATGATTAATTTGAGTGCTCCGTCCACTAGGTACTAATAATATTAAAATAATATATAAAATAATACGTCGTGGGGACAAGACATAATGGTGGGGAATTAATACATTATTTAATATAGTGGGGGACAAAGCATGCGGTAGTGGGGAAATAATGGAATTAAATAAGGAAAAGATATGTGTTAGTGGGAATTAATACATTATTTAATATAGTGGGGGACAAAACATTAGGTAGTGGGATTCAAAAGGGGAATGAGTGGAAGATAGTGAGATTTAATTTAAATAAGGAGAGTTTGACTATAAATAAGGTAAGGGATGGACAGAAGTTAAGGGAGACTTTTAAAAATCTGGAGGGAGAGATTTTCGAGATTGGAGAGGGAATTAAAATTTTCTGAACATTAAGAGAGAATTGGGGATTTTTCGGAAAAGAAAAAACCTTCTGGAAATCTAAAGAGAGAGCAGTATACACCCGATATACACTTTGGATACGCTGGATATACAGAGGGAGAATTCATTTTTTTTTTAAAAACAATTTCGAAAAAAAAGAAGAAAGAATGAGGTCTTGCTTTGACTACTAAAAATCAGAATTAGTTTGGTACCATTTAATTGAGGTTTTTTAAAGTGGTTTCTTGAGTTGTTATTCCTGGTCTGCATTGGTTTGCGTTGATATTGTTCATTGAGTGTGCTGGAATCGTGTTGGTTTTCAAATATGTCACTGGGTGTCCCGTTTGCTGGTTGTTACTGGTATTGTTGCTGTTGTTATATGCTACTGCATTTCTGTTGATCTTCCACTTCTTTTGCTTCCAATATCAGGTACACAAATTGATATACTGGTTCTTGTAGAATGGAAACTGAAGCATAAATATGAAATGAAGAGTTGAAGTTCTGAATTTATCTTAGTTATATTCTGAATTTTAGTTGTATATGTACATTATTTAACTTTCTCTAATTAGAATCATGTAGTTGCTTGATATATATAATGGAACATCTGACAGTAGCTTAGTGGACGAACTGCCTATGTATGCTAGTAAAAAAGACTAATGGTGTAGTAGCTCTGATGATTTCGTTATGGTGTAGTAGCTCTGATGATTTCGTTATGGTGTAGTAGCTCTGAATTTATCCAAATCATGTAGTTAGTTCGTTATGGTTTGATGATTATCATGTCTCAAAAAAGCATGTTAGCTGATATAGACTATTCTTAAACATTCAACAGTTAGCTCATTAAACAAATAGTCCGTTTCGGAATTTGTAGGAATATTATTTAGCTAGACACTACTGGTTAATTTCAACATATAAATGGTATAGGATTAAAATTAGATTGCTAAGTTCTTTAATTTGGCAAACTGTGAGCATGTGTAGTATGACGTAACTAGGTAGTAACATGTGAATGAGATGGCCCGGGTCTAGTTTTGTACCATACACGTTGGGCCTGGGCCCGCATTGACAACGGACTGCCTTGCTTGCATCATTTTCAGATTTTAAGAATCATATTCGGAACCCAACTATAACAACTCGTAATCATGTAAATAAATTAGGACCTTTTCTCTTTCATTGAGACAAATTTAATAGAAAAAATGTAGGCATTTTAGGATTATCCTTTTAAAATAAATGAGATGAGCCTCGCCTAAAAAAATGCACAAGTTGCGGGGCCCTCAATAATTGGTTAATAATTGTATAGACTTCAGGATCGGTCGTTTAGGAAATTTCACGATCTTACCCAAAATAATGATACACTAGT
Organism: Nicotiana sylvestris; assembly: GCF_000393655.2. Lineage (NCBI taxonomy): Eukaryota > Viridiplantae > Streptophyta > Magnoliopsida > Solanales > Solanaceae > Nicotiana > Nicotiana sylvestris. Next base: position 8,528,552 of record NC_091062.1, read on the forward strand.
CGCTTTAGGCGCGCCTTTAACAATTTACTTTCTTAAACTCGGGTGCACATTTATATGACCCAAATCCAAATCTCAACAGAGTCGAAATGTGTCGATAACCACGGGTACATTGATGTGACGTGGTTCGAGATACGTTTTTCACAATGTTGCAATTCTCTGTTAAAATAATAATAATAATAATAAAAGCGGTAAAGAGTTTAAAGTTTGCACATAAGTTCATGATTGTATAAAATCAGATAATCAAGCCGAATATGACAGTTGAGCGACCGTGCTAGAACCACAGAACTCGGGAATGCCTAACACCTTCTCCCGGGTTAACAGAATTCCTTATCCGGATTTCTGGTGCGCAGACTGTTAAATAGAGTCATTCTTTTCCTCGATTCGGGATTCAACCGGTGACTTGGGACACCATAAATCTCCCAATTGGCGATTCTGAAATAAATAAATAAATCCCGTTTCGATTGTCCTTTAATTGGAAAACAACTCCCTTCCGCGCCCCTCTACGGTTGGCGTGGGTGAAAAAGGAGGTGTGACAATACTTTCGGATGATTTGGCGATCTTTCAGCCCATGAGATGCAGTATTTGGCGATCTTTCAGCCCATGACATGCAATAGCTAGCGATCTTTCAGCCATGCAAATGTAAATAAGGTGGTGATATTTCAGCCATGCAGATGTAGATAAACTGGAGATCTTTCAGCCATGCAAATATAAATAAGGTGGCGATCTTTCAGCCATGCAAATGTAAATAAGGTGGCATTCTTTTAGCCGTGCAAATGCGGATGGAGACAGCGTTTAGTCTCAGAAGGCAGAATGGTAGCCTTATGCAAAGCAAAGAATGCAGATGGAGACAGCGTTTTGTCTCGGAAGGCAGAATGGTAGCCTTATGCAATGCAAAAATATAGATGGAGACAACGTTTAGTCTCGGAAGGTAGAATGGTAGCCTTATGCAATGCAAAAATGCAGATAGATACATCGTTTAGTCTCGGAAGGAAGAATGGTAGCCTTATGCAAGAAATAAAAGGGCAAATGGTAATAAAGCTTTCTTAGCTAATAGCAGGTTGCGATATTATGACTGTTGGGGATATTGTGACACACGGAATATCACCGGCGTGCGTGGATAGCAAATGTTGGTAAGTGCGATAGTTCTGAGAGTTGTATTCTTGAACAATGTCTGTCTCGTAAACGTATAATACGGTCGATCATTTCGGAATCCAAGTTCCTACATCCAATGAAAAATCGTGAGTTTTGTAAAGGGGAGGTTAGATCGTATCCCCGCTGGCTTTGCTTGACCTGCTCAGTGCTGATCTAGTGATACTGTACGTATCTTCGGGGTAGCATTGCTAAACAAAGTGATTTTAGAAATAAACATGCATGATTTAGTAAAAATATAACATAAATACATAATTAAGAATAGTTTTCTTTTGATGAACCGACGACTGCGATGTGGTTCAAGACATTGCAACCCTTATTGCTATATAATTTTGAGGGTCCTCCTCAAAATTCTGCCCCAGTTTACTGGGTTGATGCTTCCGACTGTTACTAGCGATAACTGACTGAAATCAACTTCGGAATTTTGAGGCTCCTCCTCATAATTCTGCCCCAGTTTCTAATTGCGGGGAAAATGAGAATTTTATTGAATTATGACTGAATCCATAGGGCTGCCTACGTATCTCCTCTTAAACGGAAATCAGGTCAGGTGTAGTTCAATTTACATCATATAAGGAAAGCATGAAAATTACACGTAGTAGCGCTTGACTGCATCTGAATTAATTGGTTTTGGCCAAACTTTCTCCATCTAATTCTGCAAGTATGAGGGCTCCTCCTGTTAGAACACGGTGAACCATGTACGGACCCTGCCAGTTGGGGAGAGAATTTCCCTTTGGCTTCATCTTGATGCGGGAAAATTTTCTTTAAAACCAGCTGCCCCGGTGTGAATTGTCTCGGCTTGACTCTTTTATTGAAGGCTTTGGACATTCTGCTCTGATAGAGTTGACCATGGCAAACTGCATTCATTCTCTTTCCATCTATAAGGGCTAATTGTTCAAAACGACTTTTCACCCATTCTGCATCGTCGAGCTCGGCTTCCTGTATGATCCTTAAGGAAGAAATTTCTACTTCAGCGGGAATGATGACTTCTGTACCGTAAACCAGCATATAGGGGTTGCCCCAAATGATGTGCGGACGGTGGTGCGATATCCCAGTAAAGCAAATGATAGCTTCTCGTGCCACTATTTATGCTTCTCTATCATTTTCCTCAATATCTTCTTGATATTCTTATTGGCGGCTTCTACTATTCCATTCATCTGAGGTCTGTAGGCTATAGAATTCTTGTGTCCGATCTTGAAAGTTTCACACATAGCTTTCATCAATTCACTATTGAGGTTGGAGCCATTATCGGTAATGATTGATTCTGGAATCCCGAATCGACAAACAATGCTGCCGCGGACAAAGTCTTCCACAACTTTTTTAGTAACTACTCTGTAGGATGCTACTTCGACCCATTTGGTGAAATAGTCGATTGCTACCAGGATAAACCTGTGCCCGTTGGAAGCAACAGGCTTGATTGGTCCAATAACATCCATTCCCCAGGCGGCAAAAAGCCATGGTGAGCTCGTTGTATTAAGCTCATTTTGTGGTACTTTATCATGTCTGCATGTATTTGGCAGTGGTGGCATTTCCGGACATACTGGATGCAGTCCATTTCCATAGTCATCCAAAAGTAACCAGCTCAGAGTCTCTTCTTTGCTAAGAGAAAGCCATTCATATGTGGACTGCAGGTCCTCCTATACAGGATTCCTCCGTTGTGAAAGAAATTGTTGGAAAACCTCTGAAGTGTGCGTTTATAAGTAGGATTTGCAAGTTATGGGTACTCTCCCCTTGCCAAATATTCGTTGATGTCATGAAACCAAGGCTTTCCATCTGCTTCTTCTTCAACATGGGCACAATAAGCTGGCTGATCATGGATCTTTACTTGAATGGGATCAATGAAGTTTTTATCTGGATGTTGTATCATGGATGATAGGGTAGCTAATGCATCGGCGAACTCATTCTGGACTCTGGTCACATGTTGGAATTCCGTCTTTGTGAACCTCTTTCTCAATTCCTGTACATGATATAGATACGGGAGTATCTTGGAGTTCTTCGTCGCCCATTCTTCTCGGACCTGATGTATAAGTGGGTTCGAATATCCGATTACTAGCAACTCTTGAATGTTCATGTCAATGGCCATCTTGAGCCCTAAGATGCAGGCTTCATACTCGGTCATATTGTTGGTGCACGGGAACCTGAGTTTGGCAGATACCGGATAATGCTGACCGGTTTTTGATAGGAGGACTGCTCCTGTTCCAACTCCTTTGAAATTTGCTGCTCCATCGAAAAACATTCTCCAACCGTCATAAGATTCTGCAATATCTTCTCCTATGAATGATACCTCTCCGTCAGGAAAATACATTTTCAGGGGTTCGTATTCTCCATCCACGAGGTTTTCAGCAAGGTGATCTACTAGCGTCTGTGCCTTGATTGCCTTCTGAGTTACGTAGACAATGTGAAATTCACTCAACAGGATTTTACACTTGGCTAACTTTCCAGTGGGCATGGGCTTCTGAAAAATGTACTTCAAAGGGTCCATCCTTGATATGAGATATTTGGTATAGGCACAGAAGTAGTGTCGCAGCTTCTGAGCTACCCAAGTCAAAGCATAACAGGTGCGCTCTAATAGGGAATACCGGGTCTCATACGGGGTGAACTTCTTACTGAGGTAATAATTGGCCTACTCTTTCCTCCTCGTTTAATCATGCTGCCCCAGAACCAACCGAAAGCTCCATCCAACACGACAATGTAGAGTAATAGAGGTCTACCTGGCTCGGGCGGGACCAAAACTGGTGGTGTTGACAAGTATTCCTTGATTATGTCGAAAGCTTTTTGGCAGTCATTGTGAGCACATGATTTTTTCCTCGCATAAATTACTCCTACAGAATTCCCAAAATTAGAATTTTCCTTTTTATTTTATTTTGAATTATTGCATAATTTTCATGTTTGTTTGCGTTTTTGTGTTCATGTTTAATTTTTATTTAATCCATAAAAACTACAAATATGGGTTGCATTTGCATTTAGAGTTTGATTTTATATTTTTAGATTAATTAGTAAATTAGTATGTTTTACAAAAATGGAAAAATCACAAAAAATAACTCGTGTTTGCATTTTTAATTTTGAGTTCGAATTTTTGTAGTTTTTCTTTTAATTTGGTATCTAATTATTTGTGGTAATGTTTATCTAGAGTTAATTAATTTGTTTGTATAGGATAATTTGTGTTAGGAATTAATTTAGATGTTTATTTTTAATTTTGAAAAGAAAAAGGTTTTTGAAGTAAAAAGAAATGAAAAAAAAGAGGGGTTTTAATAAAAAGGACCCAACTTTGCGCCAAATCCACAACTACCCGTCCAAATTGCCCCAAGCCCAATTATACACCCCTGAAATCCGGTTTAAACCAGCCCAATCTATCCCAAAACCCGGTCTAGCACCCCCATAATCTGAACGACGTCGTTTCAGTCACATTGCATCTAGCCTGTTGATCTCATCTCATCCAACGATCCGAAACTGGGGAGTTTAATAATATATATATGTCCTAACGACGTCCCCCCTACCCCCATCTCTCATCTCTCTCACACCCCTCAGAGACCCCCAAAACCCTATCCAGCCGCCCTTAAAATCCCACCGCCTGAGGGTGGCGGCGCCACTACCAATCCCCACCAGAATAACACCACAAGATCTCCTCACTCCCCTCTTTCTAAACCTATAGTCCTTTACCTTCGAATCTAGCCTGAACGGTTCGAATCTTCAATTGATGATTTGACCTAAAACCCTAAATCCCAATTCCTTCGATTCAAGGTTTCTGTGAAGTTTTGAGGATCAATTAGACCATAGTCGTATGTTTTTTGTAAACAACGAACACACGACTACTCTCCGACTGACCCGTAATTCCTAAGAGTCAAAGTTTCTGTGCATTTTCTGGTCTAGGCTGTTCTTTTTTTAGGTATGTGTCCTTAACCTCTAATTTTGAAATTGCATGAAGTTTATTTGTTATCTTTTTCTTTTTTTTCTATGTGTGCGTTTTAATTTTCCTTTTCTTTTCTTTTCTTTTCTGACTATCTGATATTTGAAATCTTTTGCATGTTCTTCGTTTTAAACTAATTAGTTTTTTGTGACTAAATGTTAATTTGTTTTGGTTTGCCCTTTCTATTTGGGCTTTTGAAGAGTCTGTTGAATCCATTATTTCCCCTTCCTCCATTTTTCTTTGAATTTTCTGTGTCGAATTTGGGCTCAAAAGAAAAGGTTCAGCCCAGAGTATGTAGACCCAAACCTGCTAAATAAATTTGGGTCAACTTGACCCATGTTTTAGGTCAGGTTTTCTGAAGTAAGAACAGGTTAAATAAGGGGTTATTGGGGTAGTTCATCTAGGGAATCTTTTGGTAACCACCTGGAGAAGCTTCTTAGAAGCTGAAAAACAGACTTACTTGGGGCAAGCAAGTCAGTAATTCAGGGACTAAGTAGCAAAAATGAAAATTCACAAAGGGCTGGAATGCAAAGTTTAGCCTATTTCTGCTGCCCTAATAGTTTGCCTATAAAGGCATTGCTAATAAAAGCGAGGATGTGATTTTAGAGGAGAAAAATTCAGAAAATCAAAAACGGCTAAGGTTTTGAGTAGAAAACTACTGATCCATTGAACTATGGCTCTGAATCTGAAGGTTTTCATTTTCTGAAATAATTTTCTGCATCAGCTGGGGTTAAAATGGTTTGAATTTGGTTTTGAAAGCTTGGTTTTGAAGTCAACCTGGTTTACTGTTCGATTGGGTTAGGTTTTGAATAGTTTCAAATCAATTTTCTGGGTTTTGCTGGTGTTGATTCTTGATACTGTTCTGCTGATACCTCATCTCTTGCTTCATTTGTTTCATTTCTAGGTACATGACCTTGTAACCCCTTTGGTTGTGAAGTGAATTTGAGGAATGACATGTTGTGAAGAAATGAAGATCTTTTGATTGTTTTCCTTTTTTTTCCGCTTTTACTTTTTTTTATCCAAGTTCTTAAGTCATATTTACTATCTAAGGTGTTTGAATTAATGTAGTGCTATGAACATTTGGGGATTATTGTGGAATTTGTAATTGGACTTTGTTTGGTATTCACTCATTCAATATGTGCTAGATCTGTTAAGAAATTGCATGGAGTAGTTTAAGGTTTGTAGAGTAGATATGTTTGCCTAATAGTGCTAGATCAAAGCCTGTGGTCACTCATTCATGTATGTCATTAAGGATCACATGAGGTCATGTGTGTTTATACCCAATTTTTTTTATGTATTTTTATGCACAAAATGCTTTCAAAATAACATGTATATGCATATATAAGCATGCCCAAGTGTTTTGGTATTTTTTCCTAATTTGTAAAAAAATTTAAAATTAATTTATTGTCTATTTTAGTAGTATAAAGACCAATAATTACTTCCAAAATCATCAATTTTGGTGAATAATTTATTTTATTCCCATATTTATACTAAAATATAGTTAAGGTGATTTTTTTATAATTTTACAAATTTATTTGGTATTTAAAAGACTAAATTGCATATAATTGCAATTATAGCCTACTTTATGATTAATAGCATTTTATAATAGTAAAATTGGATCCAGTATTTTTAAATCAATATTTATATACTATAAATTATTTTAGTACTTTTAATTTGCTTTTTAAAATCATCTTCGCTATTTTTATAAAATAAAAAGCAAAATTGGCTATTTAATATTTAGCCCCATTTTTATTTCAATAACAGACCCATTACATTTCAATTATAGCCCTTAATTTGACTCAATTAAACTAGCCCAATTCCATTTGGACCCAACCCACAACCCAATTCCAAATGACCCGCCCGATTCCTACTATTGATCGAGGCCGTTGATCATTTTGATCAACGGCCATACCACCCTTACCTTTTTTAACCCCAAACGACTACCCTAATCCCTCATTTCCCATCTCTCAGCCGCCTTTGAAACCTCTCGTCTCTCAAACGCTCCAAAACCCTAGCCTCATTCTACCCCTCTTCAACCACCACTCCACTGGAATCTATGACTTCTCAGGCCATGGATGGTTGGTACTCACTCCCTTCCATCAGTAAACCATGGTTGTTCGAAGCTTCGAGACCTGGCCTCGATGGTTCTCCTTCAGATCCTTCTCAGATCTGTAGATCTATGGCTTCTCCGGCCATTATTCCGGTATATTCAAGCACTATGAGCCTTTTCGACTCAGGATCTGACTTTCCTTAAGAGGTTTCTCATTTCTAGGGTTTTCTCTAAAACCCTAAGCTGTCCGAGGTTCTTTACTTGTTTATTTTCTTAGATCTGGAAAATGTATGTGTTCTATTGAATTTTTAAAGGTTTTCCCCAAATTCTCTTTTCAAATTCGTTTAATTTCGATTTAGGGTTTCTAAAAGGTTTTTCAAAAGCATCTTTCTCATTCTTTTTGTTCTTTCTTTATGTGTGTTTGTCTGTGTTATGCTCGTATGGCTTCTTTTACTACGCATGTACTATTCTTCTACTTCCTTTTTCTATTATACACGTTACTCCTGGACTCACATGTTAATCCGTGTTATGTTTTCCTTACTCTTCTACTATATGTGTTTACTGTGAGTTCTTTGATGTTGTTGGCTTTAGTGGACTATGTTTGTGTTCTTACTAAGCATGATTCATCTGTTTTTGCCTAAGTTTGTATCACTTTTTCTTCTGAACTTGTTTAAGTTCTGAGTTTTTTTTCTCAAAACATGTTCTCCATGCTCTTAACTGTGTATCGTGTCTGTTTGTTTCTCATAAGTCTTTGGAAAAGACTTCTGAGCCTCTATCGAGTGGCTTGCCTTCTTATCTCTATTGTCAGATTCATCTTGAAACCCCAGTATTTAGGGTTTCCTTTGGCAATTTTGATTTTTGTGTTTGAATTAGGGTTCCACTTTGGGACCCTGGACTCTCAGACTCATTGTGAGTTTACAAACGGGACTTGCAGCCTTTCTTGCTTATGATTCTGAACCTCTCTTTGATTAAACTCTCTTCTAAATAAACTTCTTGATTCACATGTTTGTGTGCTTTTATATATGAGAACTCTTCTTTCAAAAGGTCTTTACCAACTAATTGATTGATTTCGAATTCCTTTTAATAAGTCCTAACTGATTGTTATTGATTTCCTTTAATTGAACCCTCTTTACCTATTCCTGACTTGGTTCATTCGAACTAAGCCTGTAATGTTGATTTTACTGGCTGTCTGATTGATTCCCTTTCCTTTTTCTTTACAAACCAAGTACTAATGGACTTTTGCCTTAAATAAACTCTATGTATTTACCCTTTTTATGCTACTGTGAAAAGATTTTAATCAAATTTCTTTCCTCAATTGTATTCTACCCGTTTGAAATCAAATCCTTTAACTGAAAGGAGATCATATGAGACTGATTTCAAAGTTACTTCCTTACCTTTATTACTCGTTTTCTGCACTATAAAAGGGACTACCCTTCTGCACTTTTAACACCTCTTCGAGTTCAATACCTCGATCTTTTAGATCAATACTTTCAACTTACTTACACACTTTATTGCTTTGAGTTCAATACTCTTACAACATTCTGCTCTTTTTTGGGATCTTTTGGAACTTCTGCTTGCAACTTGGCTTTTTCAAGACTACTTTTACTTGTTTGTTTTCCCTGAAACTAGTATGTTCTAATTTAGCTTTCCTGCCTTACTCCTATGTGTTTATTTACAGTTTTCTGCAATCCTGTTTACTTTGTTGTTCATGATTAATGTTAACTATGTGTGTTCTTTCCTTGTATCTATTTTCTGTTATAAATCCCTACCCCTATTCCCTTCTATGTGTTTGAGTTAAGGTTCATGGACTGGCAGTATCCAAATTACTGCCCAGGTCCAAACCTGATCCTCAATGGATCTTAACTCCCAATTTTGGCTGACAGGCTGGTCAGGGGTGTGCCAGCACTCTTAAATTGCTGGGCATGACCACCAGCATGCCATGGCCTTCCCTAATCCCCCTCTATGAACATACACTTACTCTTAGATTCTAAGTTTTGTCCCCCTTTTATGAGCCACGCTTTGGGACCCTGAGTTCCCTCTGAACTTCGACATTTGAGGGCTGACTCTTCCATACTGCACTATAATCTAATTCTGTAATGTGTTTGGGGTGTAAGCACTGCCCTGAGTTCCTTTGAGACTCTTGGGAACTTTGACACATCCCAAATAAGAGAAAGACTTTTGGAAAATGGATCCTGGAAGTTGGTTTATCTCATATTGTTAGACCTAGAGTCTGAATTAGGCTGTTTGGTTGCAGCTGGAAGTTCTAATGTATTTATTTTTTTGATTCATTTGGGTCTGTAATAATTTGTAATAACTATGGGGTTCTAGTGAAAAAGGGGAGGGTCATTTATGTATGCATATGGGCAGACAGCATGCTCATAGGGAATACTATTTACAAATTCTGCATTTATGCATATCATATAGTACTCCTGCCTATAAGTCGTCTCATTATTACAGTAGAAACCATGCCTATAAGTTTCATCATATAGAAATCATGTATAAGTTTTTGAACTTATGCATTTAGAAATCCTGCCTATAAGTTATGCATTACACGTAGAAATCTTGCCTATAAGTTGTTTCATTACTGCATTAGAAACCATGCCTATAAGTTTCTGCATATAGAAATCATGACTATAGTTTTGTTTCTGCATTTCTGCATATTCATCTGTCGTTAGGCAAACAATCATAGGTTTAATAATAATCAACTTCATTCTAGATACCATGTCTATAGGGCTCCTACACTTACATAATCATTTTAAAATCAATAACGCTTAGAAATCATGCCTATAGGAGCAGCCGTCTGAATCTGATTCGTCTATTTTATCTATAAGTCTAAAATCAGTAGTAATGTTTGTTTAATATCAGCAGAATTTAATTGGTTCTAAAATCAGTAACCCTTCTTTAAAATCAATATACTTCCACCTAGGCAAGCAGTAGGTAATTGTTTAACTATGTCAATTTTAATAAACTGCAACCAGACAAGGCCTAATTCGGACTCCTCATATGAGAAATATGTGATGAAGCAGCCTGTCCTAACGCTTTAAATTTAATTACTATAACCAGTATTTGAAGCCATGCTAAATAATTTGCTCCTTTAAGTGAGGAGGCCTGTTTGATCCCTTAAACTGCTATTTGTTTCCCCCTACTTGCTTATGTGTTTTGTTTGTCGCATTAGAATTTTGTCCTTTTAAAACTCTGAAAAGCCCCAACCTTCCTCCCTTTAGGACTAGTCATCCCAAATGCCTCCGGAACTGATAGGATCGGGACGGGTAATAGCATGCAATAAGTAACGACACTATTCTGCGTTTAATAACTTAACAGGGTGGGAAAGGGTAGATATGGACATGATGACTAATGCGCTAATACCACGTTCGACCCCTCTTTTGAGAAGTGATTGTCGGGTATTGCATTGATGTGATCCATATTGTTTGTAAACCTAGGACCCCTTCCCCTTTACTTGTTATCCCTTTTTTAACTGTCCAGACTATTTGCTTAAGATTTCTGTTTTCTTTATCTTTCTTCAAACTTTCAATTCACTTGCAACATTATGTGTAAATCCCCTTCTATTTGAGACCTTTATTTACTTACTTGTTAGTTAAAGTCACAATTGTAACATGGTCGGGAACCACACTAGTGGATCTTGGGGGTGCCTAACACCTTCCCCTCGAGATAATTTTTAGCCCTTACCCGAACTCTGGTTTTCCAACTCGAACTCTTCTTTAGTGTCCTAATGCACTTTAATCATTAGGTGGTGACTCTTCAACCCAAAAAAACCCAATTCCCAAGAGGGAACGAGTTGTCCTCCCAAATGTCATGAACCTGATTTCACCTTAGAAAAAGGTGGCGCGACAATGTGTATTTTCATGTTTGGATGGATTTGTAAGACAAGTACTTGTTACTCTTACTGGTCTGTTTGCATTTAGTTTACAAAAATGATCCATGTTTAGTATGAACATATCCGTTCATATGGTTAAGCTCTGTTGTTTTTCAATCTTTAATTTATCATTTTGTTTTTTAAGGGTCAAAGTGTGTTCGAATGAAAAGGACGAGTGCCTGTTCCTGAAAGTGAGGTTTATGATTGTTATTCTATTGGTGCAAATTTTTTGATACTTAATGTAATTGGGATGCATGTATTTGTATAAGAATGAGTTTGGTTTGTCTATGCAAAGGCTTTGTTATAAGTTAGAATCAGAAGAGTATGGGTCATTGTGGTACGAGTCCAAAATCGAACCAAGTGTGCTTTTCATGTTTGCTCATCATGTCACTTCATAGAGTCCCATTTACTGCTCATATGGACTAAGCCAAGGTTCAAATAAATTGGGAGTCTCATGGTTATTTTGTAAAGCTAGTTAACAGATTGATGTCAAGCATAATGAACCAATGAGTATTTGATTTGGGAGTATTTGATCAAGTTATTTATCTATTATTCCTAGTTTAAGACAATTATAAATCTGGAAGTCAAATGGAAATTTATGCATATGTCTTGGACTCAGATCTAATTGGATCTTGTGTTATTTTTGTTTACTGCAAATGAATGATCAATTCAATGCCTGCATGGTACCGTCAAAAGGGCTTGATCGAGGTTCTCAATCTCGTTTCGTTGGGCTGGCCTCAGGATAGATTTCTATGGCCCAATTCACGTGTGTGTGTATAGTCAGCATTTAGTGGCTTCGAAATTTTGGCTTTGGGTATCGCTTTCAGGACCAAATGTTGGAGTGGATCGTGCATTAGTGCCGAGTTAGTTTAGACTTTAATGTTTTGGGTAGTTACAATTTTAGTGGCCTTTTAATTAATCCATTGTTTCTTTAGATTGGAGGTGTGCCATAATAAGCAATTGAATAAAGTATGGCCCTCCGTGTTTTCGTTTGGATTCCCTTTAAAATTGAAATTGAGGCGTTCCATGCCAAACAAAATCTCGAATGCGTGGCCCTAGTTTAATTATTTCTTTAAAATCCTTAGAATTCGAGGCATGCCATTTAACAAATTTCCATGGCCCTTGCAAAGTTAGAACGCGTAGTTACTTTAGGCGTGTTATTTTAATAATATTACCTTCCTAAACTCGGGTGTGCATTTCATGTGACCCAAATCCAAATCTTAATAACGTTGAATAAAATGTGTTTTGGATTGCGGGTGCATTTCATGTGGCGCGATCCAAAGACATGTTTTAGACGACGTTAAATTTTCTTTAAAACTAATTAAAAGCGGTTAATAAATCTAAAATTGTATGATAGGCTAAAACATGTAATAAAATAAAATAATAAGCCAATTATGATAGTTTAAGCGACCGTGCTAAAACCACGAAATCTGGGGGTGCCTAACACCTTCCCTCGAGTTAACAGAATTCCTTATTCAGAATTTTTGGTTCGCAGACTTCAAAAGGAACGTCGATTTTTCCTCGATCTGGGATTTTAAAATAAACCAGTGACTTGGGACACCAAATGAACTATCCCAAGTGGCGACTCTAAATAAAATCGAATAAATAATCCCATTTTGAATAATGTCAGTTAAAGTGGAAAAACTCCCTTGTATCACCTTCGGGTGTGTAAAAAGGAGGTGTGACAGCACTGGCTACTCTGCTTGAGACCCGAACCCAGAACATTTGTTCAGGGTTCAAGAATTCGAGCTTAGAACAGCTTTTGTAGTTGGCTTTATTTATTATCTGATTTTTGTACATGTTTGAGCCTAATATGCTAAATGTCGCTTTTACCACTTTGATATTTTGTGAACTGTATATAAATTGCTATGAAACACTTCCTCTCTCTAAGTCTTCTAAATCATGGAGAAGGGTGCACTTCGTGTGACTTCTCTTCTGTCTAGAGTCTTATCCCATTTTAGAACGAGGTTCGGACAAGTTGCTAAGCTAGTGAAGCTTCTATATTCCCGGTACACTGCCCCCCCCAGCCCGAGTTGTCCACTCGGGTAAGCCAGGTCTAGAATAATAAACCCAGGTTTTAAACCTAGTATAACAAAGCCTCATACTAGATCCCTAATAGGAACGTTTGTTTGCATCACGTGCATTTGACTTAGGAGACTCAACACAAGGGTTGGGTCTGTCTAGGACAGGTGTACCTGAAATGAAAAGACCATCCTGATGCATTCTACTTGCTACTTGTGCATTTATTTGCTTCGGATTTGCATGTTGACCGGTTTGTGAATAATGGGAGAAAGTTGGGAAAATAGAATAGCAATGTAAGGGTTAAGTGAGTTAATCACCTGTTTTGAAAAAAAACTAATGTCCAAATAGTACTGAAACTCTGCCGAATTTTTGAGAAAAAAAGGTTTTGTTTTCAAAAATAGTTGGTTTTGTTTTATCCGCCCGAACTACGCCAGTTTGATTCTCACCGGATGTGGGATACGTAGGCAACCCCCATCGGGTCCAACTTTCCTTTTGCAAAAATAGCCCAAAAAGAACAAAAATTTTATTGTTTTATTGTGAATAAGTAAGGAGACGCTATTCTTGTCTAAAATAGCCGAATGTCCCCAGAAGGGCGCCGGAAGGCTGTTTTTGCAAGAACAGCCGCCTTTGGTCTCTTTTTCAAATTTTTGATCGATTATCAAGTACAACCTTAAAATATTCTTCCTCAAAGTGCTGAAAGGCCTTATTTTCAAAGCCGGATTTTTGTTTTGGAAATGAAATTTTTTGAAAATATGGTGTTATTCTTTTGGGTCAAAATGAGTTATTAAATCACCTTAATAAACGTGCAGGATGGGCACAAATGAAATTGAACTCTTCACAGTTTTTAAAGAGATCCCCTTAAAGCTCCAAATGTGGTGGAATGATCTAGGAAAAAGTAGTAGAGAAATAGTGGTAAAGGTTATGGGAGGCCTCGTTGGATTGTTGAACGTCAAACCAAGGTTGGACGTAATTGAAGCTTTAATACCTTTTTGGGACCCAACTCGCAATGTGTTCCGTTTCTCTGACTTTGAGCTCACACCCACCCTAGAATAAGTTGCAGGTTATGCGGGCCTTAATGGAAACTTTAGAAGTCAATATCCATTGTCACCAAGACCGGTATCTCCCCACAGATTTCTGGATCTGCTGAGTATTAGTTGGGATATTCAGGATGGAAATTTGTCTGAAGGGTATTGCACTCTCCAGTTCTTATATCACCGTTATGGTAACCCGCGAGGTTTTGAAGAGCCAAACACTGGTCTGACCCATGCCTGAAATAAAGACAAATGGGAGGCAAGGCGGGGCTTGGCTTTTATAGTAGCATTCTTGGGAGTTGTAGTGTGTCCGCAAAAAGATGGTAATACCGAGATGGGTCTCGTAGGAATGATCGATGTTGCAATCAAGAAAGCCAACAGCACTGTAGTTCCCCTAATCTTATCTGAAATCTACCGAGCCTTGACTATCTGTCGGAAAGGGGGAAAATTCTTCCAAGGTTGCAATCTATTACTACAATTATGGATGCAGGAACATCTCTGCCACCGAGTTGGGTATATGAATTATGGTATGACCAATTTGAGCTGCATTGAGGAATTTGAAAGCTGAGTAGTGGGTATTGAATTCCCTGAGGGTACTAAATCTCGACTTGCACATTTGAGCTCCTTCACTGCCAATAAAATTGAGTGGGCATTCGGATGGCTTCCTGTCACTAAAGCATATACATGTCAGTTGAAGTATGTTATCTCCTTCTGATGGGCATCCAGGGCATCCAGCCATATGCTTCCCACAGGGTTTTGCGCATATTAGGAAGATTTCAAACCGTCCCCCATGACGAAGATTTGAGTAAACATGTCATTGAATTGGGCCCAAAAGCCGTATTTACAGAAGGGAGAAATCGCCAGGTGTGGAATGAATGTAGATTTCTTGAACCTAATACCATGGTGCGAGATCTAGCTAGAGGTGAAGTGGACCCTAAGTACATTGTTTGGTTCGGTAAAAGATTTCAGATTCCTGAGAGGCCTGCTAAGAGAGCCCACGTTCAACAATTTACTAGCGACTCGCAAGAGTAGTGGGGCTGGTTGGCAAAAGAAGAAAGCTACATGGCCAAAATAAGCAAGTTGGAAAGACAAGTTATGGACCTTCAAATTGAAAATGGTGTGCAAGCCGCCGCAGACGAGGGAGAAAAGAAAAAACTAACTCAAGAAAATGAAGCCCTCAAAACTAAAATCCGGAATATGAAAATAGCTGCTAGAAACCCGGAGAGAAGTCGAGCGGATGAAAGGCTTATAACCAGCCTGAAAAAGAAAGCCCTTGAGTGTCAAGATGACCTAGAAAAGTCTAAGGCCAGTCTAGCAAACGCTTGGGCTCAATTAGCGGAAAATGCAAAAAGTAGGACATAGTTTGTGCACCAAATGAAGAGAAAGTATGAGGGGACAATCACCAGCCTGAGAAGAAAGGTAACTACTCTTGAGAATGAGGTAGCCAAGCAGGCTAAAGATTTCAAAGCTGTTAAGGAACAATGTTATGATCTTATGGCTCAGATGGAGGAAGGAATACAACAGTTGCAAAATCAACACCTTCACGACTTTCAAGTGTTAGAAGCCCGGAATCAGCAGATAGGGCGGTTTCTTTAAGAAAAAGGCAAAATCAGAGAGAAGATCAGAACCATTGCTGACTATATTACAGTGAAATGGCAAGTGTGCGAGGACATGACTCGTACCACTTTCTTCGCTGTAGTGATGACTTCCGCCCGCCAGATAATGAGTGATTTGGAGCGGTTGCAAGGGGATCTCTCGTATAGGCCCGCGGCGAGACCGAATGATGTCCTGCGGGCACCAGGAGCATTAATGTATTCCTGATTTTCACTTGAGTCTGTATTTTTCTTTCTGTTGGAGTCTGTCAGTTATTTTTGATTCTGTATTTTATTTATGTCGGAGTCTGTTAGTCGTTTCTCGAGTTTATATTGCCATCTTGCTGTTAGAGTCTGTGGTTTTCTTTTCGAGTCTGTTAGTTTTGAGTCGTTGTAATCAAAGAATTTTTTTTTATGAAAAATTGAAAATCCCAAAATATTTTGTTATTTATTTTTTTACATTTATTACCCCCCAGAACTACGCTTGGTCTAATTCATGCGGGGTCATGATACATAGGCAATCTACATAGGATTCGATCGTAACCCAAAAGAGTAAAGAAACAAAATGAGAGAGAGAGAGAGAAAAAAAAAAGAAACCGTGAGGAGGGAACAATGAGAGAAAAATTGAGAGAACAAAAACAAAGAGAAGTCAAGCAAAGAAAGGCAAGAATGAATAAAGAGATGAAAAGAAAAGAGTGGGAGTGGAAAGAAGAAAATTGGGAAAGAATAAGTAAAGCCGGGATGAAGCATGCAACCGTTGGAAAACGTGTAGAAGCACATTAACTGTATAGATGCATCACACCCCCAACGTGCGATTACCTATCTGTTATTTGTTTCAAACTATCTGTTTGCTGCTGTTACTATCCAATTCAGGTTTTTATAGAACGGTGGTTGGTTTTTGTGGTAATTTGGCTTCGCACCCATACTTTACGAGATCAAAGGGGAGCATCAAAATGTCTTCAGAAATGACTCTGCCGATAATTCCCATCATGGAGGATAGTCCAATCTCAGGCATCCCAACCTCAGAATCGGCAGTTGCCGAAGAAAACAGAATCCTGCATCTCCGGGTTATGGAAATATGGGACGCTTGGGCAAATGGAAGAGAGCTACCAAGCGCAATCCCGGGATTCCCCGAACTTTTTCCTAGAGCAGGTGGTACCTCCAGTATTCCGATCAGTCACCCAAATACACCACTAGGACACCCAACTATCTCATCTCATTTTGTAGGAACACCATCTAAGGTTCGCCCCAAGGTGTTCATGTCCGGTGTAGCATCAAATATCTTCACTGCTCCACCTTTCTCAGCCACGGCACAGCCTACACTGCCCATGCCTAGTTTCGACCCCTCAGCTTTCACCTTCAAAACACCCACCTTCCCAACGGAACCTCCTCAGTTTCCCACTTATACTTACCCTCAACCACCCCGATATGAGTTCACTGCGGGGCAAGAAAAGACCATCAAAACTCTTGATCAAAAAGAGATTGCGAAGAAGATGAGGAGTATGGAACAGAGCCTCAAAAATATACAAGGCTTGAGTGGGCAGAAAAGTGTGTCATATGCTGACTTATGCATGTTCCCTCATGTGCATTTGCCATTAGGATTCACTACCCCAAAATTTGAGAAGTATGATGAGCACGGTGATCCTATTGCTCATCTCAAGAGATATTGTAACCAGCTGCGAGGAGCCGGCGGAAAGGAAGAACTCCTCATGGCCTATTTCGGAGAAAGTCTGGTTGGTATAGCATCTGAGTGGTACATGGACCAAGATATATACCGCTGGCACATCTGGGATGATTTTGCTAGAGATTTCGTCAGGCAGTTCCAGTACAACATTGATATTGCTCCACATAGGAACTCATTGACAAACTTGAAAAAGAAATCCTCGGAAAGCTTCCGAGAGTACGCAGTTAAATGGCATGAACAGGCCTTTAGTTTTCAGAAGCCAGGTTGGATCCTTTAAAATACATATTTCAGAAGCCAATGCCCACTAGGAGATTAGCAAAGTGGCAGATCTTGCTCACAGAGTTTGACATAGTCTATGTCACTCGCATGGCAATTAAAACACAGGCATTAGCAGATCATTTGGCTGAGAACCCGGTTGATGATGATTACCAACCTTTGAGCACTTACTTCCCAGATGAAGAGGTAAATTTAGTTGAGGCAATATCTGAAGACATCTATGCTTGGAAAATGTTCTTTGATGGAGCCGTAAATGCCAAAGGTGTTGGAATTGGGGCAATCATGATCTCACCCACTGGTCAGCATTATCCAGCCACAGCCTGGCTTCGATTCTTCTACACAAACATCACTGCTGAGTATGAAGCCTATATTGTAGGAATGAACATGTCAATCGACCAAGATGTCGAAGAATTGTTAATCATGGGAGATTCAGATCTGATTATCTGACAAGCTCAAGAAGAATGGGAGACCCGAGATGTCAAGCTTATTCCTTATAGGAAACATGTGGAAGATCTTAGCAGGCATTTCAAGTCAGTAGAGTTCAGGTACATCTCTTGTTGCCACAATGAACTAGCTGATGCACTTGCCACTTTAGCCTCGATGCTGCCATACCTAGGCAATGCCTACATTGATCCCTTGGAAATCCAAATCAGGGAAAGGCATGGCTACTGTAATACGGTTGATACAGAACCAAATGTTCAACCATGGAATCATGATATCAAAAGATTTTTGAAAACCAAAGAATATCCTGAGCAAGCCAGTGGAAACCAAAAGAGAACCATTAGACGGCACACAAGTGGTTTCTTTTTGAGCGGTGATGTCTTGTACAAAAGGACTCCGGATCTCAACTTGTTAAGATGTGTTGACGCCGAAGAGGCCGGGAGAATCATGTATAAAGTGAATGCAGAAGTGTGCGGACCCCACATGAACGGGTATGTTTTGGCGTAGAAAATCCTCCGAGCGGGCTACTACTGGATGACCAAGGAAAATGACTGCTTCAGTTTCGTTTGGAAATGTCATCAGTTCCAAGTGCACTGCGATTTGATTCATGCACCTCCCATAGAACTGCATCCCATGTCAGTGCCTTGGCCATTTGTTGCCTGGGGCATGGGCGTCATTGGGCCAATCGAGCCAAAAGCCTAAAATGGGCACAGATTAATACTGGTCTCCATCGACTATTTCACGAAATGGGTTGAAGCAATCACTCTCAAATCTGTTACCAAGAAAGCTGTGATAGATTTCGTGCACTCCAATCTTATTTGTTGTTTTGATATCCTTGCAACTATCATTACAGATAATGCTGCAAACTTGAATAGTCATTTGATGGGGGAGATATGCGAACAATTCAAGATAACACATCAGAACTCCACTTCTTATCGGCCTAAAGCCAATGGTGCCATCGAAGCTGCGAACAAGAGCATACAAAAGATTTTGAGAAAGATGATTCAAAGTTCCAGGCAGTGGCATGAAAAGTTGCCATTTGCATTGTTGGGATATCGCACTACTGTGCGCACATCAATCAAAGCCACCCCGTACCTTTTGGTTTATGGCACTGAAGCCGTCATACCCGCGGAGGTTGAAATCCCCTCTCTGTGGATCATTGTGGAAGCAGAAATTGAAGATAGTGAGTGGGTCAAAACCCATCTAGAACAGTTAACCTTGATCGATGAAAAGTGAATGGCTGCAGTCTGCCACGGACAATTGTTTCAACAAAGAATGGCCCATGCCTACAACAAGACAGTGCGACCTAGAAATTTTGAAGTGGGGTAACTCGTTCTAAGGCGTATTCTTCCCCATCATCAGGAAGCAAAAGGGAAATTTGCTCCTAATTGGAAAGGCCCATATATCATTAGGAAGATATTGCCAAGAGGGGCATTATACTTGGGAGATATCGAAGGAAATGATCCCGAAGCAGCTTTGAATGCGGATGCGGTTAAAAGGTACTATGTCTAGTCCTTCTGCAGCAATAGCACTATCCGATTGGGATGTCAAAGGCTTTCATTCTCGCTACCCCAAACACTCCAATCCTTTTTCTAACCCTTTGAGCCGGTTACTTTTCTTTCATTACCCTCTTTGGAACTTGAAACAAAAATATAAAAAAAATGAAAAAAATAGAAAACAAAAGTAAAACAGAAAAACAAGAGAAAAAAAAACAACAAAACAAAATGTTTCCATGAACTACGTTCGACTTGATTCCGAGAGGATACATAGGCAGCCTCTCTCTGAGGTTCAGTCACACCAAAACAAAAATCCAATTTCCCCTAAAAGTGAAACTGGGGCAGATGTCATAATGGTTCAGCAATAAGCCCACCAGAACGGTTCCAAAGTTGTAATTCCATCCAAATTCTTTTTACCCAAACCTTGTTCAAGTCCTTCCGACCAATCGTTGAAAGTGTGTTCACAATCGGAGAACGCAGTTATTTGGATTCGATGCAATCAAGACGAAAGAAATAAAATGAAAGAGTCTTATTGGTGAAAACCTACTGGCACCATAAGGCGATGGTGAGTAGAGAAACTGAAAAATGAGAGAGTCTTGTTAGTGAAAAATCGTAAAGATCACTATAAGGCAATAGTGAGAAGAGAACGAGAGAGGTAGATTGGCGAAAACCCGCAAAGGGCGCCGTTGATCGAAGAGAAGAAATCCCTCACCACCATTGGTATTGAAAGAGTCCTAGCAAGTTTTCCTGGTTTTGAAACATGGGTCACAATGAGTTTATGAGAAGTTGGGAAAGTTTGTGCAGGTCAGGCATCCAGTCCAAGAAGCATGTCATGTCTATTGAAGCCTGCATGCACCCCAGATAAGTCCTTTTTTCCTCCCCGAAAGGGACACTTTTCTTTAAATTCATTTCCTTGCCTTTTGATTACTTTTCCTTGAATCCCTTTCGGTCTAGCTTTGTTTCCGACACTAATACAAAGAAAAGGTGGCAAGATTGGATTTACAGGTTTTTGCCTAACAAAAGCTAAAGAAAAGTACCCAGCCTTAGCCGGTGCATCAAGTCGATCTCGACTGGCCATGGTGGTTGATGCTCTGAAATCAAAGATATTAAAAAGGAAAAGAAAGCCAAAGGAAAAAGCCCTAAAGGGGAATAAAGATAAAGGGTCGAAGACCCACGCGGGTGAGCTATCATGAAATCTTAAAAGTTGAGTCCCTCGGTTTGAAAGAGATATTTATCTTCAAAAAACCAGCAAGCAGCAGAGGTTCTCAACAAAGGTTTAGGCCGAGATGAGTGATCGAGACAATCAAGGACACAAAACCAACCACCATTTCAAACTAACAATTGTTCTTTGCTTAAAATTGAAAGAGGTGCAGCCCAAGGCAACCGTGCAAAAGCAGGTTCAGCCAAAAGAAAAGTTGTGCAAAAGCTAGAAACAGCTTCGCAACGACAATCAACCCAAAAGGGAAGTTTTCCTCCAAAATTCTTGACTGCATTTATTGAAATAAAATGAAATGAAAAAGGAAAATGAAATAAGAAAAAGAAGAAAATCCTAACAAAAATTATAGCTTAGGATCCCCAAACCTCAATCCTTTTTTTTCATCAGCATTAGGGCTCCAATCCCTGAGTTGAGATTTTAGACATAGGGCCTCCATTCCTTAGTCGCATTTTACCAACATTAGGGCTCCAATCCCTGAATTGAGATTTTTTAGACATAGGGCCTCCATTCCCTAGTCGCCTTTTACCAACATTAGGGCTCCAATCCCTGAGTTGAGATTTTTTAGACATAGGGCCTCCATTCCCTAGTCGTCTTTTGCCAACATTAGGGCTCCAATCTCTGAGTTGAGATTTTTTTTAGACATAGGACCTCCATTCCCTAGTTGCCTTTTTACCAACATTAGGGCTCCAATCCCTGAGTTGAGTTTTTAGACATAGGGCCTCCATTCCCTAGTTGCCTTTTTGCCAACATTAGGGCTCCAATACCTGAGTTGAGCTTTTTAGACATAAGGCCTCCATTCCCTAGTTGCCTTTTTGCAAACATTAGGGCTCCAATCCCTGAGTTGAGCTTTTTAGACATAGGGCCTCCATTCCCTAGTCGCATTTTCTCCAACATTAGGGCTCCAATCCCTAAGTTGAGTTTTTAGACATAGGGTCTCTATTCCCTAGTCGCCTTTTCGCCAACATTAGGACTCCAATCCCTGAGTTGACATTTTAGATATAGGGCTCCATTCCCTAATCTTTTCCATCCTAGATAGACACAATTCTTGCTTTATTTGAAAAAAAGAGAATAAGTTCAGACTTTTTTCACAAATAACTCTCAAAATTTTCCTTGTGAAAACTAGGGCAGAAAAATTTCGTTCGTTTGTTTGTTTTGGTGTCTGAGCAGGTTTGACCTCGAGGCACAGTATCCGAGATATCCGAAAGAAGGAATCTCAATCCAAAATAAAGAAATAAAAAAAAAAGAACAAAAAGAAGTGAATTCAAAGTGTTGAAATAGACAAAGATGCGGACTGCTCAAAAATTTGATTGAAGTCACAGGCTTCGCATGTCCCTCTTTGATCCAAAAGCTGAAAGAAGAACCAGCATATGCAGCTGACGAGCATCAAAATTCGGATCAGAGTCAACAAGAGGAACCAGCTAAGACTCAAGATCAAGCTTCAAGAGATTTATAGATAGGAATCTTGTAACTCGTAGTTGATAGGCCTAGCTAGCTTAGCTTTTGATTTTCCTTTTCATTGTAATAAGGAGGTCAGCAAGCAGTAGCAGCAGCAGCACAGTGAAATCACAACTCCCAGTAGTCGCAGCTACCAAAACTTCCAGAACTACACTGACCTGATTCCTTTCTAGCCAAGGATATGTAGGCAACCTCTGAAGCAAGGTTCGGTCAGGCTCTTTCAAAAATGCTTCTCATGGAGTGCCAAGCAGGCAAAAATCCATTATCGTTGCTCATTTTATCTTTGCCCAAAAACTCTTCATGTCTCCAAGTAAAGAGGGGCAGCTGTGAGCACGTGATTTTTGCCTCGCATAAATTACTCCTACAGAATTCCTAAAATTAGAATTTCCCTTTTTATTTTATTTTAAATTATTGCATAATTTTCTTATTTGTTTGCATTTTTGTGTGCATGTTTAATTTTTATTTAATTCATAAAAAATACAAATATGTGTTGCATTAGCATTTAGAATTTAATTTATATTTTTAGATTAATTAGTAAATTAGTATGTTTTACAAAAATGAAAAAATCACAAAAATAACTCATGTTTGCATTTTTAATTTTGAGTTCGAATTTTTGTAGTTTTTCTTTTAATTTGGTAGCTAATTATTTGTGGTAATATTTATCTAGATTTAATTAATTTGTTTGGATAGGATAATTTGTGTTAGGAATTAATTTAGGTGTTTATTTTTAATTTTGAAAAGAAAAAGGTTTTTGAAGTAAAAAGAAATGAAAAGAAAAGAGGGGTTTTAATAAAAAGACCCAACTTTGGGCCAAATCCACAACTACCCGTCCAAATTGCCCCAAGCCCAATTAAACACCCCTGAAATCTGGTTAAAACTAGCCCAATCTAGCCCAAAACTCAGTCCAGCACCCCCATAATCCGAACGACGTCGTTTCAGTCATATTGCATCTGGGCCGTTGATCTCATCTCATTCAATGATCCAGAACTGGGGAGTTTAATAATATATATATATGTCCTAACGACGTCCCCCCCACCCCCATCTCTCATCTCTCTCACACCCCTCAGAGACCCCCCAAAACCCTAGCCAGCCGCCCTTAAAATCCCACCGCCTGAGGGTGGCGGTGCCACCACCAACCCTCACCAGAATAACAACACAAGATCTCCTCACTCCCCTCATTCTAAACCTATATTGTTTACCTTCGAATCTATCCTGAACAGTTCAAATCTTTGATTGAAGATTTGACCTAAAACCCTAAAATCCCAATTCCTTCGATTCAAGGTTTCTGTGAAGTTTTGCGGATCAATTAGACCTTATTTGTATGTTTTTTGTAAAAAAAGGAACACACGACTAGTCTCCGACTGAACCATAATTCCAAAGAGTCGAAGTTCCTGTGCATTTTCTGGTCTAGACGTTCTTTTTTTAGGTATGTGTCCTTAACCTCTAATTTTGAAATTGCATAAAGTTCATTTATTATCTTTTTTTTTTCTCTGTGTGCGTTTTAATTTTCCTTTTATTTTCTTTTCTGACTATCTGATATTTGAAATCTTTTGCATGTTCTTCATTTTAAACTAATTAGTTTTTTGTGGCTAAATGCTAATTTGTTTTGGTTTGCCCTTTCTATTTGGGCTTTTGAAGAGTCTGTTGAATCCGTTGTTTCCCCTTCCTTCACTTTTCTTTGAATTTTCTTTGTCGAATTTGGGCTCAAAAGAAAACGTTCAGCCCAGAGTCTGTAGACCCAGACCCGCTAAATAAATTTGGGTCAACTTGACCCATGTTTTGGGTCAGGTTTTCTGAAGTAAAAATAGGTTAAATAAAGGGTAATTGGGGTAGTTCATCTAGGGAATCTTTTGGTAACCACCTGAAGAAGCTTTTTAGAAGCTGAAAAACAGACTTGCTTGGCAAGCAAGTCAGTAATTCAGGGACTAAGTAGCAAAAATAAAAATTCATAAAGGGCAGAAATGCAAAATTTAGACTATTTCTACTGCCCTAATAGCTTGCCTATAAATGCATTGCTAAGAAAAGCGAGGATGAGATTTTATAGGAGAAAAATTCAGAAAAACAAAAACGGCTAAGGTTTTGAGTAGAAAAACTACTGTTCCATTGAACTTTGGCTCTAAATCGGAAGGTTTTTCATTTTCTGAAATAATTTTCTACATCAGCTGGGGTTAAAATGGTTTGAATTTGGTTTTGAAAGCTTGGTTTTGAAGTCAGCCTGGTTTACTATTCGATTGGGTTTTGTTTTGAATTGTTTCAAATTAATTTTCTTGGTTCTGTTGGTGCTGATTCCTGATACTGTTCTGCTGATACCTCATTTCCTGCTTCATTTTTTTCATTTCTAGGTACATGACCTTGTAACTCCTTTGGTTGTGGAGTGAATTTGAGGAATGACATGTTGTGAAGAAATGAAGATCTTTTGATTGTTTTCCTTTTTTTTTCCGCTTTTACTTTTTTTAATCCAAGTTCTTAAGTCATATTTACTATCTAAGGTGTTTGAATTAATGTAGTGCTATGAACATTTGGGGATTATTGTGGAATTTGTAATTGGACTTTGTTTGGTATTCACTCATTCAATAGGTGCTATATTTGTTAAGAAATTGCATGGAGTAGTTTAAGGTTTGTAGAGTAGATATATTTGCCTAATAGTGCTAGATCAAAGCCTATGTTCACTCATTCATGTATGTCATTAAGGATCACATGAGGTCATGTGTATTTTGATGTTTGGATGGATTTGTAAGACAAGTACTTGTTACTCTTACTGGTCTGTTTGCATTTAGTTTACAAAAATGATCCATGTTTGGTATGACATATTCATTCATATGGTTAAGCTTTGTTGTTTTTCAATCTTTAATTTGTCATTTTTGTTCTTAAGGGTCAAAGTGTGTTCGAATGAAAAGGACGAGTGCCTATTCCTGAAAGTGAGGTTTATGATTGTTATTTTGTTGGTGCAAATTTATTGATATTTAATGTAATTGGGATGCATGTATTTGTATAAGAATGAGGTTTAGCTTGTCTAGATATGCAAAGACTTTGTTATAAGTTAGAATTAGAAGAGTATGGGTCATTATGGTACGAGTCCAAAATCGAACCAAGTGTGCTTTTCATGTTTCCTCATCATGTCACTTCATAGAGTCCCATTTACTGCTCATATGGACTAAGCCAAGGTTTAAATAAATTGGGAGTCTCATGGTCATTTTGTAAAGCTAGTTAACAGATTGATGTCAAACATAATGAACCAATGAGTGTTTGATATGGGAGTATTTGATCAAGTTATTTATCTATTATTCCTTGTTTAAGACAATTATAATCTGGAAGTCAAATGGAAATTTATGCATGTGTTTTGGACTCAAATCTAATTGGATCTTGTGTTATTTTGGTTTACTGCAAATGAATGATCAATTCAATGCCTGTATGGTACTGTCAAAAGGGCTTGATCAAGGTTCTCAGTCTCGTTTCATTGGGCCGGCCTCAGGCCAGATTTCTATGGCCCAATTCACGTGTATGTGTAGTCAGCATTTAGTGGATTCGAAATTTTGGCTTTGGGTATCGCTTTCAGGCCCAAATGTTGGAGTGGATCGTGCATTAGTGCCAAGTTAGTTTAGACTTTAACGTTTTGGGTAGTTACAATTTTAGTGGCCTTTTAATTAATCCATCATTTCTTTAGATTGGAGGTGTGCCATAATAACCAATTGAATAAAGTATGGCCCTCCGTGTTTTAGTTTAGATTCCCTTTAAAATTGAAATTGAGGTGTGTCATGCCAAACAAAATCTCGAATGTGTGGCCCTCGTTTAATTATTTCTTTAAAATCCTTAGAATTTGAGGCATGCCATTTAGCAAATTTCCAACGGGTGTTTCAATGGATTTAGCCCAAAGTGGGTCTTTTATTAAGAAGACCTCTTTTCCTTTCATTTTCCTTTTCTTTTTCTTCTTTTTTCATTTTCAGAACAAAAACATAAAATAAAAAAACCTGATTTAATTCAAAAAATAACTAATTGTTTTATTAAAAAAAATTAACTAAGTCCTAATTTAAAAAGACAACTATGATAAATTCGAAAGTTAGAAAGTAAAAATGCAAAAGAGCTATTTTTGGCATTTCTTTCATTTTTGTAACATTAGTTAAATAATTAACCTAAAAATATAAAATTGGGTCCTAAATGCAAATGCTTGTATTTTATATGAATTATATAAATTAAATATGCACACAAAAATGCAAAAAACATGAAAATTATGCAAATAATTCCTAAAAATCAAATAATAAAAAGAAAAATCCTAATTTTAAGAATCCTGTAGGAGTAATTCACACGAGGCAAAAATCACGTGCTCACAGCTGCCCCTCTTTGCTCGGAGACACGAAGGGGTTTCGGGCAAAGATAAAATGAGAAATGATGAGTGATTTTTGCGTGCTTGGCACTCCATGAGAAGCATTTTTGAGAAAGTGCTTGACCGAACCTTGTTGCAGAGGTTGCCTACATATCCTTGGCTATAAAGGAATCAAGTCAGTGTAGTTCTGGAAGTTTTGGTAGCTAGGACTACCGGGAGCTGTGATTTCACTGCTGCTGCTTGCTGACCTCCTTATTACACTAAAAAGGAAAATCAAAAGCTAACTAGCTAGGCCTATCAACTACGAGTTACAAGATTCCTATCTATAAATCTCTTGAAGATTGATCTTAAGTCTTAGCAGATTTTACTGTGGACTCCGATCTGAATCTTGATGCTCGCCAGTTGCAGCCGCTATTTCTTTCTTTGGCATTTGGATCAAAACGGGACAGGCGAAGCTTGTGACTTCAATCGAGTTAGCAGTCCGCATCTTTGTCTACGTCAGCACTTTGAATTCACTTCTTTTTTGTTCTTTTTCTTCTTTTCTTTATTCTGGATTGAGACTCATTCTTTTGGTCATCTCGAACCCTGTGTCTCAAGGTAAAACCTGCTCAGACACCAAAACAAACAAATGAATAAATATTTTTTGCCCCAGTTTTCACTAGGAAAATTTCGTGAGTTATTTGCAACAAAATCTAAACTATTCCTTTTTTTTTGGAAAGCAAATAAAATAAGGCTTGCATATATCTAGAAGGGCAAATATCAGGGGATGGAGCCCTATATCTAGAAGTCAACTCAGGGATTGGAGGCCTGATGTTGGCGAAAAGGCGACTAGGGAGTAGAGGCCCTATGTCTAAAAAGTCTCACTCAGGGATTGGAGCTCTAATGTTGGAAAAAAGGCGACAAGGAAATGGAGGCCCTATCTCTAAAAAGGCTCAATTCAGGGATTGGAGCCCTAATGTTGGCAAAAGGCGACTAGGGAATGGAGGCCCTATGTCTAAAAAGGCTCAACTCAGGGATTGGAGCCCTAATGTTGGCAAAGGGTGACTAGAGAATGGAGCCCTATGTCTAAAAGGCTCAACTTAGGGATTGGAGCCCTAATGTTGGCAAAAGGTGACTAGGGAATAGAGGCCCTATCTCTAAAAACCTCAACTCAGGGATTGGAGACCTAATGTTGGGAAAAAGGCGACTAGGGAATGGAGGCCCTATGTCTAAAAGGCTCAACTCAGGGATTGGAGCTCTAATGTTGGCAAAAGGCGACTAGGAAATGGAGGACCTATGTCTAAAAAGCTCAACTTAGGGATTGAAGCTCTAATGTTGGTAAAAGGCGACTAGGGAATGGCGGCCCTATGTCTAAAAAGGCTCAACTCAAAGATTGGAGTCCTAATGTTGGAAAAAGGCGGCTAGGGAATGGAGGACCTGTGTCTAAAAAGTTTAAATCAGGGATTGGAGCCCTAATGTTGGCAAAAAAGGCGACTAGGGAATGTAGGCTTTGTGTCTAAAAGGCTCAACTCAGGGATTGAAGCCCTAATGTTGGCAAAAGGGCAACTAGGGATTGGAGGCCCTATGTCTAAAAAGGCTCAACTTAGGGATTAGAGCTCTAATGTTGGCAAAAAGGCGACTAGTGAGTGGAGGCCCTATGTCTAAAAAGGCTCAACTCAGGGATTGGAGCCCTAGTATTGGCAAAAAGGCGACTTCGGAATTGAGGCCCTATGTCTAAAAAGGCTCAACTCAGGGATTAGAGCCCTAATATTGGCAAAAAGGTGACTAGGGAGTGGAGACCTTATGTCTAAAAAGGCTCAACTCATGGATTGGAGCCCTAGTGTTAGCAAAAAAGGTGACTAGGGAATTGAGGCTCTATGTCTAAAAGGCGCAACTCAGGGATTAGAGCCCTAATGTTGGAAAAAAAGGCGACTAGGGAATGGAGGCCCTATGTCTAAAAAGGCTCAACTCAGGGATTGTAGCCCTAATGTTGGCAAAAAAGGCGACTAGGGAATGAAGGCCCTATGTCTAAAAAGGCTCATCTCAGGGATTGGAGACCTAGTGTTGGCAAAAAGGCGACTAGGGAATGGAGGCTTTGTGTCTAAAAGGCTCAACTCAGGGATTGGAGCCCTAATGTTGGCAAAAAGGCGATTAGGGAATGGAGGCCCTATTCTAAAAAGGCTCAACTTAGGGATTGGAGCTCTAATGTTTCCAAAAAGACGACTAAGGAATGGAGGCCCTATGTCTAAAAAAGCTCAACTCAGAGATTAGAGCCCTAATGTTGGCAAAAGGCGACTAGGGAAAAAAGGCCCTATGTCTAAAAAGGCTCAATGTAGGGATTGGAGACCTAGTGTTGACAAAAAGGCGACTTGGGAATGGAGGCCCTATGTCTAAAAAGGCTCAACTCAAGGATTGGAGCCCTAATGTTGGCAAAAAGGCGACTAGGGAATGGAGGCCCTATGTCTAAAAAGGCTCAACTTAGGATTTGGAGCTCTAATGTTGGCAAAACGGCGACTAGGGAGTGGAGGCCCTATGTCTAAAAAGGCTCAACTCAGGAATTAGAGCCCAAATGTTGGCAAAAAAGGCGACTAGAGAATGGAGGCTCTATGTCTAAAAAGGCTCAACTTAGGGATTGGAGCCCTAGTGTTGGCAAAAAGGCGAAGTGGGAATTGAGGCCCTATGTGGAAAAAGGCTCAACTTAGGGATTGGAGCTCTAATGTTGGCAAAAAGGCGACTAGTAAATGGAGGTCCTATGTCTAAAAAGGCTCAACTCATGGATTAGAGCCCTAATGTTGGCAAAAAAGGTGACTAGGGAATGGAGGCCCTATGTCTAAAAGGCTCAACTCAGGGATTGGAGCCCTAATGTTGGCAAAAAAGGTAACTAGGGAATGGAGGCCCTATATTTAAAAAGGCTCAACTCACGGATTGAAGCCCTAATATTGGCAAAAAGGCGACTAGGGAGTGGAGGCCCTATGTCTAAAAAGGCTCAACTTATGGATTGGAGCCCTAATGTTAGCAAAAAGGTGACTAGTGAATTGAGGCCCTATGTCTAAAAGGCTCAACTCAGGGATTGGAGCTCTAATGTTGGCAAAAAGGCGACTAGGGAATGGAGGCCCTATGTCTAAAAAGGCTCAACTCAGGGATTGGAGTTCTAATGCTGGCAAAAAGGCGACTAGGGAGTGGAGGCCCTATGTCTAAAAAGGCTCAACTCAGGGATTAGAGCCCTAATATTGGCAAAAAAAGGCGACTAGGGAATGAAGGTCCTATGTCTAAAAATGCTCAACTCTGGGATTGGAGTCCTAGTGTTGGCAAAAAGGCGAATTGGGAATGGGGCCATATGTCTAAAAAGGCTCAACTCAGGGATTGGAGCTCAAATGTTGGCAAAGGGGCGACTAGGGAGTGGAGGCCCT
Source organism: Nicotiana sylvestris (assembly GCF_000393655.2). Classification (NCBI taxonomy): domain Eukaryota; kingdom Viridiplantae; phylum Streptophyta; class Magnoliopsida; order Solanales; family Solanaceae; genus Nicotiana; species Nicotiana sylvestris. Next base: position 8,558,452 of record NC_091062.1, read on the forward strand.
ATGTCTAAATAGGCTCAACTCATGGATTGGAGCCCTAATGTTAGCAAAAAAGGTGACTAGGGAATTGAGGCCCTATGTCTAAAAGGCTCAACTCAGGGATTGGAGCCTTGATGATGGCAAAAGTGAGACTAGGGAGTGAAGGCCCTATGTCTAAAAAGGCTTAACTTATGGATTGGAGTCCTAATGTTGGCAAAAAAGGTGACTAGGGAATTGAGGCCCTATGTCTAAAAGGCTCAACTCAGGGATTGGAGCCCTAATGTTGGCAAAAAGGCGACTAGGGAATGGAGGCCCTATATTTAAAAAGGCTCAACTCAGGGATTGGAGCACTAATGTTGGCAAAAAGGCGACTAGGGAGTGGAGGCCCTATGTCTAAAAATGCTCAACTCAGGGATTGGAGCCCTAATATTGGCAGAAGAGTAACAGATTGAGGTTGGGAATCTAAGCTATCATTTTGTTTGGATTTTCTTCTTTTTCTTTTTTTATTCATTTTCCTTTTCATTTCATTTTATTTCAATAAAATGCAGGAAAGAATTTTGGAGGAAAACTTCCTTTTTGGGTTGTTTGTTACTACGAAGTTGTTTCTAGCTTTTGCGCAGCTTTTCTTTCGGCTGCACCTGCTTTTGCACGGTTGTCTTGGGCTGCACCTGTTTCAATTTTTTTCAAACAAAGAACAATTTTTAGTTTTGAAACGGTAGTTGGTTTTGTGTACTTGATGGTTTTGATCACTCGATCTCGGCCCAACTTTTGGTGAGAACCTCTGTTGCTTGCTGGTTTTCTGAAGATTGATCTCTCTTTCAATCTGAGGGACTCAACTTTTAAGATTTCATGACAACTCGCCCGCGTGGGGCTTCGACCCTTTCACTTTATTCCGCCTTTAGGACTTTTGCCTTTGACTTTCTTTTCTTTTCGAATAACTTTGATTTCAAGGCATCAGCCATCATGGCCAGTCGGGATCGACTTGATGCACCCGCTGAGCCTGGGTACTTTTCTTTAGCTTTTGTTAGCCAGAGCCCTGTAAAGCTAATCTTGCCACCTTTTCTTTGTATTAGTTTCGAAAACAGAGTTAGACCGAAAGGAATTCAAGGAAAAATTAAACAAAAGGCAAGAAAAATGAATTTAAAGAGAAGTGTCTCTTTCGGGAAGGAAGGAAGGACTTATTTGGGGTGCATGCAGGCTTCAAATAGACATGACATGCTTCTTGGACTGGATGCCCGACCCGCACAAACTTTTCCAACTTCTCATAAACTCATTGTTACCCATGTTTCAAAACCAGGGAATCTTGCCAGGACTCTTTCAGTGGTGATAGGCGTCTTCTTTTCGACCGCAACGCCCTTTGCAGGTTTTCGCCAATCGACCTCTCTCATTTCTCTTTTCACCGTTGCCCGATAATGCTCTTTACGAGTTTTCACTAAATGAGCTCTCTCATTTTCAATATCTCTGCTCACCGTAGCCTTATGGTGCCCGTAGGTTTTCACCGATAAGACTCTCTCATTTTATTTCTCTCAGTTTGATTATATCATATCCCAACAACGATGCTTTTTAATTTTGACGCCTTTGCCAATTTATAAGAAGGACTTGGACAAGGTTTGGGTAAAAAGAATCTGGATGGAATTACAACTTTGGAACCGTTCTATTGGGCTGATTGCCGAACCATTATGACATCTGCCCCAGTTTCACTTTTGGGGGAAACTGGGATTTTTGTTTTGGTGTGAAGAAACCCCAGAGAGAGGTTTCCTACGTATCCTTTCAGAATTAAGTCGAACGTAGTTCAGGGAAACATTTTGTTTTGTTTTTCTTTTTTTTCACCTTTTTTTTCATTTCATCTTTTTTTGTCTTTTCTTCCTTTTTTTGCATATATATATATATATATATATATATATATATATATTTCTTTTTCATTTCATTTTTGAATAATACTTTCAGGTTCCAAAAAGGGTAATCAAGGAAGAGTAATCGACTCAAAGGGTTTGCGAAAGATTGATAGTGTTTGGATAGCAAGAATGAAAGCTTTCATCATCCCAATTGAACAAAGTCGTTGCTGCAGAAAGCCTAAACATAGTACCTTTTTACTGCATCCACATTCACAGCTGCTTCGGGATCATTTCCTTCGATATCTCCCAGATACAATGCTCCTCTCGGCAATATCTTTCTGATGATGTATGGGCCCTTCCAATTAGGAGCAAATTTTCATTTTGCTTCCTGGTGATAAGGAAAAATGTGCCTTAACACAAGTTGTCCCACTTCAAAATTCTTGGGCTGCACTTTTTTGTTATAATCACGGGCCATTCTTTGTTGGTACAACTGCTCGTGGCAGACCGCAACCATCCGCTTTTCATCAATTAAAGTCAGCTGTTCCAGACGAGTCTTGACCCACTCAATATCCTCAATCTCGGCTTCAACGATGATCTGGAGAGAAGGGATCTAAACCTCCGCAGGTATCACGACCTCAGTGCCATAGACCAAAAGGTATGGGTTTGCCCCTACCAATGTGCGTACCGTAGTGCGATATCCCAGTAATACGAAAGGCAACCTTTCATTCCATTGCTTGGAGCTCTAAATCATCTTTCTCAAAATCTTCTTGATGTTCTTGTTTGCTGTTTCAACGGCACCATTGGCTTTGGGTCGATAGGAAGTAGAGTTTCTATGCGTTATTTTGAATTGTTCGCATATCTCTCCCATCAAATGACTATTCAAGTTTACAGCATTATTTGTGATAATAGTTGCAGGAATGCCAAAACGGCAAATAAGATTGGAGTGTACAAAATCTACCACAGCTTTCTTGGTGACCAATTTGAGAGTGATAGCTTCAACCCACTTCGTGAAGTAGTCAATGGCAACCAGTATGAATCTGTGCCCATTTGAGGCTTTCGACTCGATCGTCCCAATGACGTCCATGCCCCAAGTGACAAATGGCCAAGGCGCTGACATGGGATGTAGTTCTGTTGGAGGTGCATGAATCAAATCACCGTACACCTGACATTGATGGCACTTCCGGACAAAAGTGAAGCAGTCCTTTTCCATGGTTATCTAGTAATATACCGCTCGAAGGATTTTCTATGCTAAAACATACTCGTTCATGTGGGGTCCACATACTCCCGCGTGCACTTCATGCATGATTCTTCTAGCCTCTTTTGCGTCAACACATCTTAACAAATTGAGGTCCGGAGTTCTCTTGTACAAGACATCCCCATTCAAAAAGAAACCACTCGTGTGCCGTCTAATGGTTCTTTTTTGGTCACCACTGGCTTGTTCGGGGTATTCTTGCATTTTCAAAAACCTTTTGATGTCATGGTACCATGGCTGAACATTCGGTTCTGCTTCAACTGTATTACAGTAGCCGTGTCTTTCCCTGATTTGGATTTCCAAGGGATCAATGTGGGCATTGCCTGGATATGGCAGCATTGAGGCCAAAGTAGCAAGTGCATCGGCCAATTCGTTGTGACAGCGAGGGATATACCTGAACTCTACTGACTTGAATCGCTTTCTGAGGTCTTCCACATGCTGTTTGTAAGGGATAAGCTTAACATCTCAGGTTTCCCATTCTCTCTAGGCTTGCCGGATAATCAGATCGGAGTCTCCCATGATCAACAACTCTTCGAAATCTTGGTCGATCGCCATGTTCATACCCATAATGCAGGCTTCATACTCGGCAGTGTTGTTTGTACAGAAAAACCAAAGCCTGGTTGTGGCCGGATAATGCTGACCGGGGGGAGAGATCAAGATTGCCCCAATTCCAACACCCTTTGCGTTCACCACTCCATTGAAGAACATTTTCCAAGCATTGGTGTCTTCGGATATTGCCTCAACTGAGTTTACCTCTTCATCCGGGAAGTAAGTGCTCAAAGGTTGGTATTTATCATCAACCGGATTCTCAGCCAAATGATTTGCTAAGGCCTGAGCTTTCATTGTTGTGCGGCTGACAAAAACTATGTCAAATTTCGTGAGCAGGATCTGCCACTTTGCTAATCTCCCCGTGGGCATCGGCTTTTGGAATAGGTATTTTAGAGGATCCAACCTGGTTATGAGGTAAGTGGTGTAAGATTACAGATAATGTCTCAGCTTCTGAGCGACCCAAGTTAGTGTGCAACAAGTTCTTTCCAGCAAAGTGTACTTGGTTTCATAACTGGTAAATTTTTTGCTCAGATAGTAAGTGGCATGCTCTCTCTTTCCGGTCACATCGTGTTTCCCGAGTATGCAGCCGAAAGAATTTTCCAAGACTGTTAGGTATAAGAACAAAGGCCTTCCTGGCTCAGGTGGGACCAAGACTGGCGGATTTGACAGATATTCCTTGATCTTATCAAAAGCCTCTTCACATTCATCTGTCCACTTGACTGCCGCATCTTTCTTCAGCAATTTGAATATGGGTTCACATGTGGATGTCAACTGGGCAATGAACAGGCTGATGTAGTTCAATCTACCCAATAGACTCATAACATCCTTCTTGGTTTTCAGAGGGGGAAAATCCCGAATCGACTTTATCTTTGTTGGGTCTAACTCGATGCCCCTCCGACTAACTATGAATCCCAAGAGTTTGCCGGATAGTACCCCAAATGCACACTTGGCTGGGTTCAGCTTCAAATTATATTTGCGCAGCCGCTCAAAGAATTTTCTTAAGTCCCGCACGTGGTCATCCTGGGTTTTGGATTTAATGATTACATCATCCACATACACCTCTATCTCTTGGTGCATCATATCATGAAAAATGGCAGTCATGGACCTCATGTAGGTTGCCCCGGTGTTCTTCAGACCAAATGGCATGACTCTATAACAGTATATACCCCAAAGTGTGGTAAAATCTGTCTTTTCGGCATCTTCTTTATCCATCAACACCTGGTGATATCCTGCGTAACAATCCACGAAGGACTGTATCTCATGTTTGGCGCAGTTATCAACAAGGATGTGGATGTTGGGCAAAGGGAGGTTATCTTTAGGACTTGCCTTGTTTAAATCTCTATAATCCACACACACCCGGGTCTTCCCGTCTTTCTTTGGCACTAGGACTACATTAGCTAGCCATGTGGTGTACCGAACCACTCGGATCACCCCCGCTTTCAATATTTTGTGACCTCTTCTTTGATCTTGTCACTGATATCAATTTTAAACTTTCTTTGCTTTTGCTGGACTGGGGGGTAGTCGGGGTAAGTTGGCAACTTATGAACCACCAAATCAACACTTAGCCCTGGCATGTCGTCATATGACCAAGCAAACACATCTTTGAACTCAAATAGGAGTTGGATTAAGGCGTCCCGGGTTTTTCCGTCAGTGTGAATGCTTATCTTGGTTTCCCTGATTTCTTCAGAACTACCCAAATTAACCGGCTCGGTATCATTTAAGTTCGGCTTAGGTTTATTCTCAAATTATTCCAATTCTCGATTTATTTCCCTAAAAGCCTTTTCTTCATCGTATTCAGGTTGTTGGATCATTATTTCGCAATTAGACAACGTGTTTGGATCTGGGCATGAGGTCCGCAAGCATGTCATGTTATTTAAAGCCGCATTATTAGAATTGAAAGAAGAAATAAAAGAGAAAAAATAACAAAATCAGAAAGAATAAATAAAGATGGATGATGAAATATTGATTTGATTTCTTGGAATTTGAAGATAGCAGGGTTTACATTTGGAAATTTAAAAGACAAGAAACTAAAAAAAACAGCCGAGTTACACCCTGGAATAACTCGCAATGCAGAAAAAATGGAAGGACAGTTCTACCGAGACTCCCGCCTAATTGGGAATGGCGTAGCCTTCCAATTCTGCAGCTTGGCGCTAGGTCCCATATACAGCACCTCAATGGTGCTTGAGCCCTCCCCTGGCTGGACCATGTGGGTTTCATATAGTATCTTCCTCATTGCCCCACAGATATCTTCAATCTCTTCGGCCATAAAGGTCTCATCCTCCTCTTATTCCTTGTATTTTGGCTTGACAAATGTTCTGTACAGATGTGGCAACGGCTGAGGAAAAACCAACCATCATTCTTTCTATTATCTGCCCATCTTATATCAGCTGGAGTGGGTCTGAAGCCTACCTCGAAGAACTTTTCTCTAGAAAGCAAGGTGATGGGTTCAGCTATTCCTTGCAATGATTTCCTATGTCCCTTCCCCGGTTTGAAGCCATGTCGGATCATTTTTTTGGCCACCATGATTGATGTATTAGAAAGGAAGGGTTGGGGGCAAGGGTTCCCTTCTTCGTGCTGGTCTGCAACCACAATTTCAAAGGCCTGATAAACTATGTGCTCACTCTCCTCTCTTGCTTCAAGACATGGGACTGATGGGTCCCGATAAATTGATTGCTCGTCTTCCCTGTTGACCACGATTTCTTGATCCTCATGCTCAAACTTTACCATCTAATAAAGAGTAGAGGCTACAGCCCCCGCTGCATGGATCCATGGCCTCCCCAAAAGAAAGTTGTAGGATGTGTCCATGTTTAGAACCTGGAAGGTTACTTCAATGCCTACTAGGTCGATGGTCAGAATTAAATCGATCTCTCCAATTGTGTCCCTTTTTATACCATCGAAGGCTCGTACACAGACATTCTTGGGTCGGATGCTTTCGGTCCATATTTTCATGCGTTGTAGAGTTGAGAGTGGGCAGATGTCCACCCTAGAGCCTCCGTCCACCATAACCCTTTTCACATAGTACCCTTCGCATTTGACTGTTAGGTGCAGGGCTTTGTTATGTGCGGCCCTTTTGGGAGAAGTCATTTTTGCTGAAGGAGATCTGGTTGATTGCAAAAAATCTTTCTACCATTCTCTCCAATTGCTCCACAGAAGTCTCAACAGGCATATATGCTTTGTTAAGGGTCATGATCAATACCTTCTGGTGTTCGGTGGAGTTCATCAATAGAGATAACAAGGAGACTTGTTCGGGAAATTTTCGAAGCTGGTCGATCACTTCATAATCTGCCATTTTCATCTTTTGAAAGAAGGTCACTGCCTCTTCGGCACTCATGAGCTTTTTAGATGGGAAGCGCTTTCTAGTGGAGTTGTTCACCTCTTCCAAATTGGAGTACTTTTCAACAGGGTAATTTTCTTGAACTTCTCATGCGATTTCTTTGCCCTTATAAGTCACCACTGATTTGTTGTAGTTCCAAGGCACCGCGGTAGGATCTGTCATGGGCTTTTTTGGTGCCCGACCAATAACCACGGGCTCACTCAGCCTGGGTGGATTAATTGGTACCCGCATCACATAAGCTCCTTTGGGCACATACATTTGGGTTGCCTTGTTTAGCTCCAATCTCCTAGGAGGACACAAAGTCATCTGCTTTTCTTTGCGGCCCCGAGGGACATAGAGAACATCATCTTTGGGAGGCGTTTCCCCGGTCCCCACTTCAACTTTCTTCTCTGATTTTGGAGGGGTGGTTTTGTTCTTCTTCTCCCCTTCGTCTTGCTTTGGGGAAACTTTTGGTTTCTTTTCTACGTCAGTAATGGCAATGATGGCCGTTAACGTCGAGTCAAATTCCTTATCCTCACAAATCATTCTGATTACCGGTCCGTTGTTGTAGGCTGGCAGTGGGTTATTAGTCACATTGGGAACATCCTCATCCCTTAGAACTATTTTCCTCTGTTCTATCAAGTTCTCCACCGCTCTCTTCAGAGTCCAGCAATCATCCATGTTGTGCCCTTCTGCCCCTGAGTGATAGGCACATCGGGCACCAGCTTTGTAAGAGGGTGATATTAGGTTTTGCCTAGTTTGAGGAACCGGTTGTAGCAGACCCATTTGGACAAGCTTTGGAAACAGACTAGAGTAGGATTCGCCGATTGGTGTAAAATTTGGCCTCCTGGGTGGTTCACGAGGGGGAAAATTGTTTTGTGGAGGACGGGGGTTGTAGTAGTTTTGGTAAGGAGGTTGGTTTCTAGGAAATGGAGCTAGGTTCCGGTTGTCTTGTTGTTGTGGCCGGACATAAGGTTGGGCATTCATGACCGTGTATGGATGAGGCGCATAGGCCATCTCTTGGTGGGGGTAATAGTATTGCGGGGTCCTTTCTGGGAGAAGGGATCTATGAGTATATTGTTTTCTTGCACCCGATGCTGCCATGGATGTTTCTTCCTTTTTCTTGTCCTTCGCTACTCCTTCAGACCCACCCAGAATGGCATGGGAGGCAGCTCTGATAGCGGATTGGCTTAGAATTCGACCCGTTTTCAATCCATTTTCAACCATTTTGCCAATCTTGATGGCTTCAGTGAACGGTTTACCCATAGCGGACATCATATTTAGGAAGTAGTTGGCTTCCTGAGCTTGGAGGAAAACTATGACCATTTCGACCTCATCCATCAGAGGCTTTACCCTAGATGACTGCTCACACCATTTAACTGCGTACTCCCAGAAGCTTTCCGAGGATTTCTTTTTCAAGTTTGTCAATGAGTTCCTATCTGGAGCAATATCAATGTTGTACTGGAACTGCCTGACGAAATCTCTAGCAAGATCATCCCAGATGCGCCAGTGGGATATATCCTGGTCCATATACCACTCAGAGGCGATGCCAACCAGACTTTCTCCGAAATAGGCCATGAGGAGTTCTTCCTTTCCGCCGGCTCCTCGCAGCTGGTTACAATATCTCTTGAGATGAGCAATAGGATCACTGTGCCCATTGTACTTCTCAAATTTTAGGGTTTTGAATCCCAATGGTAAGTGCACATGGGGGAACATGCATAAATCGGCATAAGAAACACTTTTCTACCCACTCAAGCCTTGTATGTTCTTGAGGCTCTACTCCATACTCCTCATCTTCTTCGCAATCTCTTCTTGCTCAGGAGTTTTGGTAGTCTTTTCTTGCTTTGCAGTGAACTCAAATTGGGGTGGCTGAAGATAAGTATAAGTGGGAAACTGAGGAGGTTCCATCTAGAAGGTGGGTGTTTGGAAGGTGAAAGCTGAGGGGTCAAAACTGGGCCTAGGCGGTGTAGGCTGTGCCGTGGCCGAGCATGGGGGAGCGGTGAAGATATTTGAAGCTGCACCGGACATGAACACATGGGGCGAACCTTAGAAGGCGTTCCCATGAATTGAGCTAAGATAGTTGAATGTCCTAGTGGGGTATTTGGGTGATTGATTGGAACATTGGAGGTACCACCTAATCTAGGAAAAAGTTCGGGGAATCCCGGGATTGCGCTTGGTGGCTCTCTGCCATTTGCCCAAGCGTCTCACATTTCCATAACCCGAAGATGCAGGATCCTGTTTTCTTCGGCAGCTATCGATTCTGAGGTCGGGATGCCCGAGATTGGGCTATCGTCCGTGATGGGAATTGTTGGCAGAGTCATTTCTCAAGACATTCCGATGCTCCCCTTTGATCTAGTAAAGTATGGGTGCGAAGCCAGGTTACCACGAAAACCAACCACTGTTCTATAAAACCTTGCACTAAGAGTAACAGTAGCAAACGGTTAGTTTGACACAAATAACAGATAGGTAATCGCATGTTGGGGTGTGATGTACCTATACAGTTAAATGTGTTTCAACATGTTTTGCAATGGTTGCATGCTTCATCCCGGCTTTACTTGTTCTTTCCCATTTTTCTTCTTTCCATTTCAACTCTCTTTTGCTCTTTTTCATCTTTTGTTTTCTCTTATCACCCTATTTTTTATTCTTTTGGTTATTCTTTCTCTTCTTTTTTTTTTCTCTTTTGGGTTATGATCGAATCCTATGTAGATTGCCTACGTATCACTACCCCGCATGAATCAGACCAAGGGTAGTTCTAAGGGCGATAAAATGTAAACTAAATCATAAAATATTTTGGGATTTTAAATTTTTTCTCATAAAAGGGAAATACTCTGGATTACAACGATTCAAAACTAAAAGACTCAAAAAGGAAAACACCAGACTCCAATAGCAAGATGACAATACAGACTCAAGAACTGACTAACAGAATCGAAAATAAACTAATAGACTCCAACAGAAAAGAAAGATACAGACTCAAGTAAAAATCAAGAATACATTAATGCTCCTGGTGCCCGCGGGACATAATTCTGTCTTGTTGCGGGCCTAAATGCGAGATCCCCTTGCAGTCGCTCCAAATCACTCATAACTTGGCGGACGAAAGTCATCACTGAAGCGAAAATGGTGGTACGAGTCATGTACTTACACGCTTGGCACTTCATGGTAATGTAGTCAGCGATGGTTCTGATCCTCTCTCTAATTCTACCTTTTTCCTAAGCAACCGCTCAATCTGCTGATTCCGGGCTTCTAACACTTGAGAGTCATGAAGGTGTTGATCTTGCAACTGTTGTATTCCTTCCTCCATTTGAGCCATAGGATCATAACAGTGCTCCCTATCAGCTTTGAAATCTTTAGCCTGCTTCGCTGCCTCATTCTCGAGAGTGGTTACCTGTCTTCTTAGGCTAGTGATTGTCACGACCCGGATTTTCCACCCTCGGAAGTCGTAATGGCGCCTACTAATGTGATCTAGGCAAGCCAATCCTTAACTGCTTGATTTATTAATAATTATTTCTTTTAACAATTACCAGTGATAACATGAAAGCAACGAAATTAAATAATTTTGTGGAAGACTTAAATTAAAGAGGACGAAACAATAATACGAGTCAACATATGCCTCTACCCAAGAACTGGTGTCACATTACTCACAAACTTCTAAGAGTACTAAATACAAACGTTTGAAAGAAAATGTAAATTGTTTGTCTCGAATACATAAGATAACAGACTGAAATAGAAGATAGAGGAGCGTCGGGCCTACGAACGCCTACAAGGCTACCTCGGTGTCTCACTGGACTGAAGGCTGGCCCCCGCGCTACTACTGTTGTCCAAGACCTGGAACTGTGCAAAAGAGCACAGAGTGTAGTATCAGCACAACCGACCTCATGTTCTGGTAAGTGCCTAGCCTAACCCCGGCGAGGTAGTGACGAGGCTAGGACTAGACTCCAGATAAACCTGTGCAGTTATACAATATATGGCGGAAAAGTAATAAGTAGTTAAAGCTGGGGAAGGGAAACATGCTTCAGGGATAGCAGTTAAAAGAAAATAATAGGGAATAATAAGGAAGCTAGCAATATGACTTCTATCACAAATAAAGAAAATAAAGGCAACTTTCACTTTCAGTTTCATCTTGTTGCAGGCGTGCAACCCGATCTCATTTCTCATATATCATGGTAGGCGTACCACCCGCTCCCATTTCATTATTTCTCGTGGTAGGTGTACCACCCGCTCCCATTTCATTATATCTTGTGGTAGGCATACCACCTACTCCCATTTCATAATATCTTGTGGTAGGTGTACCACCCGCTCCCATTTCATAATATCTTGTGGTAGGCGTACCCCCCGCTCCCATTTCATCACACAATTACAAGAAATCCCAGCAAGAGAACATATGCGATATTAAAACCTCCTGGCGAGGGAAAAAAAGCAATATAACAGATTCTAGGCAATGAAACAAAGATATTGAAACAATCATCCCGGCAAGGGAGAATCAGCTATAACCAATCTTAACTTAGCTTGTACTCAGCCCAAATAATGACAATGCTCAAACATAAATAAGATCTGCGAGGATAGAACAATTCTTTGCGCAATATAGAAGATCATTAATTAAAGCATCTAAAATGTCATTTAAGGACACAACCACTTTTAATTTAAGACTCACGGTCATTCTCGACACCAACGTATAGATACTTGTCACCATGCCTATACGTCGTACTCAACAAGAAGCAAGTAGCAAATATGACTCCACTCCTAATTCCTCAAGCTAAGGTTAGACCAAACACTTACCTCTATGCTTTGAACACCACTTAAATCACAATTATAGCTTTACCTCTAGATTCCACCACCAATCCGCTCAAATCTAGTCATAAGTTACTTAATTACATCAATAAATGCTAAATGAGTCAACCCCAATGCATGAAATTACGTTTTACAAGGTTTTACCCAAAAAGGTCAAAATGCCCCCGAGCCTACGTGGTCGATACTCGAGGTTCGAACTAAAACCCGGTTACCCATTCCCCCACAAATCCATATATATGGTTTGTTTTGAAATCGGACCTCAAATTGTGGTCCAAATCCCCAATTTTAGAAAACCTAGGTTCTACCCAAAACACCTAATTTCCCCATGAAAATCTTTGATTTGAAGTTGAAATCATGTTAAAACATTTTAAGAAGTGAAGAAAATGAGTTAGAAATAACTTACCAATCGTTTTGGAGAAGAAACGTTGTTTAGATAATCGCCTCTTATGTTTTGGGGTTTTGAAAAGTGTACAAATAGCTGAAATTCACGTGAATTTATACCCCTCTGAAACTCCTTGTGCGGACCGCACAAAAAGGACCGTGGCCGCACAGACCTCCCTGAAGACCTGCAGATCATAGCCCCGTGTGGACCGCACAAAGCCGACCGCGACCGCATAGCATCTACCGCGGACTGCTAAAAGGCGACCACAGCCGCATGCGATTTCTCGTGGACCGCGCAAGAGGGTTCAGACACCTGTAATATTTCCTGAACCTGCAAAATCTGATCTTTTTTTTTTTAAGCCTAAGGGATCCCGGAACCTACTCGAAACTCACCCAAGCCCTCGAAACTCTAACCCAAGTATACACACAACCTCAAAAACATTCTACGAACATATTCATGTAATCAAATCGCCAAAATAACATCATGAACATCGAATTAAACCTCAAGATCAATGATATTTTCAAAAGCTCCATCAAGCTCAAATTTTGAAATTCAAGTCCGAAACACGTCAAACGACGTCTGATTTTAACCAAACTTTACAGAAACCTCTTAAATCACATATAAGACCTGTACCGGGTGCCTAAACCAAAATACGGGCCCGATACCAACACGTTCTAATAAATTTTCATTTCAATTTTCCTTAACAATTTCAGAAAATAATTTTACTCAAAAATTCATTTCTCAGGCTTGGGACCTCGGAATCTGATTCCGGACATCGGCCACCACGTTGGCATTTCCCGGGTGATATTAGATAGTGATATCATAATCCTTCAACAACTCCAACCACCTCCTCTGCCTCAAATTCAATTCCTTTTGCTTGAACAAATACTGGAGACTCTTGTGATCAGTGAACACCTCACATGCCATGCCATACAGATCGTGCCTCCAAATCTTCAATGCATGAACAATGGCTGCCAACTCTAAATCATGCACTAGATAGTTCTTCTCATGAATCTTCAACTGCCTCGAATCATAGGCAATGACATTGCCCTCTTGCATCAACACTGCACCAAGCCTAACACGAGATGCATCACAATAAACGGTGTATGTCCCTGAACCTGTGGGCAGAACTAACACCAGTGTCATAGTCAGAGCTGTCTTAAGCCTCTGAAAGCTCACCTCACACTTGTTTGACCATCTGAACTGGGCACCCTTCTGAGTCAACCTGGTCATCGGGGCTGCAATAGATGAAAACCCATCCACGAACTGACGATAGTAGCCTGCCAATCCCAAGAAACTCCGAATCTCTATAGCTGATGCTGGTCTAGGCCAGTTCTTGACTGCCTCAATCTTCTTCGGATCACCCTGAATACCCTCTGCGGATACGATATGACCCAAAAATGCAACTGAGCTCAACCATAACTCACACTTCGAGAACTTAGCATATAACTGACTATCCCTCAAGGTCTGAAGAACCACTCTAAGATGTTGCTCGTGCTCCTCCCGGCTGCGGGAATATATCAAAATACCATCAATGAAGACTATCACGAACGAGTCCAAATAAGGCTTGAACACTCGGTTCATCAAATCCATAAAGGTTGCTGGGTCATTGGTCAACCCAAATGACATAACCAAGAACTCGTAATGCCCGTACCGAGTACAGAATGTTGTCTTAGGGACGTCGGATGCCCTAATCCTCAACTGATGGTATCCAGATCACAAGTCAATCTTTGAAAATACCTTGGAACCCTGAAGCTGATCGAACAAATCATCAATCCTCGGCAGTAGATACTTATTCTTGATTGTGACCTTGTTCAACTGCTAGTAATCAATGCAAATCATCATCGAATCATCTTTTTTCTTAACAAACAGCACCGACGCACCCCAAGGCAAAACGTTGGGTCTAATGAAACCCTTTTTAAGCAAGTACTGTAACTGCTTCTTCAATTCTTTCAACTCAGTTGGGGCCATACGATATGGCAGAATAGAAATGGGCTGGGTTCCCGAATCCAAATCAATGCAAAAATCAATATCTCTATCGGGCGGCATACCCAATAGGTCTGAAAGGAAAACCTCAGGAAACTCCCAAACAACGGGCACAGAATCAATAAAAGGGACCTCCACGCTAGAATCGCAAACATGTGCCAAATAGGCCAAACACCCCTTCTCGACCATACGCTGAGCCTTCACATACAAGATAACACTGCAGGTAGAATGACCAGGAGTCCCTCTCCACACTAAACGAGACAAATTCTGTAATGCTAGGGTCATAGTCTTTACATGGCAATCCAAGATAGCGTGGTACGGGGATAACCAGTCCATCCCCAATATAACATCGAAATCGACCATATCTAAAAGCAACAAATCAACACGAGTCTCAAGACCTCCAATCACTACAATACAAGAATGATGAACTCGATCGACCACGATAGAATCACCCACCGGTGTAGACACATAAACAGGCATACCCAACGAATCACTAGGCATGACCAGGTACAGTGCAAAATAAGTTGACACATAAGAATACGTAGACCCTGGATCAAATAACCTGAAGCATCTCTATCACAAACCATAATAGTACATGTAATAACTGCATCTGAAGCGTCAACCTCGGGCCTAGCTGGAAGTGCATAACATTGGGGCTGGGACCCACCACACTAAACTGCCTCTTTGGGACGGCCTGTTGCTGGTTGGCCTCCACCTCTGGCGGCTTGAGCTCCACCTCTAGGACCTCTACCTCCACCTCTAACACCTCTACCCCCGCCTTTAGCTGGCTAGGCAAGTTGTGGGACATCTGGTGCATGTACCATAGCATGAGAACCCTAATGCGGAAAATTGCTCGAAGCTCGAGGGCAATACCTAGCAATGTGCCTTGTGTCGCCACAAGTAAAACAAGCCCTCAGCTGCTGGGGCTGACGACCCTGGAAACTCTGAAGTGGCGGTGCACTGATAGGTGCTGATGGTGCACTATAAGACTGCTGATCAGAATAGTGTGTCTAAGAACCACGACCACCTAGAGTACAATGGGAGACCTGAAGAGCTGACAGAAATGGCCTAGGAGGATGGCCTCTACCATATGAATCTCTACCTCCAGACAAGTTACCAATGAATCTACCCGTATAACGGGGCCTCTTATCCGACCCATGACCACCTCCCTATGACAGAACCATCTCAACTCAGCGGGCCACATTGGCCGCCTCCTGAAATGTGATCTCACTCCCAGCCTCCTTGTCCATCTGAAGACAAATCGGCTGAATAAGACCATAAATAAACCTCCTCACCCTCTCTCTCTCGCTAGAAAGTATGACAAGAGCATGGCGAGCTATATTAATGAACCTGGTCTCATACTGGGTGACCGTCATGGAACCTTGCTGGAGGCGCTCAAACTACCTCCGGAAGGCCTCTCTCTAAGTCATGGGGAGAAACTTCTCCAGAAACAACACTGAAAACTACTCCCATGTCAAAGATGGTGACACAGCTGGCCTGGCTAAGCAATAGTCCCTCAACCAAGTCTTGGCGGATCCAGATAAGCGAAATGCAGCAAAATTGACCCTATTGGTCTCAACAATGTCCATGTTCCTGAGAACCTCATGGCCGCTGTATAGGAAATCGTGGAGATCCTCAGAAAAAGCTCCGCTGAAAGTAGTAGCGAAGAGCTTGGTGAATCTGTCCAGTCTCCAGAAAGCATAGGCGGACATTGCCGCTCCATCCTCAGTCTGAGCCACTACACCCGGCTGAACTGCCATCGCTGGCTGAACCACTAGAACCTAAATCTGGGGAGCTACCTGCTCCAGAGTGCGAGTAGCGGGAGTCTAAGCCCTTCCTCCATCTTGAGAAGTGGCTGGTGCTACGGGAAGCAAACCCGCTCGGGTGACACTCTCCATCATGCCCACCAATCGGACTAGAGCGTCATGAAAAACTGGGGTGGCAATGAATCCCTCTGGGACCTGATCTGGGCCCACTGAAACTGCTAGGTCCAGAACCTCCTCCTTGAAATCAACCTGAGGCTCCGCCACTGGTGTTGCTGCTCAGGGTTGAGCTCTGCCCCTACCTTGGCCTCTAGTACGGCCTCGGCCTCGGCCTCGCCCTCTACCCCTAGTGAGAGCTGCTGTAGGGGGATCGGGCTGCTGAGAGGTAGATGAGGAAGCGCGTGTTCTCTCCATATACGAAGAATAGAGTAGAAGTTCAATTAGCATTTGAGGAACAAATCCGCACGACAAGAAAGAACAAATGTGAGATTTTCCTAACTTTGTAGCCTCTAGGGGATAAATACAAATGTTTCCGTACCGATCCCTCAGACTCTACTGAGCTTGTCCGTGAGTTGTGAGACCTATGTAACCTAGAGCTCTGATACCAACTTGTCACGACTCAGATTTCCCACCCTCGGGAGTCGTAATGGCGCCTACTAATGTGAGCTAGGCAAGCCAATCCTTAACTGCTTACTTCATTAACAATTACTTCTTTTAACAATTACCAGTGATAACATGAAAGCAACAAAATTAAATAATTATGTGGAAGACTTAAATTAAAGAAGACGAAACAATAATGTGAGAATCAACATATGCCTCTACCCAAGAACTGGTGTCACATTACTCACGAACTTCTAAGAGTACTAAATACAAACGTTTGAAAGAAAATATAAACTGTTTGTCTCGAATACATGAGATAACAGACTGAAATAGAAGATAGAGGAGACGCCGGGCCTGCGGATGCCTGCAAGGCTGCCTCGGTGTCTCACTGAACTGAAGGCTGGCTCCCGCGCTACTGCTGTTGTCCAAGACCTGGATCTGTGCAAAAGAGCAAAGAGTGTAGTATCAGCACAACCGACCCCATGTGCTGGTAAGTGTCTAGCCTAACCCCGACGAGGTAATGACAAGGCTAGGACTAGACTTCAGATAAACCTGTGGAGTTATACAATATATGGCGGAAAAGTTAACAAGTAATAAGCAGTTAAAGCTGGGGAAGGGAAACATGCTTCAGGGATAGCAGTTAAACGAAAATAATGGGGAATAATAAGGAATCTAGCAATATGACTTCTATCAAAAATGTAGAAAATAAAAGCAACTTTCACTTACAGTTTCATCTTGTTGCAGGCGTGCAACCCGATCTCATTTCTCATATCTCGTGGTAGGCATACCACCCGCTCTCATTTCATTATTTCTCATGGTAGGCGTACCACCCGCTCCCATCTCATAATATCTTGTGGTAGGCGTACCACCCGCTCCCATTTCATAATATCTTTTGGTGAGGTACCACCCGCTCCCATTTCATAATATATTGTGGTAGGCATACCACCCGCTCCCATTTCATCACACAATTACAAAAAATCCCAGCAAGGGAACACAAGTGATATAATAATCTCCTGGTGAGGGAACAAAAACAATATAATAGTTTCCCGGCAAGGAAACAAAGATATTGAAACAATCATCCCGGCAGGGGAGAATCAGCTATAACCAATCTTAATTTAACTTGTACTCAGCCCAAATAATGACAATGCTCAAATATAAATAAGATCTGTGAGGATAGAATAATTCTTTGCACAATATAGAAGATCATTAATTAAAGCATCTGAAATGTCATTTAAGGACACAACCACTTTCAATTTAAGACTCACGGTCATGCTCGACACTAACGTATAGATACTCTTCACCATGCCTATACGTCGTACTCAACAAGAAGCAAGTAGAAAATATGACTCCACTCCTAATCCCTCAAGCTAAGTTTAGACCAAACACTTACCTCTATGCCTTGAACACCACTCAAGTCTCAATTATAGCTTTACCTCTTGATTCCACCACCAATCCGCTCGAATCTAGTCATAAGTTACTTAATTACATCAATAAATGCTAAATGATTCAACCCCAATGCATCAAAATAAGTTTTACAAGGTTTTACCCAAAAAGGTCAAAATGCCCCCAGGCCCACGTGGTCAAAACTCGAGGTTTGGACCAAAACCCGATTACCCATTCCCCCACAAATCCAAATATATGGTTTGTTTTGAAATCGAACCTCAAATTGAGGTCCAAATTCCTAATTTTAGAAAACCTAGGTTCTACCCAAAACACCCAATTTCCCCATGAAAATCTTTGATTTGAAGTTGAAATCATGTTAAAAGATGTTAAGAAGTAAAGAAAATGAGTTAGAAATCACTTACCATTCGTTTTGGAGAAGAAAGGTTGTTTAGAAAATCGCCTCTTACATTTTGGGGTTTTGAAAATTGTAAAAATAGCTGAAATTCACGTGAATTTATACCCCTCTGAAACTCCCGGTGCATACTGCACAAAAAAGACCGCGGGCCTATAGGCCTCCCTGAAGACCTGCAGATCATAGCCCCGTGCGGACCGCACAAAGCCGACCGCGACCACATAGTATCCACCACGGACCGCTCAAAGGCGACCACAGCCGCATGCGATTTCTCGTGGACCGCGCAAGAGGGTTCAGACACCTGTAATATTTCCTGAACCTGCAACATCTGATCTTTTTTTTTTAAGCCTAAGGGATCCTGGAACCTACTCGAAACTCACCCGAGCCCTCGAAACTCTAACCCAAGTATACACACAACCTCAAAAACATTCTACGAACATATTCATGTAATCAAATCGCCAAAATAACATCATGAACATCGGATTAAACCTCAAGATCAATGAAATTTTCAAAAGCTCCATCAAGCTCAAATTTTGAAATTCAAGTCCGAAACACGTCAAACGACGTCCGATTTTAACCAAACTTTACATAAACCTCTTAAATCACATATAAGACCTGTACCGGGTGCCTGAACCAAAATACGGGCCCGATACCAACACGTTCTAATAAATTTTCATTTCAATTTTTCTTAACAATTTCAGAAAATAATTTTACTCAAAAATTTATTTCTCGGGCTTGGGACCTCGGAATCTGATTCCGGACATCGGCCACCACGTTGGCGTTTCCCGGGTGATATAAGATAGTGATATCATAATCCTTCAACAACTCCAACCACCTCCTCTGCCTCAAATTCAATTCCTTTTGCTTGAACAAATACTGGAGACTCTTGTGATCAGTGAACACCTCACATGTCATGCCATACAGATCGTGCCTCCAAATCGTCAATGCATGGACAATGGCTGCCAACTCTAAATCATGCACTAGATAGTTCTTCTCGTGAATCTTCAACTGCCTCGAATCATAGGCAATGACATTGCCCTCTTGCATCAACACTGCACCAAGCCTAATACGAGATGCATCACAATAAACGGTGTATGTCCCTGAACCTGTGGGCAGAACTAACACCAGTGTCATAGTCAGAGCTGTCTTAAGCCTCTGAAAGCTCACCTCACACTTGTTTGACCATCTGAACTGGGCACCCTTCTGAGTCAACCTGGTCATAGGGGCTGCAATAGATGAAAACCCCTCCACGAACTGACGATAATAGCCTGCCAATCCCAAGAAACTCCGAATCTCTATAGCTGATGCTGGTCTAGGCCAGTTCTTGACTACCTCAATCTTATTCAGATCAACCTGAATACCCTCTGCGGATACGATATGACCCAAAAATGCAACTGAGCTCAACCATAACTCACACTTCGAGAACTTAGCATATAACTGACTATCCCTCAAGGTCTGAAGAACCACTCTAAGATGTTGCTCGTGCTCCTCCCGGCTGCGGGAATATATCAAAATACCATCAATGAAGACTATCACGAACGAGTCCAAATAAGGCTTGAACACTCGGTTCATCAAATCCAGAAAGGTTGTTGGGTCATTGGTCAACCCAAATGACATAACCAAGAACTCGTAATGCCCGTACCGAGTACGGAATGTTGTCTTAGGGACATCGGATGCCCTAATCCTCAACTAATGGTATCCAGATCACAAGTCAATCTTTGAAAATACCTTGGAACCCTGAAGCTGATCGAACAAATCATCAATCCTCGGCAGTAGATACTTATTCTTGATTGTGACCTTGTTCAACTGCCAGTACTCAATGCAAATCATCATCGAATCATCCTTTTTCTTAACAAACAGCACCGACGCACCCCAAGGCAAAACGTTGGGTCTAATGAAACCCTTTTTAAGCAAGTCCTGTAACTGATTCTTCAATTCTTTCAACTCAGTTGGGGCCATACGATATGGCAGAATAGAAATGGGCTGGGTTCCCGAATCCAAATCAATGCAAAAATCAATATCCCTATCGGGCGGAATACCCAATAGGTCTAAAAGGAAAACCTCAGGAAACTCCCGAACAATGGGCACAGAATCAATAAAAGGGACCTCCACGCTAGAATCGCAAACATGTGCCAAATAGGCCAAACACCCCTTCTCGACCATACGCTGAGCCTTCACATACAAGATAACACTGCAGGTAGAATGACCAGGAGTCCCTCTCCACACTAAACGAGACAAATTCTGTAATGCTAGGGTCATAGTCTTTACATGGCAATCCAAGATAGCGTGGTACGGGGATAACCAGTCCATCCCCAATATAACATCGAAATCGACCATATCTAAAAGCAACAAATCAACACGAGTCTCAAGACCTCCAATCACTACAATACAAGAATGATGAACTCGATCGACCACGATAGAATCACCCACCAGTGTAGACACATAAACAGGCATACCCAACGAATCACTAGGCATGACCAGGTACGGTGCAAAATAAGTTGACACATAAGAATACGTAGACCCTGGATCAAATAACACTGAAGCATCTCTATCACAAACCATAATAGTACCTGTAATAACTGCATCTGAAGCCTCAACCTCGGGCCGAGCTGGAAGTGCATAACATTGGGGCTGGGACCCACCACACTGAACTGCCTCTTTGGGACGGCCTGTTGCTGGTTGGCCTCCACCTCTGGCGGCTTGAGCTCCACCTCTAGGACCTCTACCTCCACCTCTAACACCTCTACCCCCGCCTTTAGCTGGCTAGGCAAGCTGTGGGACATCTGGTGCATGTACCATAGCATGAGAACCCTAATGCGGAAAATTGCTCGAAGCTCGAGGGCAATACCTAGCAATGTGCCTTGTGTCGCCACAAGTAAAACAAGCCCTCGACTGCTGGGGCTGACGACCCTGGAAACTCTGAAGCGGCGGTGCACTGATAGGTGCTGATGGTGCACTATAAGACTGCTGATCAGAATAGTGTGTCTAGGAACCACGACCACCTAGAGTACAATGGGAGACCTGAAGAGCTAACAGAAATGACCTAGGAGGATGGCCTCTACCATATGAATCTCTACCTCCAGACAAGTTACCAATGAATCTACCCGTATAACGGGGCCTCTTATCTGACCCATAACCACCTCCCTGTGACAGAACCATCTCAACTCAGCGGGCCACATTGGCCGCCTCCTGAAATGTGATCTCACTCCCAGCCTCCTTGTCCATCTGAAGACAAATCGGCTGAATAAGACCATAAATAAACCTCCTCACCCTCTCTCTCTCGCTAGGAAGTATGACAAGAGCATGGCGAGCTATATTAATGAACCTGGTCTCATACTGGGTGACCGTCATGGAACCTTGCTGGAGGCGCTCAAACTACCTCCGGAAGGCCTCTCTCTAAGTCATGGCGAGAAACTTCTCCAGAAACAACACTGAAAACTACTCCCATGTCAAAGATGGTGACCCAGCTGGCCTGGCTAAGCAATAGTCCCTCAACCAAGTCTTGGCGGATCCAGATAAGCGAAATGCAGCAAAATTGACCCCATTGGTCTCAACAATGTCCATGTTCCTGAGAACCTCATGGCCGCTGTATAGGAAATCATGGAGATCCTCATAAAAAGCTCCGCTGAAAGTAGTAGCGAAGAGCTTGGTGAATCTGTCCAGTCTCCAGAAAGCATAGGCGGACATTGCTGCTCCATCCTCAGTCTGAGCCACTACACCCGGCTGAACTGCCACCGCTGGCTGAACCACTAGAACCTAAATCTGGGGAGCTACCTGCTCCAGAGTGCGAGTAGCGGGAGTCTAAGCCCCTCCTCCAGCTTGAGAAGTGGCTGGTGCTACGGGAAGCAAACCCGCTCGGGTGACACTCTCCATCATGCCCACCAATCGGACTAGAGCGTCATGAAAAACTGGGGTGGCAATGAATCCCTCTGGGACCTGAGCTGGGCCCACTGGAACTGCTAGGTCCAGAACCTCCTCCTTGAAATCAACCTGAGGCTCCGCCACTGGTGTTGCTGCTCAGGGTTGAGCTCTGCCCCTACCTTGGCCTCTAGTACAGCCTCGGCCTCGGCCTCGCCCTCTACCCCTAGTGAGAGCTGCTGTAGGGGGATCGGGCTGCTGAGAGGTAGATGAGGAAGCGCGTGTTCTCTCCATATACGAAGAATAGAGTAGAAGTTCAATTAGCATTTGAGGAACAAATCCGCACGACAAGAAAGAACAAATGTGAGATTTTCCTAACTTTGTAGCCTCTAGGGGATAAATACAAATGTTTCCGCACCGATCCCTCAGACTCTACTGAGCTTGTCCGTGAGTTGTGAGACCTATGTAACCTAGAGCTCTGATACCAACTTGTCACGACTCAGATTTCCCACCCTCGGGAGTCGTAATGGCGCCTACTAATGTGAGCTAGGCAAGCCAATCCTTAACTGCTTACTTCATTAACAATTACTTCTTTTAACAATTACCAGTGATAACATGAAAGCAACAAAATTAAATAATTATGTGGAAGACTTAAATTAAAGAAGACGAAACAATAATGTGAGAATCAACATATGCCTCTACCCAAGAACTGGTGTCACATTACTCACGAACTTCTAAGAGTACTAAATACAAATGTTTGAAAGAAAATATAAACTGTGTGTCTCGAATACATGAGATAACAGACTGAAATAGAAGATAGAGGAGACGCCGGGCCTGCGGATGCCTGCAAGGCTGCCTCGGTGTCTCACTGAACTGAAGGCTGGCTCCCGCGCTACTGCTGTTGTCCAAGACCTGGATCTGTGCAAAAGAGCAAAGAGTGTAGTATCAGTACAACTGACCCCATGTGCTGGTAAGTGTCTAGCTAACCCCGGCGAGGTAATGACAAGGCTAGGACTAGACTTCAGATAAACCTGTGGAGTTATACAATATATGGCGGAAAAGTTAACAAGTAATAAGCAGTTAAAGCTGGGGAAGGGAAACATGCTTCAGGGATAGCAGTTAAACGAAAATAACGGGGAATAATAAGGAATCTAGCAATATGACTTCTATCACAAATGTAGAAAATAAAAGCAACTTTCACTTACAGTTTCATCTTGTTGCAGGCGTGCAACCCGATCTCATTTCTCATATCTCGTGGTAGGCGTACCACCCGCTCTCATTTCATTATTTCTCATGGTAGGCATACCACCCGCTCCCATTTCATAATATCTTGTGGTAGGCATACCACCCGCTCCCATCTCATAATATCTTGTGGTAGGTGTACCACCCGCTCCCATTTCATAATATCTTTTGGTGATGTACCACCCGCTCCCATTTCATAATATATTGTGGTAGGCATACCACCCGCTCCCATTTCATCACACAATTACAAAAAATCCCAGCAAGGAAACACAAGTGATATAATAATCTCCTGGCGAGGGAACAAAAACAATATAATAGTTTTCCGGTAAGGAAACAAAGATATTGAAACAATCATCCCGGCAGGGGAGAATCAGCTATAACCAATCTTAACTTAACTTGTACTCAGCCTAAATAATGACAATGCTCAAATATAAATAAAATCTGTGAGGATAGAATAATTCTTTGCACAATATAGAAGATCATTAATTAAAGCATCTGAAATGTCATTTAAGGACACAACCACTTTCAATTTAAGACTCACGGTCATGCTCGACACTAACGTATAGATACTCTTCACCATGCCTATACGTCGTACTCAACAAGAAGCAAGTAGAAAATATGACTCCACTCCTAATCCCTCAAGCTAAGTTTAGACCAAACACTTACCTCTATGCCTTGAACACCACTCAAGTCTCAATTATAGCTTTACCTCTTGATTCCACCACCAATCCGCTCGAATCTAGTCATAAGTTACTTAATTACATCAATAAATGCTAAATGATTCAACCCCAATGCATCAAAATAAGTTTTACAAGGTTTTACCCAAAAAGGTCAAAATGCCCCCAGGCCCACGTGGTCAAAACTCGAGGTTTGGACCAAAACCCGATTACCCATTCCCCCACAAATCCAAATATATGGTTTGTTTTGAAATCGAACCTCAAATTGAGGTCCAAATTCCTAATTTTAGAAAACCTAGGTTCTACCCAAAACACCCAATTTCCCCATGAAAATCTTTGATTTGAAGTTAAAATCATGTTAAAAGATGTTAAGAAGTAAAGAAAATGAGTTAGAAATCACTTACCATTCGTTTTGGAGAAGAAAGGTTGTTTAGAAAATCGCCTCTTACATTTTGGGGTTTTGAAAATTGTAAAAATAGCTGAAATTCACGTGAATTTATACCCCTCAGAAACTCCCGGTGCATACTGCACAAAAAAGACCGCGGCCCTATAGGCCTCCCTGAAGACCTGCAGATCATAGCCCCGTGCGGACCGCACAAAGCCGACCGCGACCGCATAGCATCCACCAGGGACCGCTCAAAGGCGACCACAGCCGCATGTGATTTCTCGTGGACCGCGCAAGAGGGTTCAGACACCTGTAATATTTCCTGAACCTGCAACATCTGATCTTTTTTTTTTAAGCCTAAGGGATCCCGGAACCTACTCGAAACTCACCCGAGCCCTCGAAACTCTAACCCAAGTATACACACAACCTCAAAAACATTCTACGAACATATTCATGTAATCAAATCGCCCAAATAACATCATGAACATCGAATTAAACCTCAAGATCAATGAAATTTTCAAAAGCTCCATCAAGCTCAAATTTTGAAATTCAAGTCCGAAACACGTCAAACGACGTCCGATTTTAACCAAACTTTACATAATCCTCTTAAATCACATATAAGACCTGTACCAGGTGCCTGAACCAAAATACGGGCCCGATACCAACACGTTCTAATAAATTTTCATTTCAATTTTCCTTAACAATTTCAGAAAATAATTTTACTCAAAAATTTATTTCTCGGGCTTGGGACCTCGGAATCTGATTCCGGACATCGGCCACCACGTTGGCGTTTCCCGGGTGATATAAGATAGTGATATCATAATCCTTCAACAACTCCAAACACCTACTCTGCCTCAAATTCAATTCCTTTTGCTTGAACAAATACTGGAGACTCTTGTGATCAGTGAACACCTCACATGCCATGCCATACAGATCGTGCCTCCAAATCGTCAATGCATGGACAATGGATGCCAACTCTAAATCATGCACTAGATAGTTCTTCTCATGAATCTTCAACTGCCTCGAATCATAGGCAATGACATTGCCCTCTTGCATCAACACTGCACCAAGCCTAATACGAGATGCATCACAATAAACGGTGTATGTCCCTGAACCTGTGGGCAGAACTAACACCAGTGTCATAGTCAGAGCTGTCTTAAGCCTCTGAAAGCTCACCTCACACTTGTTTGACCATCTGAACTGGGCACCCTTCTGAGTCAACCTGGTCATCGGGGCTGCAATAGATGAAAACCCATCCACGAACTGACGATAGTAGCCTGCCAATCCCAAGAAACTCCGAATCTCTATAGCTGATGCTGGTCTAGGCCAGTTCTTGACTGCCTCAATCTTCTTCGGATCACCCTGAATACCCTCTGCGGATACGATATGACCCAAAAATGCAACTGAGCTCAACCATAACTCACACTTCGAGAACTTAGAATATAACTGACTATCCCTCAAGGTCTGAAGAACCACTCTAAGATGTTGCTCGTGCTCCTCCCGGCTGCGGGAATATATCAAAATACCATCAATGAAGACTATCACGAACGAGTCCAAATAAGGCTTGAACACTCGGTTCATCAAATCCATAAAGGTTGCTGGGTCATTGGTCAACCCAAATGACATAACCAAGAACTCGTAATGCCCGTACAGAGTACAGAATGTTGTCTTAGGGACATCGGATGCCCTAATCCTCAACTAATGGTATCTAGATCACAAGTCAATCTTTGAAAATACCTTGGAACCCTGAAGCTGATCGAACAAATCATCAATCCTCGGCAGTAGATACTTATTCTTGATTGTGACCTTGTTCAACTGCCAGTACTCAATGCAAATCATCATCGAATCATCCTTTTTCTTAACAAACAGCACCGACGCACCCCAAGGCAAAACGTTGGGTCTAATGAAACCCTTTTTAAGCAAGTCCTGTAACTGCTTCTTCAATTCTTTCAACTCAGTTGGGGCCATACGATATGGCAGAATAGAAATGGGCTGGGTTCCCGAATCCAAATTAATGCAAAAATCAATATCCCTATCGGGCGGAATACCCAATAGGTCTGAAAGGAAAACCTCAGTAAACTCCCGAACAATGGGCACAGAATCAATAAAAGGATCTCCACGCTAGAATCGCAAACATGTGCCAAATAGGCCAAACACCCCTTCTCGACCATACGCTGAGCCTTCACATACAAGATAACACTGCAGGTAGAATGACCAGGAGTCCCTCTCCACACTAAACGAGACAAATTCTGTAATGCTAGGGTCATAGTCTTTACATGGAAATCCAAGATAGCGTGGTACGAGGATAACCAGTCCATCCCCAATATAACATCGAAATCGACCATATCTAAAAGCAACAAATCAACACGAGTCTCAAGACCTCCAATCACTACAATACAAAAATAATGAACTCGATCGACCACGATAGAATCACCCACCGGTGTAGACACATAAACAGGCATACCCGACAAATCACTAGGCATGACCAGGTACGGTGCAAAATAAGTTGACACATAAGAATACGTAGACCCTAGATCAAATAACACTGAAGCATCTCTATCACAAACCATAATAGTACCTGTAATAACTGCATCTGAAGCCTCAACCTCGGGCCTAGCTGGAAGTGCATAACATTGGGGCTGGGACCCACCACACTGAACTGCCTCTTTGGGACGGCCTGTTGCTGGTTGGTCTCCACCTCTGGCGGCTTGAGCTCCACCTCTAGGACCTCTACCTCCACCTCTAATACCTCTACCCCCGCCTTTAGCTGGCTAGGCAAGTTGTGGGACATCTGGTGCATGTACCATAGCATGAGAACCCTAATGCGGAAAATTGCTCGAAGCTCGAGGGCAATACCTAGCAATGTGCCTTGTGTCGCCACAAGTAAAACAAGCCCTCGGCTGCTGGGGCTGACGACCCTGGAAACTCTGAAGCGGCGGTGCACTGATAGGTGCCGATGGTGCACTATAAGACTGCTGATCAGAATAGTGTGTCTAAGAACCACGACCACCTAGAGTACAATGGGAGACCTGAAGAGCTGACAGAAATGGCCTAGGAGGATGGCCTCTACCATATGAATCTCTACCTCCAGACAAGTTACCAATGAATCTACCCGTATAACGGGGCCTCTTATCCGACCCATGACCACCTCCCTGTGATAGAACCATCTCAACTCAGCGGGCCACATTGGCCGCCTCCTGAAATGTGATCTCACTCCCAGCCTCCTTGTCCATCTGAAGACAAATCGGCTGAATAAGACCATAAATAAACCTCCTCACCCTCTCTCTCTCTCGCTAGGAAGTATGACAAGAGCATGGCGAGCTATATTAATGAACCTGGTCTCATACTGGGTGACCGTCATGGAACCTTGCTGGAGGCACTCAAACTACCTCCGGAAGGCCTCTCTTTAAGTCATGGGGAGAAACTTCTCCAGAAACAACACTGAAAACTACTCCCATGTCAAAGATGGTGACCCAGCTGGCCTGGATAAGCAATAGTCCCTCAACCAAGTCTTGGCGGATCCAGATAAGCGAAATGCAGCAAAATCGACCCTATTGGTCTCAACAATGCCCATGTTACTGAGAACCTCATGGCAGCTGTATAGGAAATCGTGGAGATCCTCAGAAGAAGCTCCGCTGAAAGTAGTAGTGAAGAGCTTGGTGAATCTGTCCAGTCTCCACAAAGCATAGGCGGACATTGCCGCTCCATCCTCAGTCTGAGCCACTACACCTGGCTGAACTGCCATCGCTGGCTGAACCACTAGAACCTGAATCTGGGGAGCTACCTGCTCCAAAGTGCGAGTAGCGGGAGTCTAAGCCCCTCCTCCAGCTTGAGAAGTGCCTGGTGCTACTGAAAGCAAACCCGCTCGGGTGACACTCTCCATCAGGCCCACCAATCGGACTAGAGCGTCATGAAGAACTGGGGTGGCAATGAATCCCTCTGGGACCTGAGCTGGGCCCACTGGAACTGCTAGGTCCAGAACCTCCTCCTTGAAATCAACCTGAGGCTCCGCCACTGGTGCTGCTGCTCAGGGTTGAGCTCTGCCCCTACCTTGGCCTCTAGTACGGCCTCGGCCTCGCCCTCTACCCCTAGTGAGAGCTGCTTTAGGGGGATCGGGCTGCTGAGAGGTAGATGAGGAAGCGCGCGTTCTCGCCATATACGAAGAACAGAGTAGAAGTTCAATTAGCATTTGAGGAACAAATCCGCACGATAAGAAAGAACAAATGTGAGATTTTCCTAACTTTGTAGCCTCTAGGGGATAAATACAAATGTCTCCGTACCGATCCCTCAGACTCTACTGAGCTTGTCCGTGAGTTGTGAGACCTATGTAACCTAGACCTCTGATACCAACTTGTCACGACTCGGATTTCACACCCTCGGGAGTCGTAATGGCGCCTACTAATGTGAGCTAGGCAAGCCAATCCTTAACTACTTACTTCATTAACAATTACTTCTTTTAACAATTACCAGTGATAACATGAAAGCAACAAAATTAAATAATTATGTGGATGACTTAAATTAAAGAAGACGAAACAATAATGTGAGAATCAACATATGCCTCTACCCAAGAACTGGTGTCACATTACTCACGAACTTCTAAGAGTACTAAATACAACCGTTTGAAAGAAAATGTAAATTGTTTGTCTCGAATACATGAGATAACAGACTGAAATAGAAGATAGAGGAGACGCCGGGCCTGCAGATGCCTGCAAGGCTGCCTCGGTGTCTCACTGAACTGAAGGCTGGCTCCCGTGCTACTGTTGTTGTCCAAGACCTGGATCTGTGCAAAAGAGCACAGAGTGTAGTATCAGCACAACTGACCCCATGTGTTGGTAAGTGTCTAGCCTAACCCCGGCGAGGTAATGACAAGGCTAGGACTAGACTTCAGATAAACCTGTGGAGTTATACAATATATGGCGGAAAAGTTAACAAGTAATAAGCAGTTAAAGCTGGGGAAGGGAAACATGCTTCAGGGATAGCAGTTAAACGAAAATAACAGGGAATAATAAGGAATCTAGCAATATGACTTCTATCACAAATGTAGAAAATAAAAGCAACTTTCACTTACAGTTTCATCTTGTTGCAGGCGTGCAACCCGATCTCATTTCTCATATCTCGTGGTAGACGTACCACCCGCTCTCATTTCATTATTTCTCATGGTAGGTGTACCACCCGCTCCCATTTCATAATATGTTGTGGTAGGCATACCACCCATTCCCATTTCATAATATCTTGTGGTAGGCATACCACCCGCTCCCATCTCATAATATCTTGTGGTAGGTGTACCACCCGCTCCCATTTCATAATATCTTTTGGTGAGGTACCACTCGCTCCCATTTCATAATATATTGTGGTAGGCATACCACCCGCTCCCATTTCATCACACAATTACAAAAAATCCCAGCAAGGGAACACAAGTGATATAATAATCTCCTGGCGAGGGAACAAAAACAATATAATAGTTTCCCGGCAAGGAAACAAAGATATTGAAACAATCATCCCGACAGGGGAGAATCAGCTATAACCAATCTTAACTTAACTTGTACTCAGCCCAAATAATGACAATGCTCAAATATAAATAAGATCTGTGAGGATAGAACAATTCTTTGCACAATATAGAAGATCATTAATTAAAGCATCTGAAATGTCATTTAAGGACACAACCACTTTCAATTTAAGACTCACGGTCATGCTCGACACCAACGTATAGATACTCTTCACCATGCCTATACGTCGTACTCAACAAGAAGCAAGTAGAAAATATGACTCCACTCCTAATCCCTCAAGCTAAGTTTAGACCAAACACTTACCTCTATGCCTTGAACACCACTCAAGTCTCAATTATAGCTTTACCTCTTGATTCCACCACCAATCTGCTCGAATCTAGTCATAAGTTACTTAATTACATCAATAAATGCTAAATGATTCAACCCCAATGCATGAAAATAAGTTTTACAAGGTTTTACCCAAAAAGGTCAAAATGCCCCCAGGCCCACGTGGTCAAAACTCGAGGTTTGGATCAAAACCTGATTACCCATTCCCCCACAAATCCAAATATATGGTTTGTTTTGAAATCAAACCTCAAATTGCGGTCCAAATTCCTAATTTTAGAAAACCTAGGTTCTACCCAAAACACCCAATTTCCCCATAAAAATCTTTGATTTGAAGTTGAAATCATGTTAAAAGATGTTAAGAAGTAAAGAAAATGAGTTAGAAATCACTTACCAATCGTTTTGGAGAAGAAAGGTTGTTTAGAAAATCGCCTCTTACATTTTGGGGTTTTGAAAATTGTAAAAATAGCTGAAATTCACGTGAATTTATACCCCTCTGAAACTCCCTGTGCGTACTGCACAAAAAAGACCGCGGCCGTATAGGCCTCCCTGAAGACCTGCAGATCATAGCCCCGTGCGGACCGCACAAAGCCGACCGCAGCCGCACAACATCAACCGCGGACCGCTCAAAGGCGACCGCGGCCGCATGCAATTTCTCGTGGACCACGCAAGAGGGATTAGAGACCTACAATATTTCCTGAACCTGTAACATCTGATCTTTTTTTTTAAGCCTAAGGCATCCCGGAACCTACTCGAAACTCACCCGAGCCCTCGAAACTCTAAGTCAAGTATACACACATCCTCAAATATATTCTACGAATATATTCGTGTAATAAAATCGCCAAAATAACATCATGAACATCGAATTAAACCTCAATATCAATGAAATTTTCAAAAACTCCATCAAGTTCAAATTTATAAATTCAAGTCCGAAACACGTCAAGCGACGTCCGATTTTAACCAAACTTTATATAAACCTCTTAAATCACATATAAGACCTGTATCGGGCGACGGAACCACAATACGGGACCAATACCAACACGTTCTAATCAATTTTCATTTCAATTTTCCTTAACAATATCAGAAAACAATTTTACTCAAAAATTCATTTATCGGGGTTGGGACCTCGGAATCTGATTCCGGGCATACGCCCAAGTCCTATATTTTCCTACGGACCCTTTGAGATCGTCAAATCGCGAGTCCAGGTCCGTTTACCCAAAATGTTGACCGAAGTTAAATTTTATTCATTTTAATATCAAAACTTAGCATTTTTCACAAAATTTCATATCTAAGCTTTCCAGCTACGCGCTCGGACTACGCACTCAAATCGAGGCGACTACAAATAAGGTTTTCAAGGCCTCGGAAGTACGGAATGGATAAGAAAACAGGTGATGACCCTTTGGGTCGTCACAGTGATGGTCCCTTCATAGTTCCTCTTTATTTGTTGCACAAACCGTGCCCGCTCTTCTGCCTTCTTTGTCCATTGTGCCCGGATTTTCGATAGACTGGCTTCAGACTTTTTCAGGTCTTCTTGACACTTAAGGACTTTCTTTTTTAGACTACTTATAAGTCTTTTATCAGCCCGGCTTCTTTCCGGGTTTCTAGCAGCTATTTTCATCTTCCGAATCTGAGCTTTGAGGGCCTCATTTTCCTGAGTTAGTTTTTTCTTTTCTCCCTCGTCTGCGGCGGCTTAAACACCATTTTCAAACTGAAGCTCCATGACTAGCCTTTCCAACTAGCTTATTTTGGCCCTGCACTCGTTTTCTATGGTCAACCAGTCCCATTGCACCTGTGCCCCATCGGTGAACTGTTGGACATGGGGTCTCTTTTGCGGGCCTTTCAGGAATCTGGAATCTTTTTCTGAACCAGACAATGACCTTAGGTTCCACTACACCTCTAGCTAGATCTCGCACCATGCTCTTAGGTTCAAGAAATCTACATTCATTCCACACTTCGCGAATTTTCCCTTCTTGAAATACGGCTTTTGGGCCCAATTCAATGACATGTTTACTCAAATCTTTATCATTGGGGACGAATTGAAATCTTCCTAATTGGCGCAAACCCCTATGGGGAGCATAAGGCTGGATGCTCCATATGCCCATCAAGAGGAGATAACATACTTCAGCCGACATGTACACTGCTTCGGTGACAGGAAGCCATCCGAATGCCCACTCAATTTTATCAGCAGTCAAAGATCTCAAATGTGCAAGCCAAGCTTCAGTACCCTCGGGGAATTCAATACATGCCACTCGGCTTTCAAATTCTTCAATGAAGCTCAAACCGGTCAAACCATAATTCATATACCCAACCCGGTGGTAGGGATGTTCTTGCACCCATAATTGTAGTAACAGATTGCAGCCTTGGAAGAACTTTTCCCTTTCCCGACAGATAGTCAAAGCTCGGTAGATTTCAGATAAGATCAGAGGAACCATAGTGTTGATAGCTTTCTTGATTGCAACATCGATCATTCCCATGAGACCTATCTCTATATTACCATCTTTTTGCGGACAAACTACAATACCCAAGATGGCTACCATAAAAGCTAAACCCCGCCTTGCCTCCCATTTGTCTTTATTTCCGGCATGGGTTAGACCAGTGTTCGGCTCTTCAAAACCTCGGGAGTTACCATATCGATAATACAAGAACTGGAGCGTGCAATACCCTTCAGATAAGTTTCCATCCTGAATATCCCGACTAATACTCAGCAAATCTAGAAATCTATGGAGAGATACTGGTCTTAGTGACAATGGATATCGACTTCTAAGGTTTCCATTAAGGCCCGTATAACCTGCAACTTCCTCCAATGTAGGTGTGAGCTCAAAGTCAGAGAAGCGGAAAACATTGCGAGTCGGGTCCCAAAAAGGTATTAAAGCTTCAATTATGTCCAACCTTGGCTTGACATTCAATAGTCCGATGAGGCCTCCCAAAACTTTTACCACTGTTTCTCTACTGCCTTTTCCTAGATCATTCTACCACATGTGGAGCTTTAAGGGGATCTCATTAAGGACTGTGAAGGGTTCAATTTCGTTTGTGCTCATCCTGCACATTTATTAAGGTGATTTAATAACTCATTTTTACCCAAAAAAGTAACACCGTTTTTCAAAGTTTTACATCAAAAATAAAACCCCGGTTTTGCAGATACGGACTTTCAGCACTTCGGGGAAGAAGATTTTAAGGATGTGTCCGCTAACCGTTAAAAATGACCCAAGGTGGTTGTTCTTTCAAAAACAGTCTTTCGGTACCCTTTTGGGGACATTCGGCTTATTTTAAATAAGAATGGAATCACCCGACTTATTTATGACAAAATTAAAATTTTGTTTTTTTTGGGCTATTTTTGCAAAAAGGAAAGTTGGACCCGATGAGTGTTGCTTACGTATCCCACATTCGGTGAGAATCAAACTGGCGTAGTTCGGGCAGATTTGACAAAACCAACTATTTTTGAAAACAAAACCTTTCTTATTCTTTCATTTTTTCTCAAAAAATTCGGCAGAGTTTTAGTACCATTTGGGCATTGTTTTTTTTTTAAAACAGGTGATTAACTCACTTAACCCTAACATTGCTATTCTCTTTTCCAACTCTCTCCCATTATTCACAAGCCATTCAACATGCAAATCCGAAGAAAATAAATGCACAAGTAGTAAGTAGAATGCATCAGGATGGTCTTTTTATTTCAAGTACACTTGTCCTATACAGAACAAACCCCTGTGTTGAGTCTCCTAAGTCAAATGCACGTGATGCAAACAAATGTTCCTACTAGGGATCCGGCATGAGGCTTTGTTATACTAGGTTTAAAACCTGGGTTTATTGTTCTAGACCTGGCTTACCCGATCGAACAACTCGAGCCGAGAGGGGGCAGTGTACCGGGAATATAGAAGCTTTACCGGCTTTGCAACTTATCCGAATCTCGTTCTAAAATGGGATAAGACTCTGGACAGAAGAGAAGTCACACGAAGTGCACCCTTCTCCATGATTTAGAAGACTCAGAGAGAAGATAGGTTTTGTAGCAGTTTATATATACAATTCACAAAATATCAAAGCGGTAAAGCATTTAGCACATTAGGATGAAACATGTAGGAAAATCAGATAACAGATAATGCCAATCATAACAGCTATTCTAAGCTCTAATTCTTAAACCCTGAACCGAAGTTCTGGGTTATACTCCCCAGCGGAGTCACCAGAGCTGTCACACCTCCTTTTTTACACACCCCGAAGGTAGCACAAGAGAGTTTTTCCACTTTAAGTGACATTATTCGAAATGAGATTATTTTTTCAATTTTTGTTCAGAGTTGCCACTTGGGATGGTTTGTTTTCTGGTGTCCCAAGTCACCGGTTTATTTTAAATCCCAAATCGAGGAATATTTCGACTTTCCTTTTGAAGTCTGCGAACCAGAAATTCTGAGTAAGGAATTCTGTTAACCCGAGGGAATGTGTTAGGCACCCCCGGATTCCGTGGTTCTAGCACGGTCGCTTAAACTATCATAATTGGCCTATTAGTTGATTTTAATACATGCTTTAACCTATGATGCCATTTTAAACTTATTAATCGCTTTTGATTATTTTAAAGAAGATTTAACATCGTTTAAAACATGTCTTTGGATCGTGCCACATAAAATGCACACGCAATCCGAAACACATTTTATTCAACGTTGTTAAGATTTGGATTTGGGTCACATGAAATGCACACCCGAGTTTAGGAAGGTAATATTATTAAAATAACGCGCCTAAAGCAACTACGCGTTTTTAACTTTGCGAGGGCCATGGAGAGTTGCTAAATGGCACGCCTCGAGTTCTAAGAATTTTTAAAATAATTAAATGAGGGCCACGCATTTGTGATTTTATTTGGCGCGCCGCACCCCAATTCCATTTCAAAAGGATATTCTAACTAAATTCGGAGGGCCATAACTATTTGTTTTATCTAATATGGCTCTCCTCAAATTATTAAAGGAATCTAGTTAATTAACTAAAGGCCTAAAGTGATTGAAATTCCATCTAGGTATACAAATAACTTAACCTCTAAGAATCAGTAAAAAAGGAAGAAACATTTGGTTAATGTAAAATCCAATCGAAAAAAGGAAAGGCCCAAATCATATTCGAAGGAAGCTGTCAAGCTTGGGCCCAAAAATGAGCCCAAATTCAAAGCCTCAATGCGTTTGAGTGAGGGACGCAATATCGAGTCCCTACAGGCCAATAACCAGCGAAATTCAACAAAAACCAGTCGATGGGGCCAATACATGTGCAAACAACCTCTGGACTCATTTCACTTAGCAGTAGGCAATTACACGGAATTTTAACAAATGAAAGCACTACAGATTAAAAAGCCATTGAAAATCCAAGTCTAACAATTAGCTATAAGCCAGATTTAACTTCCAAATCTCAATCTAACTTGAAATACAGACTTGAGGATTTAAATCTCAAATAGACCTCATATGAACAAAACCTTATTCAATAAACTAACAACTTATCATTTTTTTACACCCAACTTAAACATAAAATCTGCATTAGGGACATCGACTGATTTCAACAAAACCAATTTGTCAACTATCATGAACACCTTAACAAGTTTGGCATCTCATCAAACCATGATTCATTGCTTGAATCCTGATCCTTCAAATTACTAGATCTAAAGGAAGATGAAGAAAAAAAACTAACATTCCTACTATAGGAAGGCAAATATGCATTAGCATTGAGACACGTGAAGCAAGACTCAAGTCCATATTATACCAAACTTAGAGCAAAACCTAAGCTAGTGCATACTTGATAACTAACAGATCTTGAATCAACTATGTTTAGCAAAGTTTGGACCCAGATCTTAAAGCAAAAACAGATAACCACATGGATACATATAACCTAAACTAGAAGCAACACCATTCCTAAGCTATTATGTAATTTACAATGTTCAAAATACTAATCACTTGGTCACATGTTCAGGGGTAGGGGGATAAGAAGCATAACTCCCTAATAAAAATAGAAACAACTCAATAAACTACACACAACCACAATCACTACTCGAAACTCCATAACTCCATTTTGATTCCATGCCAAAAGCTTTACATTGAATGAAAATAGAGGTGTGTACCTGATTATAGCAGTAAGAAAAGAAAATTATGAGCTTAGGTGACAACAGCAACAGTAAACCAAAACAGTAAAACTCAACAGCAGCAAGAAAGTTCCCAGATTCAACCAAATACCCAGTGAAATCAACTCAAACACCAATGAAATAGTGACCTTGACCTAGAACTCAGCCCCAGACTTTAAAATAAGAACAAGTTCAAGCCATTTCACACACCCACTGAACCAAAGATTGCCTTAGCAAGTTGGAATTCAAAAAATCAGAAATGGAACTCAATGGAATAGTGATTTTTCTTCAAATTTTAGCCGTTCTCTTTTTCTGAGTTTCTTAACTTTCTAAAATCTGAATTGAGCCTCAAGTAACAATGCCTTTATAGGCAAGTTACTAGGGCAGTCTTAAGGGTTTAGTTTTTCACGTTAGACCTTTCTTAGTTTTTCTTTTTGCTAGTTAGTCCCTCATTTTCTGACATGCTAGCCAAGCTAGGCTATTTTTAGCTTTCTAGGAAGCTTCCTAAGGCAGTTACTGCAAGATTCCCTAAGGCTAAATTCCAAATTACCCCCACAGCCCCTGAAATTACCCTCTTCTTACCTGGGTCAGGCTGACCCAATGGCTTAGTTAGATTCCAAACCTGGGCCTGAACGGATGGGCCTCTAATGCCCAGGTCTGCCTTACCCCAAACCCAAAAAGAAGTTTTAATCCATTACAGTAAAACAAACTCAAATCACACATTAATAAGAAAACAAAACACCCAAAAGTTTAACCAGTCGAATCCTAAGGTAGTGAGCCTAACTACACTAAATAATTAAAACCACCACTAAGTAAACAAAAAGGAAAAGAAATCAAAAACCCGATTAAATTAAACTAACCCTGAAAATTAACAAATAGATTAAACGAAAGAAAAACAAAAGACTAATCCTACTGTG
This sequence comes from Nicotiana sylvestris, assembly GCF_000393655.2. Lineage (NCBI taxonomy): Eukaryota > Viridiplantae > Streptophyta > Magnoliopsida > Solanales > Solanaceae > Nicotiana > Nicotiana sylvestris. The sequence continues at coordinate 8,595,674 of NC_091062.1, forward strand.
TCAAATTCCACAACAGAATAAGGAGACGAGTGGAGAAACATAATGAAATCAAACGAGGAAACCAGAGGAAAAGGGCTAAAAACGAAATGGACATACCATCAAAAGAAAGGATATGTACTGTCCGTTCTTCTACTAAAAACCTACGGAAGAATTGATGACTGGTGTTGCTTGACAAACTCTGTTGATTTTTGGTCTTGCATGGGGTCGGTGAGCCTCGAAATGAGTCAAAATCAATGCTAACCTTTTGCTCTCACGGAGAACAACTGATTAGCATAAGTTCTGACCCATTAACGGCCCAAAACACCACTTGAACATTGAAACAAGGCACAGAACCTGAGCTTCGATTTTAGCATCAGATTTGAGATTTGGAGCCAAAGGTGGGGATCTTGGGAAAAATTTTACTAGCCTAGTGCTTGAGGGAGTACGGGGAGGGGATGGTTAAAATTTGGTAAGGTTTTGAGCTTTATCGCATGTGAAAATGGCGGATTAGGGTTGTTCAAAGGGGGAGGATATGAAGAAGATGAAAGATATGGGCCAAACTAATTTGGTCTTTGATGGAATTTGGACAGTTTTAAGAAAAATGGGGTAAGGTGTGGGGAACCGTTGGATGAGCCAGATCGAAAGGCTCAGATTCGTTTTAGATTTAGAACTCAAAACGACGCCATTTGGGTCGGACTAGGTCTTTGAGTGATTGGGCCGGGTGTGGAGGTGGATTTGGACGTGTGTTTTAATAGATTTGGCCCAAAGTGGGTCTTTTATTAAGAAGACCTCTTTTCCTTTCATTTTCTTTTTCTTTATCTTCTTTTTTCATTTTCAGATTTAAATACAAAAACATAAAATAAAAAACCTGATTTAATTACAAAAATAAATATTTTTTTTATTAAAAAAAATTAATTAAGTCCTAATTTAAAAAGAAAACTATGATAAATTCGAAAGTTAGAAAGTAAAAATGCAAAAGAGCTATTTTTGGTATTTCTTTTATTTTTGTAACATTAGTTAAATAATTTACCTAAAATATAAAATTGGGTCCTAAATGCAAATGCACTATTTTTGTATTTTTTATGAATTATATAAATTAAATATGCACACAAAAATGCAAACAAACATAAAAATTATGCAAATATATCCTAAAAATCAAATAATAAAAAGAAAAATCCTAATTTAAGAATCCTGTAGGAGTAATTCACGCGAGGCAAAAATCATGTGTTCATACCACTTGCAAGTTCTATCTAGTTCATGTTTCACCTTTCCTAGATCTTCCTTTAGAACTTTGATTAATTCATCTTTCTTATACAAATCATCGTTCATTTTTCCCAGATTTTCTTCTAGAGTGAGATATGTGCGATCAGCTTTCTTCTTTCCTGTTCCTAGTTTTAGTTTTAAGTTTTAAGACTTAAGTTCTAGGACACTGTTATCAAGTTCAAGAACTTGGTTCTTCAACTCAGCATTTGTGTTATCACTCTCATTTGCCCTAGACTCTAGACTTTTGCATTTTTCTTTTAGGATCACACATTCCCTAGACAGAGCTTCTTTCTCATTGTTAATTATTTCAGACTCATCAATGAAGTCTAGTAATAGCTCAGCCAACCTTTCTTTAGAAAAAAATTTAATCTTGTCTTTAAGATGAAGAATACTTACCTCTTGTTCATCATCTGATTCTTCGATGGCCATCAGTGCTCGCTCTTCTTTAGCTTCATCTTCTGAGGTTTCTCCCCAAACAGCAACCATATCCTTGGTTGAAACTTTGTTACTTTTTGGTTGAACCTGTTCCTTCATTCAGCCCTTTCTTTCTTCCACTCAATTTCCCATTAAGGGCAATTCTTGATCATGTGATCAGTTTTACCACACTAGTAGCAACCCTCATTGGTCTGTTTCTCAGGAGCTCTTGACTTGTTGAAGGTTGTACCTCTTGAAGAACCCTTTCCTCTCATCAGGTACTTTTTAAAATCTCTAGTGATCATAGCTATCTAATCATCTTCCAGATCTGAACCTTCAGCAATTCTGAGAGCTAGGCTTCTCTCCTTCTTGGGTGTATCCATCTTCATGGTTTGCCTTCTTAGTTCATAAGCAGTAAGATTTACAATCAGTTCATCCAGTCTGAGAGTAGCCATATTCTTCGATTCCTGAATGGCAGTGATTTTCCTTTCCCATGAAACTGGCAGAACCCTTGTCAGGATTTTCTCAACCTTGTCTTCTTAAAGAATAATCCTTCCAAGAGACTTAAGTTCATTTGTCAGTGTAGTGAACCTAGTATGCATCTCTTGAATAGTTTCTCCTTCCTTCATAGTAAAATTCTCATATTGAGAACACAATAGTGTTCCTCTGGATCGTTTCACTTGAGGTGTTCCTTCATGAATCACTTGCAAAGTGTCCCATATCTCATTAGTAGTAGTACATCTTTGGATCCTACTGTACTCATCTGGACCTAGTCCACATACAAGCCACTTCTTGGCCTTAGCATTTTTCTCCCACTTCTTCAGGTCTTCAGCAGTGCAGTCAGCCCTTGTATTTGGCACATCCACTCCTTCCTCATTTTTAATTGTAGTTGCCAAAGGACCATCAGTGACTATGTCCTAGAGTTCATAGTCTTCTCCTGTGATGTGATCCTTCATCCTGTTCTTCCACCAAGAGTAGTAATGTCCATTGAACAATGGAGGCCTTGCAGTGGATTATCCTTCCCAATTCCCAGGTGGTGCACTCATGTTGATCTTTTCCTAAGGTGTTAGCCTCTTCAAGGATAATCCGCTCTGATACCAATTGATGTTCTAAACGTTAATACCACACAAGAGGGGGTGATTTATGTGGTACCCAATTTTTCGATCTAGAAGAACCTGGTTCTTCTAGGTGTTCTAACTACTACTGTTGTGGAATTAAAAATACAGAAAATAAAGAACATAAAGATTTTTACGTGGAAAACACCTGGCTGAAAAGGTGAAAAAACCACGACCTACTACTCAGTAGGATTTTCCCACACATCCGCTAAAATCACTGATCCAAAACAGTATTTACAAAACTCTTTGTAAACCTAAGGATTAACTCTAATCCCAGTGTGGTACACAGCCTCAACTGTTACGACACCTTCAAGTTAACTCTAACTTGAATACTCAAAGTACCTAATACAATTGCTTCTATGAAAGCTGGAAAGGTGCAACTTTAAATCACCTACTATAATTGAACTAGAGTAAAAATAAACACAATAGAACTGGTTCTTCTATATCATTCAAGTAGATTCAGGAGTGCACACTTAAATCTCACATAAATTGCTTGCAAAATTGCCTTGCTCTTTTGCTCTCAATTTAGTTTAACTTCTACGTATGTGCAATACCTGTAAAAGAGAACAATCACAGTTATTTAATGAGTTAGTAATTAGAGTTTGATTGAGACTCAATTGCTGATCTTCCATCGAAGTTGAGTCCTTGAACAATAAAAACTCCAACCCTATCCTTGATCCGGATTGTGTCATCTTCCCATGAGGAGACTTCCTCTCCTCGTCCAATATGCAACCATTTCGATCAGTTCAAAATATATTGACGTTTGATCCTTAAGACTTATTCCTTCACGTGCATCTTACATGTATAGGTTGATAAACACTGTGTCTCATATGATAGACCAGGTCCATGACTGAGTTTATTTGTCATTCTTCAAAACTTCACCTGAACATGGGCCAACAGTGCGATTTGTAGCTCGGTGCCTCAATTGTCAGTAGGTGAAGTATGAGCACCATAGACCGGGTGGGTTGCTTCAGCAGATAGAGATTCCGGAGTGGAAATGGGAGAGGATCACCATGGAATTTTTAGTTGGACTCCCTCGGACTGCGAAGAAGTTCAATGCCATTTGGGTGTTTGTGGATAGGCTGACCAAGTCTGCACACTTCATTCATATGTGTACTACTTATTCTTCGGCACGGTTAGCGGAGATTTATATCTGGGAGATTGTTCGTCTGCATGGTATTCCAGTTTCCATCATTTCAGACAGATGTACTCAGTTCACATCACGGTTCTAGAGAGTCGTTCTGTAGGAGTTGGGTACTGGGTGGAGTTGAGCACAACATTTCACCCTCAGACGGACAGACAGTCCGAGCGCACTATTCAGATTATGGAGGATATGCTCTGCGTGTACGTGATTGAGTTTGGAGGATCTTGGGATCAGTGTTTGCCAGTGGCGGAGTTTGCTTACAACAACAGCTATCAGTCTAGCATTCAGATGGCACCGTATGAGGCTTTATATGGTAGGCGGTGTAGATCCCCGATGGATTGGTTTGAGCCGGGTAAGGCTAGATTATTGGGCACAGACTTGATTTAGGATGCTTTGGAAAAGGTCAAGGTAATTCAGGATAGACTCCGTACAGCCCAGTCCAGACAGAAGAGTTATGCGGACCGAAAAGTTCGTGATGTTTCCTATATGGTTGGAGAGTGGGTTCTGCTTCGGGTTTCGTCTATGAAGGGCATGATGAGATTTGGGAAGAAAGGGAAGTTGAGTTCGAGGTTTATTGGGCCTTTTGAGATATTGAGGCGTGTTGGGGAGGTTTCTTATGAGCTTGCCTTACCTCCCAGCTTGGCAGGAGTTCATCCGGTATTTCATGTTTCGATCCTTCGGAGGTATCATGGTGAATTGTCACACGTGTTGGATTTTTGTTCAATCCAGTTGGACAAGGACCTATTTTATGTTGAGGAGCCAATGGCGATATTGGATAGGCAGGTCAGAAACCTGAGGTCAAAGAACATTGCATCAGTGAAGGTTCAATGGCGGGGTCAGCCAATTGAGGAGGCGACCTGAGAGATCGAGCAGTATATGCGCAGCCGATACCCTCATCTTTTCACTACTTCAGGTATGTCTCTATCCTCGTTCGAGGACAAACGAATGTTTAAGTGTGGGAGGATGGAATGACCCGGCTGGTCGTTTTTAGAATTTAAGCCCCGATCCCCTATTAACTGCTTCCCCCATGTTTATTTCTGCTATTTTGGTTTGCCGGGACGTTCAATTTTGAGTTTCAGAGAGTTTTGGAACACTTAGTCCCTAAATGAGAGAATAAGTGTTGGAAAGTTGACCGTAGTTGGAGAAGTGTGAAGTTGGCCTCGGAATGGAAATTTGATGGTTTCGTTAGCTCCGTTAGGTGATTTTAGGCTTAGGGGCGTGATCGGAATGTGTTTTGGAGGCCCGTAGATAATTTTGGGTTGAAATGCCAAAAGTTGAATTTTTGAAGATTCCGGTCTGATAGTGAGATTTTGATCCGAGGGTCGGAATGGAATTTCGAAAGTTGGAGTAGCTCCATAGTGTTGAATGTGATGTGTGTGCAAAATTTCAGGTCATTCGGACGAGGTTTGATAGACTTTTTGATCGAAAGCATATTTTGAGGAAATTTGGAGTTCTTAGGCTTAAATCCTTGATTAATTCGAGGTTTCGATGTTGTTTTACGTATTTTAAGGATTGGTACAAGTTTAAATAAGGTATTAGGTGATGTTGGTGCTTTTGGTTGAGGTCCCCGGGGCCTTGGGGTGATTTCGGATGATTGACGGGAAGTTTGAGAAATTGTGCAGCTGTTATATTTTTGCTGCTTCTGGTATTTTCGCATCTGCGATTTGGGGACCGCAGATACAGCGCCGCAGAAGCGACTTTGGGTAAATTCTTTATGAACCGCAAATGCGGTGAAGGGCTCGCAGAAGTGGAACCGCTCCTGCGGTTGGAGGTCCGCAGATGCGGGAGCTGGCATTTTAATGAAAGTCGTAGATGCGATGTTGTGTCCGCAGAAGCAGCACCAGAGATGTGGTCCCAGGGCCGCAAATGCGGAAATCGCTGGGCAGAACATATAAATAGTTGCCTTCACGAATTTAAGGGATTCTTTCACCATTTTCATCCGGGTTTGAAGCTTTTGAGAGGGATTTTTGAGGAATACAAAGGGGGAATCACTTGGAGGTAATGTCCTTGACTTCATAACTCGTTTTTATGTGATTAAAGACCTAATTAATGGTGAGAAATTTGGGAAAATGGGTAATTAGGGCTTGAGTTTAAGAGACCTTTAATTGAGGAATTGAGGGGTCATTTGGACTCCGATTTCAGTGTTCTTATTATGTATAGACTCGTGACAGTACGAGATTTCTGAAAATATAAATTTTACCCGATTCGGAGACGTGGGCCTGAGGGGCGTTTTGGTCATTTTGCATAATTTCGCGTATTAGAATAGAGTTTAATTGTAGAATCAGTTACTTTAAGTATTATTTACATTATGAAATTGAATTGAATAGATTTTGGCCATTTGGAGTCGAGTACTCGTGGCAAGAACGTGGTCTCGAGTTTAGTATTGAGCCGGTTCGAGGTAAGTGGCTTGTCTAACCTTTTATGGGGGACCTTCCTCTTAGGATTGGTATATTTGGTAATTGAAATGCCTTGTACGTGAGGTGAAGAGTATGTACTTGTGCAAATTGTTGAGAAATCCGTTTTTCATTAAGTATTCACTAGTATGTTCCTTTTTCTACTTTCATTACTTGTGAAATTAAACCTATTGTTAGCTTAGGAAAACATGTCTAAATGAATTCATTGCCTTATTTGTTCAACCTGCTATACCTGAACTCTCTGCAGCATGCTAGGCTAGAATTACTTGTTGCCTTGATATGAAATTTCCATTTCTGAATATCTTCTTGTTGTTGCTGTGTATTTACATTGGGACTACGGATTTGGGATTCCGGTAGTTCCCCCTTGTCTGTTTACTTTGGGACTACGGGTTAGATTCCCGGTAGATCTCCCTCCACATTTACTTTGGGACTGCGGGTAGATTCCTGATAGATCCTCCTGCACAGATATATGGAACTACGGGAATGCACCCAGTAGATTCCCCTAGTACAGGGTATTTACATTTGGGACTACGGATCGGGATTCCGGTAGATCCACGCACATTGATAGTTGGACTATGGGACGGGATCCCGAGAGATTCACTGGACAGTTGTAATAGGGACTACAGGACGGTATCCTGGTAGATCCCCATTGTTACTATTGGTACTGAGCTGTATTTACTTCCGTGTTTACTCTATTTTTGTATAGTTGTTGTTGCCCTGTATAACCTGTTTTATTTCACTATTGTACTCATTTATACTACCTATTTTATACTGTTGAAACTTTATAGTTTGTTTAACCTCAGTAGGGCCTTGTCCTTCCTCGTCACTACCCGACCGAGGTTAGGCTTGTCACTTACTGAGTACCGCTGTGGTGTACTCATGCCTCTTTTGCGCTTGTCTTTCATGTGCAGATCCAAGTACTTCTTCTCAGGCCTAACATCCTTGAGGGAGGCGACTACTTATAGACTTCGAGGTATATCTTCCGCGTCCACAAACCTAGGAGTCCCTTTTTATTCGTGCTTTTAGTATTTAGCCCTTCAGTACTTTCTGTTCTTATTAGACAAATTCTAGAGTTAGAGCTATGTAGTATTTCTCTTTTTTCTTAGCTTGTGATTCATGGGTTTTCGGGTCTTGTATTTAGATATTGGCTATGAGTTTTATAAATGGTGTATGTCGAGCGGCACATTTAAACATTATTAATGTTTTATTTCTGTTTTTAAATTGTTTTACTTTCGCAAGTTTGGTTATCTTCTGCAATTTAGGCTTACCTAGTCTTAGGGACTAGGTGTCATCACGATGGTTCACAGAGGGTGAATCGGGGTCGTGACAGAATGTCCGAGTCCCTGATCTCCAACTGGTGATAACCCGAATGGAGATCAATCTTGGAGAACACTCTCTCTCCCTGAAGCTAGTCAAACAAATCATCAATGCGAGGCAAGGGATACTTGTTCTTAATTGTTACTTTGTTCAATTGCCTATAATCAATGCACATCCTCATAGTGCCATCCTTCTTCTTCACAAATATAACTGACACACCCCAACACGACACGCTAGGCCGAATGAACCCCTTATCAAGGAGTTCCTGAAGATGCTCCTTTAACTCTTTCAACTCCTCTGGTGCCATACGATACGGCGGGATAGAAATGGGCTGAGTTCCCGGCACCAGATCAATACCAAAATCAATATCCCTATCCGGTGGCATGCCCAGCGGATCTGGAGGAAACACATCGGGAAAATCTCTCACAACTGGGATATAATCAATATTGGGAGCCTCAGCTCCAACATCCCTCACAAAGGCTAGGTACGAAAGACATCCCTTCCCAACCATACGCTGGGCCTTCAAGAATGAGATCACTCTACTGGGAACATAATCAGTAAAACCTCGCCACTCTATCCGTGGCATACTTGATATAGACAATGTGACTATCTTAGCATGACAGTCCAAAATAGCACGGTACGGAGATAGCCAATCCATGCCCAAAAAGATATCGAAATCCAACATACACAATAACAAAAGATCCACTCGGGTCTCCAAACCCCCAATAGTCACCACACATGACCGGTACACGTAGTCTACAACAACATTATCGCCTACTGGACTAGATACATGAATAGGTGAAACAAGAGACTCACTGGGCGTATCCAGATAATGAGCAAAGTATGATGAAACATAAGGAAAGGTGGAACGGGGATCAAATAATACAGATGCATCTTTGTGGTAGACTGAAACAATACCTGAAATCACGACATTTGAAGCAGCAATATCTGGTCTACCTGGGAGGGCATAGAAATGAGCCTGACCACCACCTAATCGACCTCCTCCTCTAGGGCGACCCCTAGCTGACTGACCTTCACCCCTAGCTGGGTGGGTGGGTGGTGAAATAACTGGAGCACAAGTCGAGGGCTGACCCCTATACTGAGACTGACCATCATGAAGACGAGGACACTTCCTCCTCATATGTCCAAACTCTCCACACTCATAGTAACTCCCCGATGCTTGAGATGGGGGCTGAAAGGAACCCATGGCACCGGATTGACCAGTAGAAGAACCTGGCATGGAAGAACCCTGGACTGATGGAACACGGGACGAACTCTGAGCTGGAAGGGCGGTAAGTGATGAGTGGCCCCGATGAGAACTATGAAAGCCATGACCCGATAATGCTCCACAGTAACCTGGGCGAGCGGAATGAGCCTTCCTGAAAGGACGGCCTCTACCATGCTAGAATTGACCCCTCGAAGGAGCATTACTAAAACTACCAGATCCCCGAGGCCTCTTGGCCTCCCTCTCCTCTCGCTTCTGCCGGCAAACTGACTTAATCTCAAGGGCGATATCAACAACCTCCTCGAAGGTAGCACATGTCCCCCTCTCCCTAGTCATGAGAATCCGAAGCTGATGTGTGAGGTCATTAGCAAACCTCTTGATCCTCTCTCAATCTGTGGGAACCAACCAAACCGCATGTCGGGCTAACTCGGAGAACCACATCTCATATTGTATCATAGTCACCTCCCCCTAACGCAACTGCTCAAACTGCCTGTGCAGCTCCTCTCGGCACGACTGTGGCACATACTTCTCCAGAAAGAGAACAGAAAATTATTGCCAAGTAAGGGGCGCTGCACCAACAGGCCTACTCCTCTCATATGCCTCTCATCAAGTGAAGGCAGCCCCAGAAAACTGAAAGGTGGTAAATGCCACACCACTGGTCTGTAGAATCCCGGTTGAACGAAGAATCCTCTAGCACTTATCCAAGAAACCCTAGGCATCCTCGCCTTCTGCACCGCTGAAGGTCAGAGGCTGGAGTCTACCAAACCTCTCAAGTTGGCGCTACTCGTCGTTCGGCATAACTGGTACCACAAACTCCTGAGCTGGTGCAACTGGCTGGGCTGGAGGTGCCCCGGTGTTTGGAATCCCTGTACAACCTACTAAGGTGTGCGAGCAACAGGTGTCTGGGTGCCTCCACCGGCCTGAGAAGTAGTTGCGGCCGTAGTAACTGAGACCGCCTGAGCCAAACCGATACATACTGATAAGATATGAGCTAAAGCCTCTTGAAGGCCTGGAATTACAATAGGCACTGCTTGTGCCTGGGCTGGTGCTGCTATAGCATCCACAACTGGGACCTGATCAGGAACTGGGGCAGCTGGTGGATCTGTCGGTGCCGCTCTAGCTGCTCTGCCCCTGTCACGGCCTTGACCGCGACCTCGGCCTCTAGTGGCCCCAACTGGTGGTACTGGCGGTCATCCATCCTGCCCGGTAGCACGTGTCCTCACCATCTGTAAGAGAATGCAATAACAGAACTTTAGTACTCGGATCAACAAATTCGCATGACAAAAATTTCAAGAATATCTCCGTACCAATCCGCGAGACTCTACTAATCGGCTCATAACTCGCGAGACCAATATAACCTAGACTCTGATACCAACTTGTCACGACCCCAAATACCGGTCGTGATGGCGCCTATAACATTACTAGGCAGGACAACCAATTAATTAATCAAGCCAACTAAGCGTTATATCGCTGCAGCGCGTAGCCCAATCCAATATATATATATATCGTTGCGGCGTGCAACCCGATCTATATAAGTATCGCTGTAGCGTGCAGCCTGATCCATATAAGTATCGTTGCGGCGTGCAGCCCGATCCTTACCTCACATATATAAATAACCTTACAGTTTGGTTCTCAACCTCTCTTAGTCATTAACCTCACCGCCTCTCGTACACACAGTGGAAATTAGGGAACTCAGTCCACATAGTCATCTCATTTAGAAGTGGAAAGATAAAACTAGTTTTAAATATTTAAACAGGTAAAACATGACTGAGGATATGCTTTTAGCAAGTAAAATGAGGAAAACAGTCCAAATACCCCTAAGGGTTTCTACAAGTTGGCACAAGGTCCCAAACATGGCATACAACCCATAATATAGTATAAATATCCAAAATACGAAATAATATAATATTTCCAAATCAAATACACGGCTTAATATTCGCTACGGGACGGACCAAGTCACAATCCCTACCGGTGCATGCCCACACGCTCGTCACCTAGCATGTGTGTCACCACATTTATCAAAACAAGTCAAATACCGGGGTTTTATACCCTCAATTCTAGATTTAAAATGGTTACTTACCTCAAACCGGTGAAAATACTACTTTGTGATGCCTTTTCCCCTCGAATCGTCCTCATCTCACGTCGAATCTATCCAAAATCAGAATCACGACGTCAAAATAGGCTAAGAGAACAAAGCCCAAGCGAAAGAAATCGATAAATGATACACATCCTGAAATTATCAAAACCCCACCCTCGGGCCCACATATCAAAACTCGATAAAAATCACATCAACGGAATCTTTATCCTCCCACGAGTCTATACATATCAAGAACACTATAATCGGAGTCCAAATGGCCCCTTAAATCCCCATGTAATGGTCTCTTAATCTCAAGACCTAATCCCCAATTTTTCTTCCTTAATCACCACTAAAACCATGATTGAACAATGGAGAAATGATCTTAAACTCAAACAAATAAGCTTAGGGAACTTACCCAACTGATATCCTTTGATTCCTCTTGAAATCCTATGCCTTAGCCTCTTTCCCGTCTTCAAAAATGGAGTATCTTGCAAAAATTCGCGAAGAAAGCAATATATACCTTCTGGCCAGGGATTTTTGCACCTGTGACCAGACCCACGCTTCTACAGCACCGCATTTGCGGTCAAATAGCTGCTTCTGCGGCTTTCACTTAAATTCCAAAAATCGCATATGCTACATCATAGCCGCACTTGCGCCATCGCAGGTGCAGTCCACCAACCGCATCTGCAGCTCCTGCACTTCTCCTCCTTGACCGCTTCTGCGGTCATTTCCTCGCATCTGCGGAATCACACCAGCGTTTCCCAATCCATAGGTGCAGAAATAGCAGAAGCAGCAATTTCTGCAACTTCACCAAAATCTCAAACTCTCTGACAACCATCCGAAATCACCCCCAGGCCCTCGGGACCTCAGCCAAAAGTACCAACATATCCCAAAACCTTATTCAAACTTGTACCAACCCTCAAAACACCTCAAACAACATCAAATCAACTCAAACACATCGGATTCAAGCCTAAGTTTCCGAAATCTTCCGAATTCCGCTTTTGATCAAAAACCCAACCAAACCATGTCCGAATGACCTGGTATTTTGCACACACACCCCAAATGACACAACAGGACTATTTCAACTCTCGTAATTCCATTCTGACCACTAGATCAAAATCTCAACTACCAACCGAAAATCGCCAAAAATTCACTTTCGCCAATTCAAGCCTAAATCTACTCCAGACTTCCAAAACTCATTTTGACCACGCTCCTAAGTCCCATGTCACCTCCCGAAGCTAATCGAACCATCAGAACTCGCATCCGAGCCCTCTAACACATAAGTCAACATCCGATTGATTTTTCCAACTTAAACTTCCTTAAAAGAGACTAAGTGTGTCAAACCTTACCAAATCCTTTTCGAACCCCAACCAATCAATTCGATCACATATAGAGTTACTATACAAAGTAAATAAAAGTAGAAATGCGGGAAATAGAGCGGCAAATCATAAAATAACTGGTCGGGTCGTCACAATGGTTGGATTCAGTTTTCGGATGAATCAGAATTGAATTGGAAGAATGAACCTAGTTTTGGAAGTTTAAATAGTGAAAATTTGACTGGAATCGGACATTTGAGTAAAAGGACCCGGAATGGGTCGTGGGTGATCCCAACAGCTTCGTATGATGATTTCGGACTTAGGAACGCGTCCGAATTCGGATTTGGAGGTCAATAGGTAAATTGAGGCATTTCGGCGAAAGTTGGAAAAGTTGAAGTTTGGAGAATGGAAAAGTTTGACTCATAGTTGACTTTTGTGATATCGGGGTCGGAATGTGATTTCGAGAGTTTGAGCAGCTCCGTTATATCATTTTTGACTTGTCTGCAAAATTTGACGTCATTCCGGGTTGAATTGATAGGTTTTGGCATGAGTTTTGGAAGTTAGAGGGTTTGAAAGTTCCTAAGTTCGATTCTTGGTGTAATTCGATGTTTCAGTGTTGTTTGATGTGATTTGAGACCTCTAGCGAGTCCGTGTTAGGTTATATGACTTGTTTGTGTGTTTGGACGGGGTCTTGGGGGCCTCGCGTGTGTTCCCAGTGGGCTACGAGTCATTTTCCCTTGTTTTTAAACTGCTGTTTTCTGCTTCTGGTATCCTCTTTCGCGTTCGCGACCAGCCTTTCATGTTCGCGAAGCTTTGTTGCTGACCACCTGGAAATTTTTATTCGCGTTTGCAAAGATCTGCCTTATCCTTCTTCGCGTTCGCATCACCTTCCCCGCGTTCGCGTAAGCATCTGTTCCTTACTCTCCACACTCGCGTCCCGTATCTCGCGTTCGCGATGGCTATTCTTGGTAGCTTCAGTTTCCCTTCTTCGTGAACGCAATTTCCCTTCCGCATTCGTGATGCTCAAAATCTGGGTGGACAGAATATAATTTCCAGATCGAGAGTTACACCATTTTTGGAGTTCTAGAGCTCGATTTTGGGCGATTCTTTGTGGGTTTTTCAAGCAAAACGATTGGGTAAGTGTTCTTCACCTAGAATAGATTATATTCCATGAATTTGTCTTCATTTTTATCATTTAATTTTTGATTTGGGTTGAGTAAAATGTTAGTTTTTGAAGAAATTTCCTAAAATGAAAAATCGTGATTTGAGGGGCCAAATGATATCGGAATTTAATAAATCTTGTATGGTTGAACTCATATTGGAATGGGTATTTAGATTTTGTAAAATTTGTCGGGTTCCAAGGCGCGGGCCCGGGGGTCAACTTTTGGACAAATTTTTGAATTTTGTTAACGATTGAGACTTTATGATCTGGAATAGTTTCTTATGTATTTTATTTGTGCTTTGAAGTTAATTTGGTTAGATTTGAGCCGTTCGGAGGTCTTTTCACCCAAGAAGTGCATTTTAGAGTATCGGTTTGTCGTCTTTGAGGTAAGTATCTTGCCTAACCTTGTGGGGGCACTTCCCCTTAGGAATTGAGTCTTCTATGCTAATTGTAGTCCGTGCATGCGAGGTGACGAGTGTGTGCTCGGACTTATTTGTGGAAAATATGCTCTAGGGTTCTTAGGTCCTTATGTTCAATATGTGGAGATTATTCCGTTATGACTGAGTTTAATAATTGCTTAAATTGTCTCTATATTCTCCATATGATGTTGCTAGCTTTCCCTCGAATTCCTACGTGTTGCATTGACCCTTAATTGCCTTAATTGAAGTGATCGCCTTCCTTATTGTTTTGATACTTCTTGATTGTGAGTTCCTCTATGACTTCGTACAAATAGGTTACATGTCCAATTTTTGTGATTACCTGTGTAGTTATCACGTGTTTGTTATGTCTTGTTGTTTAGTTGAGGTTTCATTGTGAAGTTAATTATCGGTACAAGTTTGGTTATAACTGATTCTCTTGCCAGGACATATTTAATCCTTACGGTTGGTTCCCTTGCTAGGATGTGTTTACTCTTGTTGTTGACTCTCTTGCCGGGATATGATTGTTTCCTTATTGTTCCCTTACCAGGATTCTTGTGTGATTACTGTTGATTTATATATTAAATGGATCGGGTTGCACGCCGCAACAATATTAAATGGATCGGGTTGCACGCCGCAACAATATTATATGGATCGGGTTGTATGTCGCAACAATATTAAATGGATCGGGTTGCACGCCGCAACATCATTATATGATTTGGATCGGATTGCACGCCGCAACATCATTATATGATTTGGATCGAGTTGCACGCCGCAATAGTACTATATGATTGGGATTGGGTTGCATGCCGCAACAAGAAAGAATAATAGTGTACATTGACTCTTATGGTGAGAACGAGAGTAAAAGCACGAAGGGTGATGTCGTGCACTTTCTGCTGCTGTGTTTATTTGTTGTTATCAATTCAAGTGTTTAAATTATTTAAATTCCTTTATTGTTGTGATACTTTGTGCTAGAACCTACAATGTTTTCAATACCTCACCGTATTTATATATATATATATATATATATATATACTCCAATACTTCAAACTTCAATAATTGCTACAGCCGTAATTCAACTAGTTTCTCAACTATACCCCTTAAACCATTCGAGGTCATATTTTACTTAAGAAGGAATTTCTACTAAGTTTTAAGTTATTAAATCTCATGTTAAAGGTAATAATCCATTCAATGTGGTATTTTTAAATAAAAAGGGGTACTTTCTTTACTCAAATGTTTTCAAAAGAAATAAATTTCACCTTTTCTCGCTGGCTTTCCCAATTAGTTTAGAAATTGCATTTTACTTATATTAGGTAAATGAGACTTCTTGGTCATATTGAGTGCATTGTACGGACATTACGTATTGTATAGCATGTGAAGTCTGTTGTTAAAAGTGAAATGGAAAAGATGGGGGCACAAGGTGCTTTGTGTGCAGAAGATTCGGAAGTTAAGATTATAATATGAGAAATCGAGGATTGAGATGGTCGGGATTGTGTATTAGATATGATGTGATTGATTGAGTGGGCATTTCCTTCTTTAATTGAATACAATATTACTTATCTTTGTTCCTGTTATGTCAGTGTTGATTTACTTGGTTATCATTCGTTACTACCCGCGTTTTCCTTTATTATTCTTACTGTTGTATTTTGATTTCTTTGCGCTATTGATATTACCTCGTTATCTTTATCGCAATATTTTATTATCATATTCTGTTCATTTTATTTGACTAGTAGGTGTTTTGACTGTTCCTCATCACTACCCCACCGAAGTTAGTCTTTATACTTACTGGGCACCGTCGTGATGTGCTCATACTACACTTTTGTACATTTTTGTGTGTACAGATCCAGGTGGATTGATAGTAGCTGTGCAGGTTGCCGCGGTGGAGACTCAAGGTAAACCTGCTACAGCGTTCGCAGGTCTCGGAGTCACCTTCACTTGTATTTATTTCCATTTGCTCCTTTTGTTTCGGGACAGTGATATATTATTTTGTGTAATTTCTCTTAGATAGGTTTGTGACTTGTACCACCGGTTTTAGGAATTTTAATTTATTCAGAGTTGGTTAATTTAAAGTTAGTAAGCATCAATGTTATTTCAGTTTATGTTAGGCTTACCTAGTTTAGATACTAGGTGTCATCACGACTCATTCGGAGGGATTTTGGGTCGTGACACCAAGTCTAGAGGTCCTAAACTCCTCCGGGGCCATAAGAAAGGGACGGGTAACAGAACGCTTAGAGGTCGTTAATCAAACTCACTTATATAATTATTAAGGGGAGGTTAATGGGTAGTAACGGATATGATGACCTGCGCGCTGATATCACGTGTAGCCCCTCTAGTTGAGGAGGATTACCGGGCATTGCACAGATTGATCATATAGGTTAATCAACTTAGGACTTCCCTTTCCCAATTCCTATATGTGTTTAAATTATCTAAACTTCTTTCATGTGCATTAGACCATCTCAATTCCCTTGATCATATATGTGTTTAAACCATGAAAACTACCTTTGTTTGCAAATATGTGCCAAGACTGCTTACTTGTTAATTGACTAATTCGCATAGTTTAAGTTCGGTCAGGACCCACCGTTATGGACCGCGAGGGGTGCCTAACACCTTCCCCTCAAGGTTATTTCGTACCCTTACCCTAATCTCTGGTAATGCAAACTAGTTACATGAGTTAATTGCTCTAGGTGCCCTAACGCACCTTAATCCATTAGGTGGCGACTCTTCAAATTCAAATACCCAATTCGCAAAAAGAAACTAGTTGTTTCCCCATGAATGTCGAAACCCGAACTCCGCGTGAAAAAAGAGGGCGCGACAGGTCCATTGGAAAAATTGGGAAACAAAGTAAAGGAATTTATACATCTACATTGTGACAGCAAGGCAGCATTACAAATTGCAGCAAATCCATTTTTTCACGAAAGAACAAAGCACATAGAAATCGACTGTCATTTTATAAGTGAAAGAATCAAGGAAGGAGTAATCACAACCAACTACATTCCCACAAGGCAACAAATGGCAGACCTGATGACAAAAGGACTTGGAGCAGCCCAACACAAGTCACTCTTGGAAAAGCTAGGAGTGCTCGATGTATTCCACTCTCCCAGCTTGAGCGGGAGTGTTGTGATAGAGAATCCATTGTGGGGATCAGTTTGTAAATAAAGAAAGTTACAGGATAAGAAAAGTTTGTCAATTAGAGGCGGTTAATACTGTTCTATATAAGAACAATGTACGCATGTATTACACACATTGAAAATGAAATCTTTTCTCTTTTTTTCTCTCTAGAATTTTCCTCCCATTGTTGATTCATTCTATTACATATTTCAATTACTAGTGATATACACAGAATCTATGTAAGTTGATAGAATGATTACATAAATTTAGTGCACAAAACTTAACACTCTATTTTACATTAAATTAAGACGTCGGCCATGGCACATCCAGTCAAATGCCCCAAGTTCTTCTAGTGTTTTAATTTGGGAACCATTTCAATCATCAACATAAACCATGTATGAAAGCTTTCAAGAATTCAGTAAATATTTTAAGGCAATTGGTGGTTTGGTGTATCGCGACATTGAAAACATTTTTGAATTGTTTTATTGAACATTTATTGTCTTTTTTTTCTTTGCAAGCATGTTATGCATATATGATACATTTGATCATGCATTTGAACTTATGATTTCAATCTTTAAATTAACTTTTTTTGGGTACAATATTCAATCTTTGAATTAAAGGGTAAGCATTATTAGTTTGCCCTTGAAAATGCAAAGAGAAATTAAAAGCAATAATATAATGAACCTATTAAAGCATATATTTATGAGAAGGCTAAAAAATTTGTTTGGGATGCTGGAAAAATCCAATCAAGATGATATCACCGTGGATAAGTATAGATACATACTATTAATTAGTTTAAGTCATTTCCTAGTGTAATTTTTTTTTTTTAATACAATCTCTGCATTGAAGCTACCCTCATAATTTGATATAGATTGATATCTAAAAAGAGTAGAATATCAATAATAATTGCTCGCTCGCTGTCCGAACTTTTTTCTAATTTTATTTTGTTACAAAGGAGCAATTGTAATATTCTATTACTCCATTATTTACGTAGAGAAACATGAATGGCGTGTTTACTTTACAGCAAATGACATGAACAAACGTGACATCATTTGTAAAATCTTTTTAACAAATTTAATTGTCTTTTAGTTACGCAGCATGATCTGCAATTTGTCTTGTAGTTAATTACGTGAAATGCAGTAAATCTATGTTCTATCTATTCATCAGTTGCAAATATTTCTGTTGAAAATATCAAATGGAATTTATACCTATTTTATTTATTCAAAATTTTGTATGATAAATGGATAAAAAAAGAAAATAGCACTTGTAAAGCATTAACGACCTAGATTTATTGTTTAAAATAACCATAAAATTAAAATCCTGAAAACTTGGATTACTTGAATATTTTTGGTATTAATGATAAAGATTAAATTATTAATTCTTTTTGTTTCTTTAATAATGAAGAAAAAGCAACATAGATGTCAGCAAGATCTGTATATGCAAAGTTGGTGGCTTTACAGCCGACTCTATTGTCTAAATCAACTTTGGGATTAGATTAATATAATATTTTAACGTACCATTAAGAGATTAATATAATCATGTAATGCAAAGTTAAGATTAATTATTTCTTTAGGGTGATTCAAAAATTTAGATGTGTCTTTTGGACAAGACGGAATATTTTGTGAAAATTTGTCATAAATCTTTTTTACATTCTTCAAAAAATTGTCCAAACATAATAGCACAGTATGTAATATTTAGGAAAATGGTAGTAGTACATTTGTCCAAGTTTTAAGTTTTAAATTGTTTTTAGCCTCATCCAAGCTTCAAGTTTCTAAATTATTATCATTTTACTCTTAATAGATGATTTATATAATCACACAAATTTTTATGACTTATTTTAGACTATATCACATAAATTGAGACGGGAGTAAGTTAGTACAATGTAGTGGCATTTATTTATTTTTATTCGGAATATAGAATGTAATTATTGAGATAATTTGAATATATAATGGAGAGTACAAACAACAATAATTTTCACATTTAAAAAAACTTAGCCTACTCGCATGGGGCAGGAGGAATCATCAAATCCCCTAATGAAGACACAGAAAAAATTGCCGAATCCAGGATTTGGCATTTCAGAAATCAAAATATTCCTTTTGGCAGCCGGAAAACTAGAAATAAAAAAGTTACGTGTGTGTCATTGAAATGGACAAGATGTTAGATGTTACAAATTTTTAAGTGTCTTTTCTGTAGTTGTTAAACCAAAAGCTCACACGATTGAAAAAATAAGTATTAATATTACTGAAAAATAATTTGTAAAACAGCAAATAATTATCTTCTTTTTGAAACTTAACATTTTGTAAAGGGGCCGTATTTTGAATAGCTCATAGCAAAAATGTTATTATATAGTCGCTCTCAAAATAATAGCCGAAAAAATATAATGTATTTTTTGTATATATACATTTCTATATGTTGTAGAACTCCCATGTACAGAAGATGAAGGTGGCTGAAATGAGGATGTTGAGATGGATGTGCGGACATACCATGTTGGATAGAATTAGAAATGAAGTTATCCGGGACAAAGTTAGTGTGGCCTTTGTGGAGGATAAGATGCGGGAGGCAAGACTTAAATGGTCCGGGCATGTTAAGAAGAGAGGCATTGATGTTCCGGTGAGGAAGTGTGAAAGGCTGGTGTTAGAGGGCCAACGGAGAGGTAGAGGCAGGCCGAATAAGTATTGGGGTGACGTGATTATGCGAAATATGATGTTGCTCCAGCTGACCGAGGACATGATGTTGGCCCAATGTGAAGTTTTGAAGACTGACAAAGGAACTCAGACATGGACCAGGTCCATCTTGGGAAGCATAGTTATGATCAACTCAAACATGTGAGATGCACGTGAAGGAGATAAACCTAACTTATCAGAAGGGATATCTCCTGATCATGATCGAAAACATTGCATATTGGATAAGGAGAAAGACTCCTTACACAAAGAGAACACGGGTTGAGAAAAGGATAAAGTTAAGAGTATGAGATAAAGTAGAACTCTTCCACCATGGAAGAGTAGCATCTGTATCCTAGTCAATCTCTAATTGCTAACTCCTTAAATATCAGTGTTGTTCTCTTTTAGAGGTAATGCACATAAGCAGAAGTTAAACGTGAATTGAGAGAAAAATAGCAAGACAATTTTGCAAGCAATTTATGTGTGATTAAAGCGTGCAAACCTGAAGCTACTTGAACCAGATAAACAAACCAGTTCCAAGTGTTTGTCTTTTTATTCTAGTTCATTTATAGTAGGTGATTTTACATTTTACCTTTCAACTTATTTAGAAGAAATTGTATTAGGTACGTAGAGTTTTCAAGTTAGAGTTAACTTGAAGTTGTCGCAACAGTTGAGGTTGTGTGCCACAACGGGATTAAAGTTAATCCTAGGTTTACAAAAGAGTTTTTGTAAATGCAGTTTATGGCTCAGTGATTTTATTGGAGAGTTTGGGAAAATCCTACTGGAAGGTAGGTCGTGGTTTTTTCACCTTTTGAGCCAGGTGTTTTCCACGTAAAATCTCTGTATTTTTTATTTTCTGTATTTATTATTCCGCACCAGTAGTAGTTGGAACACATAGAAGAACCAGGTCCTTCTATAATCAAGTTAAGTGAAAATTGGGTACCACACAAATCATCCCCCCCTCCTCTTGTGTGGTATTGAAGTTTAAAACATCAATTGGTATTGGAGTGGGTTATTCTTGAAGAGGCTAACCCCTTAGGAACAGATCAAGATGAGTGCACCACCTAGAAATTGGGAAGGTCAATCCACTGCTAGGCCTCCACTCTTTAATAGCCAGTACTATTCCTGGTGGAAGAACAGGATGAGAGACCACATCATAGGAGAAGACTATGAACTTTGTTACATAGTTACTGATGGTCCCATGGCTACTACAAAGAAGAATGCTGAAGGAGTCGATGTGCCAAAGACAAGAGTTGACTATATTGCTGGAGACTTGAAGAAATGGGAAAAGAATGTCAAGGCCAAGAAATGGCTTGTGTGGGGACTAGGTCCAGACAGTACAATAGAATTCAAAGCTGTAGGACACTCTAAAAGTGGCCCATGAAGGAATTCTTCAAGTAAAGAGATCAAGAGGAACACTGTTGTATTCTCAATATGAGAATTTCACAATGAAGGAAGGAGAAACTATCCAAGAGATATAACAAGGTTCACAACACTAACAAATGAACTTAAGTCTCTTGGAAGAATAATCCTTGAAGAAGACAAGGTTGAGAAGATCTTGACAAGGGTCCTGCCAGTAACTTGAGAAAGCAAAATCACTGCTATTCAGGAATCAAAGAACATTGCTACTCTCAAGTTGGATGAGCTGATTAGAAACCTCACAGCCTATGAACTGAGAAGGGGAACCATGAAGATGGATACACCCAAGAAGGAAAGAAGCCTGACTCTCAGAATAGTTGAAGGTGCTGACTTAGAGGATGATGAAATGGCTATGATCACAAGGGATTTCAAGAAGTACCTAATGAGAGGAAAGGGTTCTTCAAGAGGTGCAACCTTCAACAAACCAAGGGCTCCTGAAAAACAGACCAACGAGGGCTGTTACAAATGTGGGAAGACTGACCACATGATCAAGAACTGTCCTCAGTGGGACATTGAATGGAAAAAGGAAAGGTATGAATGAAGAAACAGGAAGAAGGAACAGGTTCAACCCAAGAAGAACAAAGGATCAACAAAGGCTATGGTTTCTGTTTGGGGAGAAACCTCAGATGAGGATTCAGAAGATGAAACTGGAGATGAACAAACATTTATGGCAATTGGAGAATCATACGATGAACAAGAGGTAAGTGTGATTCATCTCAAATACAAGATTAAATTTTTGTCTAAAGAAAAGCTATCTGAATTACTGCTAGATTTCATTGATGAATCTGAGGTCATAAACAATGAGAAGGAACAACTGTCCAGAGAATGTGTGATCCTTAAGGCCAAGTGCAAAAATCTGGAACTCGGGGCTAGTGAAAGTGATAGTAAAAACACTGAGTTGAAGAACCAGGTTCTTGAACTTGACACCACAGTCTTAGAACTTAGATCTAAAAATTTAAAATTAAAATTAGGAACAGGTAAAAAAAAAGTTGATCTCACACACCTCAACTTAGAAGAAAATCTAGGAAAAATGAAGGATGAGTTGTACAAGAGAGATGAGCAAATAAGAGTCTTAAAAGAAGATAAAGGCAAGGTGAATCATGAACTAGATAGAACTTGAAAATTGAATAAGTCCTCTGATGCACTATCCTGGCCACAAGAGCACCACAGTAGCAACAGGACAAGAATTGGCTATGTGACCCCAACACCTAAGTGGGATCCCAAAAGCAAGTACATCACACTTCCTGATAACAAAATCTGCACACACTGTGGCAACACTGGTCATTACAAAAGTGAGTGTAATGCAAAAGAAAAGGCCAGTCAAAAGAACAAAACCTTTATTCAAGAGAAAAATAGGCTTCCTGGATAGGCTAAAAGGAATTTAATTCACCCATTTGCCTATAGAAAGGGACCTAAACTAGTTTGGGTTCCTAAGACTAACCCCTGATTTTGTTTTGCAAGTTCAAGTGAAGGGAAGTAGCCAACTATGGTACATGGATAGTGGCTGCTCAAAGCATATGACTGGAAGTAAGAACCAGTTTCTTTCACTTGAGGACCTAAAAGGAGGTAATGTCTCATTTGGAAATGGGAAGAAATGTGATATCAATTGGGTTGGAAAGGTAGGTAAGATGGACTCACATTCCATTGAGAATGTCTATTTGATAGATTGCTTGAAATATAGCCTAATCAGTGTGTCACAATTGTGTGACAAAGGTAACCTGGTAACATTTACCTCTACTAAATATTTTGTGATTAATCTTACCACTTAGAAAATTGTTTTGCATGGAAAAAGAGTTAACAATATTTACGTTGTAGATTTGTCCATTCTCTCAGAAAATGAACTCACTTGCTTGAGTGTGTTGGACAATGATCCCCTTCTGTGGTACTAAAGACTTGGTCATGCAATTCTAAATCAACTCAATAAATTAGTCTCCAAGGACCTGGTGATAGGGTTACCTAACATCAGGTTCAAGGAAGACAACGTTTGTGAGTCTTGTGCAAGGAGAGAGCAGGTAAGATCCTCTTTTAAAAACAAGAAAGTGGTAAGAACGACCAGGACGATGGAACTGGTTCATATGGATCTCTGTGGTCCAATGAGAACATTGAGAAGATGTGGTAAGAAATATGTGATAGTACTTGCTGATGATTACTCTAGGTTTACTTGGGTATTGTTTTTAACATCTAAGGATAAAGCATTTGACATGTTTACTGCTTTTGTTAGAAAAACTCAGAAACAACTAGGTAATCAACTTGCATCAATTAGGTCTGATCATGGAACTAAATTTGAAAATGCTAAGTTTGCTGAATTTTGTGATGAACATGGTATAGATCATAACTTCTCTGCCCCTAGGACTCCTCAACAAAATGGAGTAGTTGAAAGAAAGAATAGGACTCTTGAAGATATGGCTAGGACTACGCTTCTTTCTAGTAAACTACCCCATAGCTTATGGGTAGAGGCTTTTAAATTCTGCTTGTTACATCATTAATAGGTGCATGACTAGACCTCTTGTAGAGAAGACTCCCTATGAGTTACTTAAAGGGATAAAACCAAAGATATCCCATCTTAGGGCATTTGGATGCAAGTGTTTTGTGCACAATAATGGAAAAGACTCTCTAGGTAAGTTTGATCCCAGAAGTAATGAGGAAGTATTCTTGGGATATTCTTCACATAATAAAGTTTATAAAGTGTCCAACAAAAGAACTTTGTGTGTAGAAGAAAGTGTACATGTAGTTTTTGATGAAACTAACATTCTTTCTAAGAGACAGGAACATGAAGATGAAGCTATTGGGCTGGTAAAAGAATTGAGTGAAGTCACAGCTCAAGCTAAAACTGCACCAAAAGAAGGAACAGGTGATGGAACAGGTTCTTCCATCCAGGGCAACATGACAGGGGGAACTGAACAAAGAAGAACTGAAACTAATCCCCAAATGGAACTTGTCCATGAGCCTGTTCCTCAGTAACAGAACATGGGAGAAACATCAAACAGAAACCAATTGGTTGTAAAACCTTACATGTATCAAAGTTCTCATCCCATTGTGAACATAATCACTGATTCAACCTCTGGAGTTAAAACTAGATCACAATTAAAGAATCTGTGTACTTTTGATGCTTTCTTATCTCTTATTGAACCTAAAAATGTTGTTGAAGCTTTGCAGGATGTAGACTAGGTAAATACAATGCAATGTGAACTCAATCAATTTGAAAGAAGTCAAGTTTGGCATCTGGTCCCAAGACCCAAGGACAGATCAGTAATTGGCACTAAATAGGTTTTCAGAAATAAGCTTGATGAAGATGGAACTGTTACAAGGAACAAGGCAAGGTTGGTGGTTCAAGGTTATAGCCAGGAGGAAGGCATAGACCATGATGAGACTTTTGCTCAAGTTGCAAGATTGGAAGCAATAAGACTCCTCATAGCCTTTGCAGCACACATGGAATTTACTCTTCATCAGATGGATGTCAAAAGTGCCTTCTTAAATGGATACCTAAAGGAAGAAGTGTTTGTCAAACAACCTCCAGGGTTTGAGAGCAAGGAGTGTCTAAAACATGTGTACAAATTAGACAAGGCTCTCTATGGACTCAAGCAGGCTCCTAGAGCATGGTATGAACGATTGTCCAAATTCTTGCTTGAGCATGGCTACAAGAGAGGTAAAATTAATAGTACTCTATTCTTGAGGGGAAAAGGTAAGGACCTTCTTGTAGTATAAATATATGTTGATGACATAATATTTTGGGGCAACCACTAACAAACTGAGTAAGAAATTTGCCAAATTAATGGGGAGTGAGTTTGAAATGAGTATGATGGATGAGCTTAACTTTTTCTTAGGCTTACAGATCAAACAAAACCCAAATAGAACCATGATCCATCAGCAGAAATATGCAAAAGAGTTGATTAAGAAGTTTAAAATGGATGAATCAAAAGAAATAGACAGACCCATTGCAACAGCGACTAAATTAGACATAGATGAACCTGGTTCATCTGTTGATCAGAAGTTGTATAGGGGTATGATTGGGTCATTTTTGTATCTTACTACTAGCAGACCTGACATAGTTATCAGTGTTGGGCTTTGTGCTTATTTTCAGGCAAATCCTAAGGATCTCACTTGATTGCTGTCAAGAGGATACTGAGATATTTGAAAGGTACTACTGATCTTTGCCTTTTGTACCCTAAAGGTAGCAAAATTTAATCTAGTAGGATATGCTGACTATGCAGGTTTTCTTGTAGACACGAAAAGCACCTCAGGTGTGGCTCATTTTCTTAGTTCATGTCTGGTATCATGGACCACTAAAAAGCAAAACTCAGTGGCCTTGTCCACTGTTGAGGCTGAGTATACTGCTACTACCTCTTGTTGTGCTCAATTGTTATGGATCAAACAACAACTGATGGATTTTGGCATTAAAGTTGGTTGCATCCCTATCTTTTGTGATAACACTAGTGCTATTAGTATGACCAAGAACCCAATTCATCATAAGAGGACTAAGCACATAGATGTTAGACATCACTTCTTAAGAGACAACTATGAGAAAGGATTGATTACTATTGAATTTTGTGCTACTGATAAGCAAATTGCTAACATCTTTACTAAAGCACTGAGTAGAGAAAGCTTTGAAAGGAACAGGTTAGGATTAAGGATGATTAAGATCACCTAATGAGACCGGCTCAGAATGCACAATGAAAAAACAATTATTGAAAAAAAAATAATATTTTTTTGCTAGGAAATCTGGAACTTGCATAAATATCTAGATTAACTTTTGCTCAGTTTCATACTGTAAATAGTATACACCTATGACATATGTTGATATGACTCACTGATCTCTACAAAATTTTCTCTATTTTGGTAAATTGAGGCATGATCAAGAGAATTCTAAAAGAAGAACCTAGTTCATCAGTATTGGTCATCTGAAAAATGAGGCATGTTTTCTATACTCTGCACAATTAGAAAATTAAATATTTAAATCATGAGCAGAGTCCTACCTATGTTCAAAAAGATCAGAAAATCCTATCCGTTTAATTTTTTGAACCAGTTCCGTCTCTACTAGAGTTCTCACCACATAAAATGCCTAAAATCTAGGGAAGCTTAACCGTTCATTCAACTTGAAAGTTGAGGTTGATTAGACCTCTAATTGACTGCTAAAAGCTATCGTTAGTCATTAAATAGGTCTCTTTCTTTAAATACCCATCATCACACTCTTCCACCCTCACTATTCTAAACTGTCAAAAATCTATTTCACTCTCAATTGTTCTCTCTTCCAAAAGCCTAACTCATAAATTCTCTCAAGAAATTAGTTACTATGTCAAATCCTCAAGATAATCCAGGAACTCCTCCACCACCATCCCCTTCTGGTTTATCCACACCTTCTCCACCCAGTACAAACCCCCAACCTAAGCA
Organism: Nicotiana sylvestris; assembly: GCF_000393655.2. NCBI lineage: Eukaryota > Viridiplantae > Streptophyta > Magnoliopsida > Solanales > Solanaceae > Nicotiana > Nicotiana sylvestris. Next base: position 8,622,091 of record NC_091062.1, read on the forward strand.
AAAACGTGTCAAAATGCTAGCTCGAAAAACTATAGCCTCAGGTGCACCACCAAAGAGATTAAATGCACAATTGAAGGCTGCCCAAGCCCAAGATTCTGAGAACTCAGACAATTCATTTAAATCTTCAAGTGAAGGTTTATCCACACCTTCTCCACCCAGTACAAACCCCCAACCTAAGCAAAAACGTGTCAAAATGCTAGCTCGAAAAACTATAGCCTCAGGTGCACTACCAAAGAGATTAAATGCACAATTGAAGGCTGCCCAAGCCCAAGATTCTGAGAACTCAGACAATTCATTTAAATATTCAAGTGAAGGGGAAGGACCTGGGTCTTCTGACTCTGAGAAGGCTCAAAACCCCTTTCTAAGGTAAGTTCTACTTTGGCTGAAAATTTAAAAAATAGGTTTGTTTTGGTTAGGTCTGTCAGGAATATGGAATTGCCTGAATTGGGAAGGTGGGGAGGTAAAAAGAAAAATGAAAAAGAAAATGAGAGAGAGGGTGCAAGTTGTGATGAGAGTGGAATGGGGGTAGAAGTGGTTGATTCATGACCCACCTCTGAGACGATTATACCAGCAATTTATGCTGCTGAAGTTGAAATTATAGGAGAAAGTGGCAAGAAAACAGGGGGAAGTGGATCAGGGGAGGCTGCTGAGGGTTTTGTCAATTTAAGTTCTCATGCGAATGAACCTGGTTCATCCATTAAAGAAACCCTAGCAGACCTTCTAAAGAAAGTAGGTGCCAGTTATAATCCCAAGAAAAGGAGAACACCCACACCTAAGATTCCCAGTACTACAAAACCTTCCAAGAAAAGAAAGACTTCTTCCCCAACAACTGTTGAAATTCCCTTGCCAAAGGGAAGAGCCACAAGAAGTAGGGTGAAACAGAGTGAGAGTGAACTACAAAAGGCTTTGGCTGAAAGCAAGAAGAAGATGATGGATAAAGGAAAAGGTAAGGTTGCAGAGTCCTCTGAAGGTGTTGATGTTGAGGAGATGGAACAGGTCCATCAGGAGGAACATACAACAATGGAGGTTCAGACTCCCAAGCCCAAAACGACCAAGACTTCTTCCAAGAAGTCTTCATCTGTGTCTAAGACTGCTGAACCTTCATTGACCAAAAGGACAAGGTCTGCAGTGAAAAACAAACAAGTTAGAATTACTGAGGAGGAGGAGTGGAGTGGTGAAGAAGAGAGTGAGTCTAATGGTGAACAGGACAAGCTGGCCAAGTTTGGCAAGAGAAAATGTTTGAAGGGTAGATTGCTAAAAGACATGGGGGAACCAGGAATAGTTAGATTGGAACATGACTTAGCTGTTCAACGATGGAAGGACATGGTCCTTCAGATGGATGGAAGGCTAAGGAATGAGATCATTGAATTCATGGCAAATGCTGAGGTTAAGGATGGCAGAGTTAGCAGCCTGGTGAGAGGAGTTCAAGTGTCCTTCGATGCAAAGGAGCTAGGTGAGATCCTTAACATACCCTCTGAAGGTTATGATGACTACACAAGGCAAATGTGGCCATGTCTGGACTCCCTTCATACTGCCATTGATATTACCAGGAGATTCTGTGATGCTGCAAAAGTGAATGAGGCTAGGGCTGTACAGAAGAGTGAAATGAGGCCACATCATAAAGTCTTGTTTGAATTTGTCAACAAGTGTTTGCTACCTCGACAAGAAAGGAGACACACTATTAATTACATGGACTTGGTGCTGATAGAGTGTCTTGAAAGTACAAGGCAGATCAACTGGCCTGCTTTCATTATCAAGCTGTTGGACAGGGTTATCAATGGCTCCAAGGCCCATGCCACTCCTTATGGATTTATTTTGACTACTGTTCTTGATCGCTACAAGGTGCCACTGAAGAAGTGGGAAATGGCCTCAAACAAAGATCACTTTAGAATCAACACCTTGATTTCCTGTGATTATGAGATCATTGCCATACCCAATGAACTTGGTTCATCTAGGAAGACACTTATAAACAGCAAAGTCAGAGCCCCAGTGCAGGAGAGTGGAGAAAAGGATGTTGAGACAGCTAGGCTGAAGGCTCGCTTATCAGAGGTTGAATGTGAGAGGGATGCTCTCAAAACTGAGCTCACCAAGGAAAAGGAGAAGAATGATGGGATTCTTTAGAGTATGCTGACCCTTCTCCAAGTCCAAAACCAACCCTCTTGCTCCTCCAAGCCTTAGAATTTCTAGCTTTCATCTCCTGAACTTGTCTAGTACCTCTAGTGACCCAGATTTTGCTCATGTTTTGAATATTTTTTTCTTTCTGGTTGTGGATTATGGTAGCAACATATCTTCTATCAATGATATCTATTGTTTTTGCTCTTATTGACTATTAATATTTCCTTGATAGTTTAAATATGTTTGCTTGATTACTGATGATTGATTCATGATTGCACTTGCAGTTGCCCCAGTGGCCATGAGTAATTATTAAATTTCTGGGACACATACTTTGTTTATGCAACTTTCGATGATGCCAAAAGGGGGAAGAGATATTATGCTTTACATATTCGGAATAAGTGATGTTTATAACCTAATGAACCTGGTCATTGATGATAAGTAAAAATCTCTAACTTTGTATTGATGAATAAGCTGAGTTCTGATATAGCCTAAGTGAGTAAAAAGTACAGAGTTTTTCATCATCAAAAAGGGGGAATTTGTTACCCCAAGTAAAGGTGAAGTTTTGAAGACTGACAAAGGAACTCAAACATGGACCAGGTCCATCTTGTTAAGCACACTTATGATCAACTCAAACATGTAAGATGCACTTGAAGGAGATAAACCTAACTTATCAGAAGTGATATCTCCTGATCATGATCGAAAAGATTGCATATTGGATAGGGAGAAAGACTCCTTACACAAAGAGAACACGGGTTGAGAAAAGGATAGAGTAAAGAGTATGAGATCAACTAGAACTCTTCCACCATGGAAGAGTAGCATCTGTATCCTAGTTAATCTCTAATTGCTAACTCCTTAAATATTAGTGTTGTTCTCTTTTACAGGTAATACACATAAGAAGAAGTTAAACATGAATTGAGAGCAAAATAGTAAGGCAATTTTGCAAGCAATTTATGTATGATTCAATCATGCAAACCTAAAGCTACTTGAACCAGATAAAAGAACCAGTTCCAAGTGTCTGTCTTTTTATTCTAGTTAATTTGTAGTAGATGATTTTACATTGTACCTTTCAGCTTATTTAGAAGCAATTGTATTAGGTATGTAGAGTTTTCAAGTTAGAGTTAACTTGAAGTTGTCTCAACAATTAAGGCTATGTGCCACAACGGGATTAGAGTTAATCCTAGATTTACAAAAGAGTTTTTGTAAATGCAGTTTTTGGCTCACTGATTTTAGTGGAGAGTTTGGGAAAATCCTACTAGAAGGTAGGTCGTGGTTTTTTCACCTTTTGAGTCAGGTGTTTTCCATGTAAAATCTCTGTGTTCCTTATTTTCTATATTTATTATTCCGCACCAGTAGCAGTTGGAACACATAGAAGAACCAGGTCCTTCTATAATCAAGTTAAGCAAAAATTGGGTACCGCACAAATCACTCCCCCTCCCTCTTGTGTGGTATTGAAGTCTAAAACATCACATGACCATAGATTGAAAAATTGTGGAGGTTGAGAATAAAGATTATAGGGTTAGGTAGCCGAGTGTTGTCCTTGTTTGTCAAAGTAGCTTTGACACATCTCTTAGTGTCCTTTGGGTACTTCTTTTTTGTATCCTTAGATTGTTGTTATTACTTGTTGTTACCTTGTTTTGATTTTCTGTTTGCATTACTTATTGTTAGTTTTGTATTTTCGCTTTGGTTGTCAGATTGGTTTACTTGTTATTGCCATTTCCTTTTTTCCTCCCTGAGCCGAGGGTCTTCCAAAAACAGTCTCTCTGCCTTTTTAAAAGCAGGGGTAAGGTCTGCGTACATTCTACCCTCCCAGACCCCACTTGTGGGACTACACTGGATTTTTTGTTGTTAAATGTTATATACTAAAAATATACAAATTTTATACACTTTTGTGGTTACTATAAGTAAATAGTTTCTGCTGCGGGCTAAAAGTGATCTTTGCCCTAACTCATAGGGTTTGCCATTGTCATGTAATTAGGACATATTAATATACAAATTGAAAGATTTAATGTAATAAATTTGTTGATGCCATTTTTGTCAGAGTTTTATTGAATTTAAGAAATCCTAATAAACTTGATTATATTGGTTATATAAAGAAATCTAACTAAGTAATAACCCTATAAAGCAAATGTCACTGAAAATGAAAAGAAGAGGTACAAGAAAAAACTCAAAAGTGTTGACTTCTTTTTGAACTCAAATTATCATACAATGGAGATTCTTTTAACTCATCCAACCCGAGAGGATCAATTGTGTTCTCACTTATCCAAATGTAACTTGAATTTTCAATTTAACCATTGAAAGTAAAATCTTAGCCAATCAAGAAAATACCAATGAAAAAGTCTATACATCGAATGATTGTCTTGTGTTTCCATGGTCGTTGCAAGGCCAGAAATCATAACACATTGATTTTGCTCGTTCTCGTCCTATGCTTCAGGGCATGTCCCTCGGTGTTGTCAGTACTTCATACTGTATCAGCAAAACTTCCACTTGTTCACTAATTATAACAGTTCACCAGGGCCTCTTTCCTCCTCCCTTTTCTGCTCACTCGTAGGGGTCAGGACCCTCACAAAGTGGAAAGGAGTCAACTGAACATCTCAGCCATTAGCAGGAATTTCGCCCGCATCTGATCCCCAAGCTACATACCTTATTCTTTCCCTATTAGCAAACCATTGAACTGTTCTTCTTGCAATTGGAAGCCAAATCCTCTTCCTCCTTTCCTCCTTCACATTATTTGATATACCACAATTCTCTATATTACAATTCCTAGTATTGAAATGATCTTCAAATCTTGGACATATCAAAATTTCTGACATGGCTCTTTTCTCATTTTGTCTCAACACTTTTGATGTACTTTCTAAATTGGTTCTTGATTCTGAAGATGAAAATCTATTGCTTGTCATATCATTAATCATTTCAGTATTCAAAAACATCAAATCCGACGAACTAACGTTGCTCCAACGATGTTTTAGTACAACATCAGACACAACAATCCTATGATTGAACTTATGTAGTTCTAATACTCTGTCTTGTTCTTCAGTTTGATCAAAAATATTGTTTTCTTGAATTGGCAATTCTTCTTCTTTGACACCCTTTTCAGATTTCTTGAAACTGATGCTCCCAATACTGAATCTTGATGATCTATTTATATCATTTTCCTCTCTTTGAACATAAAGTTCTAAGTTGGAATCTTCTCTTAGCTCAGATTGATTCCTTAAAAATCTAAAACTATTTGAATATGTCAACAATAAATGGTCTTCAGCACTTACTTTATGTCTACAAAGAGGACAGCTTGAATGTTTTTCAAGCCATTGATCAATACAGTTAATGTGAAAAGCATGTTTGCATTTTGGTAGCAATCGAAGAATTTCCACATCTTCGAATCTTGATAAACAAACAGCACATTCAAGACCATTTTTTGAGCCTTTGAGCAATGAGAATCTGAAAAAAGGAAGTGATTCGATTATAGTTTTATCGATACCTGAGGAACTTCTTGTTACTGGTAGAATTAGTCCATCTTGTACTTGCGTAACGTGGACAGGAGGAGGCGATCTACGACAGAATTTTGCGTAGAGGAGGAGGAAAAATGTTAAGCAAAACATGATGGAAAGGACACCAATAACAACAGCAATACTTGGTTGGAAATTGTTAGCTGCATTTTGTGAAGATGGCATTGCTTGAAATGTAGAGCCATTGGCTTTAATAATGTTTAAGAATAGGAATTGAAGGATTGCTAGAACTATCATACTTAAATGATACATGAAAAAGAAAGAGTGTAAAGTTGGAAAATTAACAAGAATTTCAAGACTTGTACAAAGGACATATATGGTTCAAGAAAATGTCCCTTTTATTTTGTGTGTATAAGGCATTAAAGTTATGGAGGGGACTATGACATGAGTTTGTTGGGAATCTTTTTAATATGGGGTCCTCTCAAAGATTATTTTTCTGGTTTGTCTGTTTTGTTGGCATCTTTTATAGGTTGTTCTTCTTGTATGTCTTACTCTCAAGAAATATTATTTTATGGGGTATGTGTGGTGTGGATGTAAAGGATTCAATATAATTTACGCCGTACATTTTAATATATATGACGCACTTTTCTTATTAATCTGTTGCAAAAAGAATGACACATTTCTACAATTGAAAATAATTCAACTTTAAACTTTTTATTTTACCTATTTTGCACTTAGCAAGAAGTTTTTATAACTACACAAATATCATGACCCCACAAAGCATTTACCCCTTAAGCTTTTAAAATCAGAAGTTTCAAAAGTCTTTTTTTTCTTAAAATTTGTGCCGAGTCAAACTACATCGTCTAAATTGAAACGGAGGAAGTAATATATATACACCGACAATATAAATTTTTTTGATATTTCATTGTATTTTACCTTTTGTAGCGGGTAATCTATTTTGCTCTATAGCTTATTGAACTTAACTTTTATGGACGACTTCTGACGGTTATCTTTTTAGTAATATATCAACAACACTACATTCAGTGTAATCTCATATAGTGGAGTCTAAAGATGATAGTGTATACGCATACTTTATCCCTACCTTGTAAAAATAGAGAAATTGTTTTTAATAGATCGTTGGCTCAGTAAAGCATAAGCACAACAGTAATAAAAAAAAACGGCAAGTAACAATAGTAAGAAATAATGTATTATCTTTTTAGTAATATGATAGAGTAAACAGTCCTCTACATTGACAACGTATAGAAGTGTCGTTTACCGGAGTTTCCATTCAAAGCTTATAATACTTCTTCTTTCGACCTTTCAGAACCGGGCAAGTGTCAGACATTATACATCGTGTTACCACTTGGCAAAGTCTTATATTTTTAATAAACAGTCACTACCTTTGTATGTGCCGTTTTCCTAATCAAAAGATTGAACTCAGTGATGAATATGTGGACAATCTTGAACTTAAACACATATTCTTTTGACTTGGGATGTAATATCACCACATCCAGCAAATAGAACTTTAAGAAACAGAAGTGAAATTCAATTTGATAAGTATCAGATAGGTACTATATCACGAGGTGTCAAGGCTTTAATGATGGTAATGAAAAGTCAAATGTAGGTGTATTATAGGCAGCTTAAAACTCAAACAAAAAAAAAAAGAAAAAGGAAAAAGGAAAAACACCTTTCAAAGGCAAGAAGTAGGAAGCAATATTACTCCCCTCTTAATTAAGTTGAATTATTAACCGACTTGCATGAATCTTAGCAAATGTGTCTGCCACTTTTATATTACATAATATTAATTCAAGAGTCAGCTAGTAATTACTCAAACTTAATTATTTTACTGATTTTGTCAACTAACTTTGAAACTAAGAAGAGCTTGATTGCAACTCTAGGCCTATTCATCATTTTATTACATGATCAAACAATTAATTAAAAACCACCAAGGTTCAATTTGGAAAAATTAAAGCATGTCTGAAAAGCTTGTTTATCCTTTAGAGTTTTCATTTTTTATTTGATGCACAAGTGGTTCTATTTAGCAATTTTCGGACATAAATAACAATTTGGAAGAGGGGATATATAGGACATGACGATTCACAATTTGACTGCCTTAGTTACATTTTTCTTTCATAAGGCACAAAGGAGGATCTAGCTATTTTGGGTTTACAGATTTTGAACTACAAATCATTTTGTTTATTGAGTTGGAGATAGATTATTTGTAAATATTATGTGAATTTTTATTACAAATACAGAATTTAAGCCAAAATTATTGATATTTGTAGAATCTGTAACTTCTATATTTATAAGGTTGAGGTTGAAAAGAAGGTTGAGGGATCGATATGTTAGAGT